>NC_027753.1:6179718-6239158 GCF_000695525.1 Brassica oleracea var. oleracea
TGTTCCTCGGAATATACCGAGGGACATGTTCCTCGGAATATACCGAGGGACATGTTCCTCGGAATATACCGAGGGACATGTTCCTCGGAATATACTGAGGGACATGTTCCTCGGAATATTCCGAGGAAGATTTCCCTCGGTATATTCCGATCGATCGATGGATATATGTCCAAAAACGCATCGATCGATGAACTTCCGAGGAAATATCCCGACGGAGTTCTCTCTCGGTATATTCCGAGGAGATTTCCGACAAACTAGTGATCCTCGGAAATTTGTTTCCTCGGATTTCCGTCGGAAAATTCCGAGGGATTTCCGAGGAAAGAAAAAATTCCGAGGAATTATTTCCGAGGACTTGTTTCGTCGGTATGTCGTCGAAATAATGTTATTCCGACGAAATTCCGATGATTTTTTCCCTCAGTATCCTTGCTGTTTTACAAGGCCTTGTATCACACCCTCGTCGTAGTAACACTTGATAGATACGATATGTTCGTCAATGGTATGGTTTAGATCAAACTGAAAGAAAAAAAAGCATTCAGAATTATTGATGAACATATAATATAAGCCATTTATATAGAATTGCTAACAGTAACCAAGTCTAAACCGGATCTAACCAGAAGCTAAACACATCGAATCATTCGTACACGAACTTGTAACCCTAATAAACTAAGAAAGTCAAAATGTAAGATACCACATGAGATCTAAGTATCTAACAAACTCAAAGATCAAGCAAACTTTGATGAACCGACTAATGAGATCATGTGGAAGAGAGTTTGAAGACGTACCGACTCAGTGAAACTCTGACCCGAGCCACCGTGGATTGATCCAGCTTTAGGTTCTTTGTTCTTGACATAGTCGAATTTGATGGACTCTATGCCTTCACAGCCCTCTCTTATATAGATCTGTGATATACCTTCATGGTGGCCATCATCCCATTCCGTGCGCCTCCTCCAGTGCCGCCTTTAGCTAACAGCTTCTGAGCCATCGTGAGTCGATTTATTCTGATAATGTGATGCGTGTTACTTTTCTTGAATCAGATGTGCATCTTTACGTTGATTTGATGGATAATAACGCGCAAAGTTAGATCTGTACGGGCCATGTTTTCATCGGCCTTGAGTCTCTTATTTATAAAGACAATAAGGGCATGATTAACCCCGGTCTATTAGCCAGGGTTCTTAATTTATGATTTGATATTTTTTATTTTTTTTTGTTATTTTTACACTTTTCGGCTAAGAGACGGTTCTTATATATCTTATTTAAGAGACGGTTCTTAGATTTTCTTAGTTAAAATCTAAAAAAGCTAAGAACCGTTTCTTAATCGAAGCTAAAAGCCCCAGTTAAGAAACTGGGTCAATCATGGTCTATTGCTTTTTGTGGCAATAGTGATGTGGCATTAGTTAGGCTGTCTTCTTTCATATATCAAAGTCATTACTATGATTATTATTCTTTTATGGACTGATAGAGCTCAGCAATGGTTACTACTCTTTTATGGACTGATCCAGCTAGGGATGGGCACAGAGCAAATACTAGCAGAATTTTCAGTATTTGTGATTTGCTCCGTACGTTACGGATATCTAATTTTTTATTTGTTTTGCTTCGACAAAATACAGATATCCGAAAATATATAAATACTAGTAGATATTTATGAATACTAACATATATTTCATATGTTTTGCTTTATACAAATAATCTAGAAAATTTGATACAAGTTTTTTTTTAAATATTTGTTTACATAATATATAAAATTAAAATTAAAAAAGGTAGTGAGACTACATGTTTTGTAAATTTTAAACTTGGTTAACAATAATAATAATACCAAATTTAAGAGATTTTTTCTTATTTTTTTCTAATTTAGTATTTCTATAAGTAATAACTTGAATATAATTTACTAAATCATATGTTAGAATAATAATTATATAAACTTATACATTTAAACCTTCGAATATAATCAAGATATACATGTATTTATATGTATGTCGGAGCGGAGCGGATATACACTTCTAAAATTTTCAGTATTTGTGATTTGTTTTGATTTTAACGGATATTGATATTAAGTATTTGCTTCGCTTTGAAAATTTACGGATATTCAAAAAATTTGGATTGAATCAAAATGAATAATGAATCGAATCAAAATCAAAGGATAAAATATACAGCCCTGGATAGAGCTCATCAATGGTTAGAGACTATGTGAGTTATTAAAATACGAAAATATTTACATTTAAAAAAAAAATTAAACAAATGATTTTCTAAAAAAAAAATTATTTTTATATATTTGAATGATAAAAATTCTACAAAAAAAACTACGGGTTTGATTGGTTGAAATTGTGGTTTTATATTTTTTTGCTCTAAGATTTTGACTTTAGATTTTTAGATGTGGCTTTATTGATGTGGAATTTTTTCCAAAGCACTGACTTAAAACATTAGAAAAACTGAGAGTTAACACATATTTGTTTATAATGTTTTGGTTGTAGATTCAATTTTTAAAGAAAAGTATCTTAAGATAGTCCTAAATTTTTTTTATCACAAATATAGCACACATGTCAAAATTTATCACAATTTCAGATTATTTTCATTTAATTAATCTTACGTTAAATGAGAACATATTAGTATATCTTACAATTTTTTAATCTGCCTAAAATATGTCAAATTTACCAAACGGAGATAGTAGCTAATAAAAAACTCAGCAATAGACATGATTTTAGGTACCATCAAAATCTCTTTTTGTTAAAAAGTCTTTATTGCATGGAAGAACTTCCATTGTGGCATTGGGATTGGGATGATTTTTGTGTGGTGTCGGAATGAGTTTTCTTCAAAACCATTGAAGTTCACCAATGAAACTGCAAATTAATTTGACTCTAATGAAACTGCAAAACACCACAAATTTAGTATAATTACGTTTCCACGTAACTACAGAAAAACATAATTTACAAAATTTAATACATTAGCATACCAAATACTCTATCCGTTTCACTTTAATTGTTTTTTAGATTTGGTCACGGAGAGTAAGAAACATTTGACTTTATTTATTTATTAAATAAATACATTATTATTAATACATCTAACCATATTTCAACCAATAAAAATAGATTGAAATATAAAATCAATAAATTTAGCATTGAAATTATAAAATAACATTTATTTTAAAACAAAAATTTACTCTACATCGACAACTAAGTTGAAACGGAGAGAGTACAATAAGACATATTATTTATCACACTAAATATTAATTATTCTATTTTATGATATAAATAAGTTAGAATTTATTAAATAAACAAAATTCGTAGAAAGAAGCAATATTATACTATTCTAAATCTTTTATTAATTTTAAAAAAATATCATACTATTTTAAATCTTTTAATTTTAGTAATATAATTTTTTTTGTTTTTAACTTATAATTATTATAAATAATAAATTTATAGACAAATTAATTAAGAAAAAAATATATATTAAATTGTAAATAAACACTAAACATAAAGTTACAAAACTAATGCCAAATTAACAAGCACAAAATCTAAAATGCGAAACAATATTTTATAGACATAATAAAAATTCAAAAAACAATGTTTATATCTTAACTGTCTATTATAGTATTATATTTAAGTTATAATTAAGAAAAACATATAAAAGAACTATCAAAATTTAAAATCTTAAATTTAATAATGTAATGAAAAAGGATATATTTACTGTAAAATTTAGTGTTGTGATTGAAGATGGAAAATGAAAATGTACTACAAAAATACTAAAATAGGTGTTATTTTAAGATTATATTTTGTTTTATGATTGGAATTGCTTTAAGTTAGAAAGTTTTTTTCTGACTCACAGTCGCTGATGTTAGGGGTAGGCACAAGCGTTTTCGGTATACTTAGTATTTGGCTGACTTGTACGAGTCATAAAATTTTGTACTCATACTTGGTTTGTTAAAAACGAATACTTATAATTTCAAGCATTTGCTAAAAAATGATATATTTGCAAATTACTTGCCTTGTTTTATTACTTGTTACCTTTAATTTACTTGCAAGTTATTTGATAAATATTGGTAAGTTATTTGATAATTCGTTAGAATTCAAAACTAAATAATTTTATTATTTATAAATATTATCTCATTGTTTTTTTAATGTTTTAGTCAATTCGGAAAACATAATATATAAGAAAGAGAAAACTCCAAAATATTTATATAAATATATCACTTATGTTTGATTCACTTATGGAAATGGAAAATATATATTTGTTCATTACCATAAACGAGTAACAAGGCAAACAACGCCAAGTAGTTACTTTTGTTTAAATATTTGATATTTGTCTTTTACTCGTGAGTAATTTAAATAGATTACTTGATACTCGACTTGTTATCAAATCAAATATCTCACTTTACGGATCACTTACCGACCAAGTAACGAGTACGAGGCAAGTAACAAGTAATTGTGCCCACCCTAGCTAATGTGGTGGTTGATGATCTTGAAGTAGCTCAAAATGTCAAGCTTTGACTCTCCACTGTATGTCTTTATCTATAATTCTTGGGACTTTCTTGGCAGTTGGGTAAATTCTGCTTTGTTAGGATAGATTTCCCCTGCTCAATTCACATACCTCTTTTACCTGATCGGGTGTATTTTTGTCAGTTGTTTTAGGTTTTTACGTCTATTGTTGCAAATTGGCAAATTAAAAAAAATGTCCTACCAAAATGATACTTCAAATTTTATACTTTTAATAGACGACTAACGTATTTCTAAACTTTATTAACGATCGTAAAAGTCATTAATGACATAACTCACAATTTTATTGATCGAGTTCCTAGGTGTTTTCTCTTTATTATCTTGGCTGATGTATGCATTAGATATAAGTCAATGATAGAGATGCGGATATAAAATGAAATAATTTAATTTTGTATTTTTTTTGAAAAATCATTCAATTATTAATTGAAATTTTGGTGGAGAAAATTGTTTGGATTCAGATATGTTTTCTATGTTATCAAATTTTTAAGTGTAAGGAGCAACTTAATATATATGGTGATATAAAATGGCAAATTTATTTATTTGGAAGTGGACTTGGTCTGAACAAAAAAAAATATATATATATATATATATATATATACCTTATTGCAATTTGTAACGTGCAAGCGATTGAATAAGTGAAAGGCACGCCAAAACAACAAGGAAGATGATACAAAGTCAATTAGTACAGATTCAAAGCAACATAAAAATCAAACTGATGAATCTTGTACATATAGCTTTTCGTTGGAACTCTTATATTTCCATATTAGCAGGGGGAAGCGGTGCGAAATAAGCTCCAAGAGAGTTTAGGTTTTTATCAGAAGATCCATGAAACCCAATGATCTTCTTGTCTTTCACTTGAAGTTTAAACTTGGTACCAAGGTTGTACCCCATGAGTGCAGAAGTTCTGGTGTTGGTCTTGACCACAAGGCCTTGTATCGCACCCTCGTCGTAGTAACACTTAACAGATACGATATGCTCATCAATGGTATGGTTAAGATCAAACTGCAAAATGTGTATATCCACAAGAAGAATATGATGAGCATATAAAGCATTTATAAAGAGTTGATAACATTAACTAAACCTAGACCGGGTCTAACAAGAAGCCATAAAGACATTGAATCATTCCTAGGGAAATGGAACAGGAACAGTATGATACGCTTTGATAAAGTCACGTTCCAAGGAAATAATATCGGTTTATTTTACGAACGAAGAAAAAAAAAGTCAACTTCGAACTAGCCATATTGGTCCATGCGATCTAACAAAATCAAAGATCGTCAAAAAAAAAGTCAACTCTTGGTTTTGAAAGAATGTAAAATTTATTCAAAGATGGCAGCAAAACCAAGCAAAAATTGATGAATCGATGATATGAAAACGTACCGAGTCAGTGAAATCTTGACCCAAGCCACCATGGATTGGTCCAGTTTCAGGTTCCCCGTTCTTGACATAATCGAACTTGATGGACTCTATGCCTTCGCTACCCTCTCGTATATAAATCTTTGATACACCCTCATGATCGGCTCCATCATCCCATTCTTTGCCTCCATTTCCGCCTTTCGCTTCCAACTTTTGTGCCATTGGGAATGGATTTGAATCTGATGATAGAAAGAGATCATGTCAACTTCATAAGTCGGATGAGTTTTTCTAATTATGGAATTAAATGATTAGAAGTATGCATCTATAAAGATTGTTGTACCTGATGGACCTTCAGAAGAGAGAGGGCTTTGCATCTTTTGAAGTATATGTTTTTGTTAACATCAAAATGCGGTACTTGTTTAGAAGTAACACCAAAACATGATGCAATTGATTGTGAATATAAAACTTATAATCAATATAAAAGTCGACTACTCGATTGTGAATATAAAATTATAAACTAATAATCAATACGTGGATTGCTTTAGTTCATGTTAGAGCATGTTTATTGCAGGTCTCTTAAGTTGGGTTTTTTAGCGTAATATAGAAAAGTTAAGAGACGTCTCTTATATCTCTTATTTAAGAGACGTTTCTTAGTTTTTAACTAAAAAAACTAAGAGACTATAGTTTATATTACCCAAACAGAACCAACCTAAAAGACCTACAATAAACATTATATTATATAAGTTGTATTATATAACTTGGTTCAACATGGTTGGGTGAGCGAATAAAATGGGCCGAGCGGCCCATAGTTTTAGCCTTTGATCTTTTTTCTAGCTTTGGTTATGTTGTAAATCCATATGACTAAAAGGGAGATTACAGCCTAACACTTTTTCTACTCGTATTGTTAAACTGTCCACATAACAATCATCAGTAATTATCAAACTAATTAAATTGTAGATGATAAACACACACAATAATAGAAAGAAGAAGTCCTTATCCAATGAGAATCTCACAAAGTATCTAGAAGTATGTCTCCGAGTAGGTGCC
This sequence comes from Brassica oleracea var. oleracea, assembly GCF_000695525.1. Lineage (NCBI taxonomy): Eukaryota > Viridiplantae > Streptophyta > Magnoliopsida > Brassicales > Brassicaceae > Brassica > Brassica oleracea. The sequence continues at coordinate 6,186,606 of NC_027753.1, forward strand.
TTTTTTTTTGTCATCCCGAGTTGGTACTACCAGCACAAAAGCTGCTGCAATAACTATATTTTTCTTTGAGCTGATCCACATAGCTTAATAAAGCTTCATCTTGGTCCTTCAAGTAACAACTTTATATGCAACTCTATCTTGAATCATTGGATATTATTTCTTTTAATTGTTTACTAGATCTCAATTCGCGCAACCGTACGGATTTGTGTTTTCATTTATTTTTATATAAACATTTTGTTTTCAATTCTAAATTGGTATATATTATAATATATATGTGTCTATCAATTTTTAAAACATAATAAGTTTACGATATATTTTGTCATTGAATAGATTATTTCAAACTTTCACATGTATTTGTATCTTCTTCTATATATATATATTTTCGGATTATTATTTCATTATTAAAATCGCAACTATATATATAAAGATTGATAAAATATTGTTTTACTCTCATATTCAAAAATATTGTAACATTTCACAAATTTAGAAAGTTTTTAAAAAATTAAACTTTTCGTTTCATAGATTTATATTATCGAGTAAATAATTAAACATTTAGTTTTTTTTTTAATTTTTAAAATAAACTATATAGTTTAAAATTTGTTTTTATTGGTTTAAGGTACTAAAGATTAACATTGTTAGATAATATGATTTTTGTTATTTAAAAAAAAAATTATAATTTTAAAAGTTAACATCAACAAATATTTAAATAATTAACATATGGAGGTATAGTATTACAACATTAAATTATATATATTTAATTTATATTATCTATAAATCCAATGGATCATCTATTGTTTAAATCTAATTATTGATAACCCAATAAAAATTTTGGGTAGGTCCAAAATTTAAATGATAAGATTAGAAATTAAATGTAACATGACTTTTTAGAAATATGTCTATTAGATCTATTTTTTCACACATGAATCAATGTTGTGACTTCTGCTTTAATATATAAGATTTAAATTTAAAAAAAATAAAGGTAAGCAAAACTCTCTCTGGCCCAGTTCCCTAGGTGCCGCTTCCATGGCTTCTCCCTGTAGTTTCAGCTTGGTCCCTCGCTCTTCTACCCTTTGACTTCTGTTTTGACCTCAAAATCAAAGGTATTTTCAATCCACAAACTTTTAACATGTCACTGTTTTAATTATTTTATCATTATTTTAAATAATGTGTATATATTTATTTTAATATATAGCGCAGGGCCTATGGAAGTCTTGAGCCGGGCCTGGATGTATGTACTCGTTTAATCTATATATATAGCTTTCACCATTCTATGTTAGTTCCAGTCAATTTAACTTTTGATAGATCTTACATGTATACTCTAGAATTTGATTTTGGCTATCTTATACGCATAGATTACGTAAAACTACAACACACATCCGTTAAAAGCTTAAGCATCATGATTTCAGAATATAAATATGTAATATGCATACATGTGTGTGTAAGGAAGTATGTGTTTATAACACTTGCATAACTGTCTTAATCACTTTTATATCTCAACTAAGAAAAGAATAGTTTAGACCTCGCCCTTCAATCTTGATTTTGGAATCTAAAAAGAGGAAAAATAATGTGATTTACTAAAGTTTTTTTTTATTGAGGGAGAATTTGTGAAATAGCCAAAAAAAAACTAAAATTAGATTTATAGAGTGAGCAACATTAACTAAACAAATTCTCCCTCAATAACACGACTCCAACACTAGTATTTAATTTGAATAATTACAACAAATATATAACTCTTATAAGGACGGTTTGTGATATGATCGAAATATTTACGAACATCTCTCTTATATAAGATTAAAATTTAATTAATTAATTAATTTTTGTTAATTTTAATAAATAATAAAAATTTATAAAATTTTACATTTTCTATAAATTTAGTTTTATAAAAACACTATTTAATTTTTTTCAAAAAAAAAGTTTGTACACATGATATCCTCGTCAGCAACGTAGCATCCACGCGAACAAAAGTGGATGATGTGGCAGCTGATGTGGCGACTAGTGTATGATTTTGCCAAAACATTATAAGTCGGGTATGTTTCGGCATGGCCATATAAGTTCAGGTATGTTTTGGCACTGCTACATAAGTCGGGTATGAATTGAACATATCGTGATATGTTGGGCATGAAATGACCGTTTTCCCGCAATTTCCCTTATGTAAACATAAAAATAGTAAAAGAAAATTAAAGAAAAAAGTTGGAAAGATTAAGAAAGTACTTGTCTAGATTTTGCTTTGAGGAAAGAGCCAAACAGCTTGCATGTACACTTTAAGTTTCCTGTTTTATTCCATCAAAGTTTTTTTCATCAAAGTTCTTTTTGGTTCTTTTCATCAAAGTTGCTATCAAATATATCACCACCATCACAATATAATTTTCTATTTTAGAGCATTTCCAACATGCTCTAAACCCTCAAATTTTGAGGTTTTTGGTTCTCCAACACATCTTTAAATCTTCAAATTTTGAAGATCTGAATAGTGAAATCTTAAATTTGAGTGTTTACTGTTCACATCTTTAAAACACTATTTACTTTTCATTTTAGTTCTTTTAATTATATAACTTTCATATAATTATATTAGTATTAATTTTTGTATCACTTTAATCTTTTTAATATATTCTGACTAAATATTCAAATATATTTTTAATATATATGTTATCATTGATACATAAAGTACATAAATATGTTAAAATTTTAATTAAATTATCAAAAATAGAAATGTAATGTATATATAGTTTAATCATTTCATATCTCTTTTTTCTAATTATGCATTTTTAAAAGATTCTGTTTAGGAAAAAATTGGTGAAAACCAAAATATCTATATATAAATTATAAATATTATGTTTAACACTTTAAATTTGTATGTATTATTTATCTGTATAAAGTATAATAACTATAATTGAATTATATTAAAATCAAGGACTAAAATATAAATTACAGAAAATTTTAAAAATAAATTTGAGGTTCTTTATTGGAGTAATCCACTCTCAAACTCTTATTTTGAAAATTTTTTGGCCTTCAAATGAGGTTTTTTGTTGGAGATGCTATAAGGTACATGGTTTTGGAAAGTGAGACTGCACATTAACCACTATAAATTTCATATAACGACTATGCATATAGTAAACCTTTTGAAAGCTTTTAGTAAAAAAAAAAACACTCTCAAACTCTTATTTTGAAAATTTTTTGGCCTTCAAATGAGGTTTCTTGTTGGAGATGTTCTTATAAGGTACATGGTTTTGGAAAGTGATACTGCACATTAACCACCATAAATTTCATATAAGGACTATGGGTATAGTAAACCTTTTGAAAGCCTTTAGTAAAAAAAAAAGGTCACTTCTTGGATGTATCCTGGTTAGGATAACATGCAAATAATTGAACTGCTAATAGCATGACCGTTGGTGTCAACCCCACATTGGTGTCAACCCCACTAAAGTATCTCACAGTTATAAACATTAGTAATTTATCATATAATTTTATTTTTAGATAAATTTTAAATCAGATAGAAAATGATGAACTAATCGGTAATTCACACATGTTAGAAAAGTATCTAAAATTTGTTTGTTGGATATCTCTGCACCGAACCCAACTCTTCTTCTTTCCACATTCTTTTTCATTTTCTTTCCACTTTTTCATTTTTTTTCATTTATGTTTAATGTCTATCTAAATACTTTGGTAGATACTACCAATAAGGTTTGCTCTACTAAGATTCAAACCGTACGAAATAGTAGATACTATTACTAACCAAAGGTCGATACAGAGAATATTTCCCCATACATCTTTATTTGAGACAACAAAACAGATAAACAAGTAATTTTTATATTTTTGATAAAAGGGCTTATAAACTAGCAAATTTAAAATTATATATTATTTCATATTGATTAAGATGACTGTGACTTAACAAAAAAAATGAAAAATTATATTTAGCATTTGAGTTTTTAAAGCGCGCGAGAGGTCTCTTGCTAATGAATTCATTGGATAAAGGAACAAAAAGAGTATTCATTGGATCAAAAAAAAAGAAAAAAATTTAACTAAACAGTTGCATGCAATATGATTGTGAAAGTTTGTGGATCCAGAGATTGATAGTTTTGCTTTAGTTACAACAAATTTACAAAGAACAGTTATTTTAGTAATTAACCCATAACAATATTTTGTTCATATATAGTATCCAATTGTTTCCAGAAATGCGAAAATAAAACCCCCCAAAAACATCATTACATCTTTGCAATAGAACCAGCAAAAGGAGACAATAAAAAGAAAAACAGAGTGAAAAAATATATGAAGATACACAATGATCAAACACTTAGCTGGACTCTAACATCTTTTTCTGCTGATTCAAGTTATTGTAAAAGTTCTTTATGAAATCATCAGCCGCTTGGTTTACTTGTCTTCTTGCCACGTCACCATTTCCCGGGGTCAACGGAAACGGTGAGTCCGTTACTCTTAACGGCCTTACCAGTGGAGTCCGTCCAAACCCGGGAAAGTAAAGAGACAAAGCCTTTGAGAAAGCCTCTGGCGTAACGTTTCCTTTGTCGCTAACGCCGTTAAGAAGCTCAAGAACTGCTCTAGCAGCGGCTGCGTCGTCGTCAAGCGTCTGAGGCGTTTGAACACACGAGAAGAGACTACTGTGGCTTAGATGTGCAGTTGCGGCAGCTGATGAAGCAGCGTTTAGAGCGTTTGAGGAAGTGGAGTCGGCGGCGTGGACGCGGCGACGGTGGTGGAACATAAGATTCTTGCCGCGTTTGAGAGTGGCGCTGAAGTCGGCGATGAGTTTGTGTTTTCTGACGCGTTTGCGGATTATGTACAAGAGAAAACGTACGACGTTCCATAGCTTCTTGGTTATTGGTACGTTTTGATGATCCATCTGATCTTTACATAGAGAGAGGGATGTGTAATATATTTTTTGAGGTTTGGTTACTTACGAGCTAAGGAGAAGAAATGTGAAGGATTTATAAAGGAAGAAAGTGAGAAAAGAGGTGCGAAAACGTGCAATATATTATTACAAAGATTATAAAGACAAAGCAAAAGCTTACTGGAGCATAATTATTGAATCCATGTCACTTTAAAAGAAAACAAATAGTGTTTATGGATTAAATTTTATATTTTAGATTAAATGTTTCTTTAATTAGGATGTATGGTTTATTGTAGCATCTGCTTAATTTTGAAATTATAAAGTTTTCTAGGGTAAGAGTTCGATCATGATTATTTCCAAATCTTTCTTTAGTACCAGGAGATTTCGGACTAAAGTTCATACAAAAAAGCAAGCACTGATTTTTTTAATGCGTATATAATTATTATTAACTATGACTGAAATCAAAGTAATTTTGGCAAAAAATAAAAGTAAATTTTTCAAAGAAAAAAAACTATATATTAGAGCAAAATACATGATTCAACCGTTTGATGCATCTAGCATTTTATTCTTGAGGAAGTTGAAGTTTATAGGCAACGTTAAATTAGATAGATATGTTTTGGCTATATATTATCAAAGATTAGAATGAAATTACGATCATTAAAACAAAAATATAATCACGAATACAATGAAGGACTTAATTAGTTCAACGTAGAAATGTGACCATTTGATATCGACATAGAATAAACCAAACCAAATAATGAAAAAGAAGAAACAAAAAAATTATATAAGGTGGAAGAGTGGTATAACCAAACTTTCACGTATAACTTTTCTTACTTTTTAGATTGCACTATGTAATATGTAAAGATAGCCATAATCTCTACATGAATTTTATAGGTCTTGCTTATATGTTAAATAATTCTTGCGTCTTGTTCTTAATATATATCGACAGGAAACAGAGTTCGAACTTAGATAAAAGATCATCATCACACATAATCAAATAAACCACAAACATCATTTTTCTCGAGTTTTCAAACAAAATACTGTTAATGTGTTCAACAGCAAACATCAAGAACACAACAGAGACCGTCTTACAGTACAACCAAAGTATCTTCTGCAATAAAAACAGATTATTTTTGAAGTTTCAAACAAAGGACCAGTTGATGAACACAAAGCAGATACAATGAGCGTTCTCTTCTTCATTGAGTACTTTCCAAGCAACTGCTCTCTCGTATGAAACTGGCCTCCCCATGCTTGACAGACATATCCCACCTTGAAGACTCGCGAAACCCTAAACCAAAATATCCAGTTAAAGGCCACATAAAACCTGATCAAACTACTACACAAATCAAAGTAGAACGTTGTTAAAAAACCTGTTGCATGATCTGTGGGAACTCAGAGCAGAGAGTCTTTCTTCCATTGTCATCAAATATCTTCTCTAAAGAGATATCTTGAAGAGAAACCAATGTAGTCTCAAGCATGTCAAGCCCCGCCTGGTTTGCAAATGTGAAGACTGGCATGGCCTAAACAAAAAAGGTTAAAGAGGATCAGTGAGTAATAAAACATTCATTGAGTGTTTGATGTTTAAGTCAGTACCTTCATTGAGCAGCAGATGATAGCATCTGTATGATGCCAAAGGTTCTTGAGAACAGATTCACTGCCTTCACTTGTTGATTTAAGTAGCTCAACGCCCATGTAGCACCTGTAACTCTGGCAGATCCAACGAGCAAGTGTTTGGGCTTCAGGAGTACCCAAAGGAGTGCGTAGACCGACTTGTGAACTGATGTGAGAAGGAGAGAGAGCCAATGCAACTCTCTGAACCGATGAGATAATACCACGAACGTACTGCCTAGCCATGGATGCTACATGTTCTTGCATATGGCTCTCAATACCGAACTCAAACGCTATTGTCATCACAGATCTTGCACATGTACCCGAGATTCCTGATTGATCGGTTGAAGCTTTTGTTGTTCCGGCTGGACCAATCTCCAGTGCTGAAGCAAGATCCAAGGTTCGGTTTGGACTAGATACTTCCTGCTTTTTGGGTCAAGACAAGCTTTAAGAGTCTGAAAACTTTTAAATGGTAAAAAGATTATTTGTTCTAACCTTTGTGGAATCAAGAGGGATGATACGGAAGCCAGAAGGAAGCAGAGGCGCATCATCAGCAAAGGAAGCATCAATTGGAGCAAATATGAGTTCAGCGCATGTTCCAACAGCATTTTCATCCATTCCGCTACAAAGCTAATCACAAGATGAATGTATTATTAGTGATCCACATTAAAGTCTGATGCAGAGGAGACAATCTAAAGTTCTTACTTGTAAGAGGAAGATATCTCTTGGAACGATTGCATCTTCAGGGGAGTGGCCAAGACCTTCCAGTTTGATGACTTCCATGGACTAATAAGTAATAACAAAGAAACACCACGAAAGCTTACAAATCATTTATATGTGAAAGCTTATAAAATCATTGATAAAGCCTTATTAATCATTTCTAAAAGTATAGTAAAATATTTATGAAACCTTATGAATCGGTTATAAAATTACCAAAATAATGTATAATGATTTATAAATTTAATTTAAAAGCTTATAAATTGGTTATAAGAGTTTTAAAATAATGTATAAGTGATTGTAAATGTTTTATAAATTTTCTTCATTTTTAGTGATGTTATAAACCCTTGCCTATTTTTACAAGATTTTATAAATTATTTTATAAGTTTTTAACCCCCTCAACAATAATCCATTAACAGTGTTCCGTACAAAATAGAAGGAATTCTAGATGGATGATGACAAATGTTAAAGGTTTGTAAACAGAGGGTTTAAAACGTCAAGTATTTTATCTTCCGATTCAAAAATAGTTTAGAGGTTTTATCACTAAAAACCAAATCTAAAAAGAACAGACAATCAAATAGTACATAAGAAGCTTGAACTGACCTCTTCATGCTCAATAGTGTGAGCAAGTGGAAGTATAACTTGCCCACCGAATCCTCCAACCCTGGCACTACAAGGCCCCACTTTAACAGCTGCTGCCAAATATGCATCAATGTTGTTGTCAGCCCATTCTGATCTGTGCTCCCTCAGAAACCTAAGCAGGATTGCCGGAGGAACATTCTAAAGTTGCAAAAAAAATCCAAAACAAAAGAGTAAGGAAAAGTGTTGAAATAAACATAAATTGATCTATAACTGCACCGACCTGTAAAAGCATGGAGGCTTTTGCGCATAAGACCACACTGCTAACAGGAGTAAAGCCATTGGAAAATGCAAGGTTCAAACCCATCAGCTTGTCTGGAGAAGAGTTCACAGTGATTGTGACATCATCCATGCTGTCTCCCATCACCGACCATCCTTCATCAGTGAAACCATTAACAGCCTCATTGAAGCCTCTGTAGGACAAAAAAATGTATTAGACAAAGCAAATTACTAAATCAATAAAAAGGGAAAAAGTGAAGAATAATCAAAAACCTGCTTAGCCTTTGACTCAAAGCTCGTAAGGCAGCAGGACGCCGTCCCCAGCCATTGACGCTACTGTTAGTCTGAGACACCTCTTGTGCTATTTGCTTGAGTTGGCGCAGCACCTTTGAACAAAAAAGAAACAATGATTCAAAACATCAAAAAAGCAATTTTAGGAATAGTTAAAGTTTTGAAGTTCACTCACTGCCATTGTTGTCTTCTGTGCAAGTACTTTTGGTGACTCGTAGAGCGGACGCAAGACCTCAGGGACACTACAAGCCTATTTAACAAAACAGTCAGGTTTAACATTCTCTGATGCATTGAATAGTATAGAGTGAAGATTGTTGTTACCTCCAAATCCATATGATCAACAATGTGTATGATGGAGCCACCACCATCACAAGGACGTATCAAGTACCCACTGGGTAGCATCTCTGCTCTAACAAAATGTTGAACCAGTGGCATGCTAGGACCGTTTTGAGTGCTCTTAAGAGACCTCTCGCACACCACAAGGCTGCCATCTTCTAGAACAGATGTGTAACGCAACAACCAGAAGTCGCGTGGTGGAGCCAACGTAGTTGGTGCATAGAGCTGCATATAAAGCAGCTCAATGGTTCCACCGTTGGCGGTTGGCAACACATTCATAACATCAACAGCTCGGCATTCGCGGAACCACGAAGGCCGATCCTTGACGATCTCTGCGACCTGTAAATAAAGAGAGAGCAGATCAATCTAAGGTAGAGTAGTAGAAGATTGCATAAGGAATGGTTCTATCTCTACACGTACCCTTGTAGGCTCGAGACCCACTAGGCCACAGGCGCGTGCTGCCACACCTGCGCAACCGTGAGAAATAGAAATGATTCCAATGGAATCCGGACCAGGCTGTTACAAAAAACACAAAGGCAAACCGTTACAGAGAAGAAGAATGATTCACACAATTAGAGAAAGTGGACCAAGGGGCATACCTTCATTCCAGGCATCTGTACCCACTCAACAGCGGTTCCAGTTGCCTTTGAAAGAAACTCTGCTAAAGTTTCTTCTGCAATGGACAAAAGTCTGCAAACACACAAAATTTAATTCAGAAATATAACGTAATTGTGCAACTAAGAGAGTAACATGTTCTCTCACTAAAGCACTAACCCTGCAGGACTAGCATCTCTTGGAGGATTCTGTGATGCTAATTGGTGCTGACCACTCGTCACAACCGATTCACAGCTTGTGTCTTTAGCTGGAAGGGTAGGCTGGAAAAAAAAAGATAAAAAAAAAATCAAAATGAAACTCTTTTATTGTAAGGAAGCATTAAAGAGTCTCACATTGGGAGTGTGTTGACGGAAGTAGCTGTTTTCATGAACCAGCTGTGACACTTGCTTCTGCAACCTATCATTCTCCTCCATCAACAGCTTGTTCATCGCCGTCAACTTCCTGTTCACAGCTTGAAGCCGTGAAGCCTCTTTCCTCTGTTTCTCTCTGCATCTGAAGTTCATAAAAGATTAGATCAAAGAAACTTCCATTTATTACAGTCCCCAAAACTGCATTAAGGAGTGTTAGTATCATTACCTTCGGTTCTGAAACCATACTTTGATCTGTTTAGGCTCAATGTTAGAGAGAATAGGACACTCTCTGATCAACTGCTGACGGCGGATGGAACTGGGTTTAGGACAGTCATGATAAAGCCTCTCAAGTGCTTCAACTTGCTCAGGTGTGTACCTCACATACTTCCCGTTGTCTAAGCATCCCATCTTCCCATCTTTGCAAGACATTGCCATTACTCCTTAATACCAAAGTCTACTCCTTTCTAACAGAACATAACCTTATCAAACCCCACAACTTAGTGAACGAGACAGAGCTTTTAGATACTCACTGCTCTTCCATCTCAAACTCCTAAGTAACCTTCAGAATATCATTTGCCTTATATAACTTAGAACACAAGACTTATCCTTTTAAGGACAAAATACAAAACACAAGAAAAAGACTTTTGTTTTCCCCCAAAGATTACAACTTTCAGCTTTTTGCAAACACCCAGAAAAGAAAAACACAAATAGAGACCTCAAAAAACAAGAAAGCTACAACCTTTATGTTCTGTTTTCTCGTGTCGGTACAGAATCACCGAGTTGACTCAGCCATTAGAAAACCCGAGTTCCCAGATAGCCATATCAGTTAATAGTTCTCAAACCCATATTCTCCATTTCCGAGCTTTCATTGAAAAGAAAAGTAAAGCTTTATTATGAAATCTAATGAAAGGAGGAAACTAGAGACTACGAGGAAGAAGACGTAAGAGTATGTAGAGAAGGAATCATGGAGGAGCTACTACTGTTGTTATGTTTATCTACTCTCTCTCTCTCTCTCTCTTTTTCCTCTGCTTATTCATGGCAACTTTGATTTTTTTGGCTTTTCATTATTTAATTTTATTTTTATTATTTTTAATCAATGATGATTTGATAGTGGCACACTGCATCAAATATTTTTTGTTTTTGTTTTATTTTTTCAAGTTGCGTTTGTGAATTAACTTTCTCGTTGGCATTCTCTTTTTCTCTTCTGCTGATTGGCACATTGCATACCTCACCACCACCTCGAGGATAAACCCAAATCTCTCTTTTGGTTTGTTTTACCTTACTCGAAATGTCTAAATTAGCCTCCACTTGTAATTAAACTGTCAAATTTTTCACTTCAAAAAATACTACAATAGTAAAAAAAATACTATAGACAAACTTTGTTTTACTACAAAAATACTATAGACAAAACTTACAATTCCAAAAATGCAAACATTATGACAAATTATAAGTTTCTAATTTAAAAGAAATTAATTATAAATAGATTGTTTTATAACATTTATATATTAGTATTAATCTCTTAATTTTATATACAATTTTAACATATTTTCGGAGATGATATATTTTAGTGTTTATGGTAAACTAAATTTTACTTTAGAATTAATAAGAAAATCTTTTGAACTCTTTAGTTGTACTAACAAAAGAACAACTCATATCATATTAAGTTTTATATAATTTCAACTAAACGTTAATTAATAATGAGTAAATTAATTAAAAACTATATATTAGTGTTGATATTTCCAAAATCTCGAAATAAACATTAGTTTTTTACTTTTTTTCAAATTATACTGAATAACGGTTCTCATTCAAACTACTTTCCAAATTGTTGTATGTAAGTTATGTTTTCTTTTGAAAACCATAAGTAATGTTTAACCATGTTATTAACCATTTGTATGACGACGGTAATTATGAAATGAATGACTGTATAGTTAAATACTTGAATCTTACATTACGCTGACCAATGAGTAGTTGCTACGAGGAAAGTGGAAGAGGGGCATAATGTGTAATAAAGTGGTAAATTGAAGGGTAAGATCAGAGCGGCAATGGGAAATAGTCAGAAGCGTATAAAAATAAGCAAATGGCGTGGGACTGTGGGAGAGAGGTCTGCGTAGAGATGCAGAGACAACATCATTACCTTCTTTGCATGCGTCTTCGCGTCTTAAAGCTGAAGCCTCTTTCTTTCTTTTTTTTTCTTTCTTTTTTGTCAACTCTATTTCAAATTTATTAAACTAAACTTACTTTACCACTTCTACATTTAATGTCTGTAAAAATGTTGTAACAAAATGGTACTTTTTGTTAGCATAATGTTTAATTGTTCATCATGATGAAAATAATTGTCTAGTTTGAGTGGTTTCAAGTTTCAACATCTAATGATGAAAAATATTTATTGTTATTGCATTAAAACACGGAATTGATTACGTTTTAGAAGTCTAGAGTTTAGACACGTTAACTACAAATCAGGCCTAAAATGTAATGTAGCCCAGCCCATTAAATATCGCAGCTAGTGGTGCTATGCGAGGTCATTTTCGTCATTTTATTTTGAAATTTTGCCCGGTTTGAGAATCTTTCTCCCAAGTTAGTAATTGGATCTTTTGAGGAACTTTGTTTCTTGTCTTCTTTTCGCTAATTGTGTCGTGCCAAGGTTTATATTCTTTTAGTAGGGATAGTTTTAGTGGGATTCGCCATTGTTTCTTTACGAGCACTTTCGGTGGACTTAAGAATATAAATGATGTTGAATTTGTCACCAAGGCCGGCTTTGAGATTCCAGGACCTGTGACAATCTCTATGCAAATTTTTTTTTTCTAAATTTAGATGCCTAAAAAAATTTCGGAAGTTTAGTTTTTTCTAAAAATTTTGGGGGCTAGTTACGAATGTTTCATTTAGTATCGTCCAGAGGCGACCATGTTTGTTACATTGATCTAGTTGAAGTTTGGATTGGTGTGCTTAGCCATTGTCTCTTTTCATGAGTTATTTCTATTGGTTAGATATCATTGCTTAATGCTCTAGAGATTCAGCTTCTATCATTGCTTAATACTCTAAAGATTCAGCTTATCAAAATTCATATCAGATCTGGCAAAAGAAATATTTTTTCAGTGTTCAGGAAAGAATATCACAGCTCCTACTAAAGGCAAGTCAGTATCAGGCAGCCCACGCTCTCACGTAAATGCTTAAATAATCTAGTCACGCTTAAACTCAGTGGCAAACAAACAACAAGAGAAATTGATAAAGAGTAGTGAATCACTGTCTCTACATATGGTCAAAGAAAAGTGTATCAAGTTTCTTTATTACTAACTGATCATACTAAGTTTATCTAGTTCCTCTATGTACGTTTCTAACTTTGTATACGCTGAACCGATCTGATTCAAAGAAGGCGATAAGCAAGAACGGAGTTGCAAAACAGTACGTGTCAAACCAGTAATTAAACCAAAATATATATAAGACAAACAGTTAGAGCGTTACCACGTACGTCATTACTGTGTTCAAAACGACGATGTTGTTGCCTCAGCCGTCCAAAGTATTTAGTCGACGTAACGTAGTGCTCTTAAGATTAGCATGAGAATTTTAAAATCAAATCATTTAGCTAAAATGGATAATGATGACTTATAATATAATTAGTGACATGCTTGCATATTTCCCTGCATGAATCTTTCTCCCTTTTGATTACTATTATTGTCTTGCAGCACTTGTCCAAATATATGAACCGAAGGTTTTTATTTTTTATTTTCCCACCATATTTGATGTTTTGACCTAATTTGCTGAGTAGTGTCTTCCACGTTCCTGTTTAATCTAAAAAATTATAAAATATCCACGTATGATTGATTTAAGTGGCAACTGCACCACGAAATTAAAAAACCGGTCAACAAAAATTACATTAAAAAATACAAATAGAATAGAATAAAAACAGGAAAACAAAAGGTTTTGGTGATCAAAACTCAACGACAAAGAGTGGGTTAGTTGGATGGCCATTTTGTTCGCATGTCTGCTCTCCCCTCCACCTTCTTTTTATGCTCCCCGAAATTTTCGTCTACTCAAACCATAAAATACATCTTTATTATTATTTTGTATCAAAAAAACCGTTTCACCAACATATTATTATTGTTCTACTAACTTAATAAAAATGGCTAAAATTAACCAAATTAATGTTTTTATCAGTTTAGTATCTATGATTTTAATTTTATAAAAAAAACATGTGGTAAAAGAATACTATGAGTTTCAGATTATTTTTTGATTGTACAGATTTAAATACTTGAAAGAAAACGAAAAAAACTCGCAATTTTAATACATGAAATGAAACTGAATAATTAGTGGGAGGGGACATTATCAGTGGAATGAAACATATAACATAAGGATATGACGAAGTTGGCTAAAAATAGACAAAATAAATTCTTTAATCAATCTAGTTATTCAGTATTCGTTTTTATATAAAAATAGCATTATAGCTTCTTTTTTAACAACAAAATAGCATTAGAGCTTATAAGATACAAATTCCGGATTAGTATAAAAAATTTAAATACAGGAAAACTAAATAGTTGCAATTTTAATACTTGGAACGAAACTGAATAATTGGTTGGAGAGATTAGTGGAATTAATCTTTCTTTTTCGACATTAGTGGAATTAATCTAACGGCAGTTAACTCTCAATTAAAATATTAATAATTTAATTAGTTTATCCAAAAACTAATGGAAAAGACAAGTGTCAATAGTAAAGAGATTCATATATAGAAAAAATTAAGAACCCCAACACAAATGTGTGAAAGCTTTTAAAACAAAAACAGAATTTTCCTTTAAAAAAAAGGTTTTTCTCGTTCTTCAGCGAGATTAAAGCTCTGTATGGAAGAATCTCACGGCATCAATGGCGTCGATGATTCATATCGTCATCTCCCTATTCTCTACTTGACTTTTCTATCGATCTGGTCTCTCTCCGCTTGTTCTTGGACGGTTAACACTTTCAAGAACCGCAATTTTCAGGTCCATTATCATCTCTACCTTTATGTCTCAGTTCTTGATTTCAAGATTTGAAGAGACACAGAGTTTGGTTTGGTTTTGATTATTATGTGTTCTGTTTTGTTTTAGAGCAGACAAATAGCTTACAATGGATTCTTGCTTCAGTTCCTTTGATCAAAGCATTACAGCTAACCCTATCTTTCCTCTTTTGGTAAGCAGTTAATACTACTTACCATTAATGTTCTCTTTGAAAAACTTTATATTTAATTGGGTTGAACCGGTTTTTGGGTGGGCAGGCATTCATGTTTTCACCACCAAATATGCTCTCTTTGGATGTCTTTTGGTGTATATGTGACTGGTGTTCTGTTTCAGACAGCTTCGTTTGTTTCCTTTTTACTCATCTCTCACGGTTACTGCATCACGTGTGAACGGCTCTCGTTGACAGAACGTAGAACCACAGCTTCACTTGGTTGTGTCTTTTACTTGACTCTCGTTGGATACAGAGCTTCTGTTCCTTACTTCGCAGTGCTTCTGATACTTAACTACATGATCTCATTCTATGTTATTTTCCACCATATATCACAAAACTTATCGGTGTTACGAGAACAACTGAGTTTCATCGAGGATGAGAATGTTCAAGCTATGCATGATGCTGTCTATGCTAAATACATCATGTTCAAGTACGTTCTTCTATTTCTTAGTACACTTGTGGTGGATGGAAGTAGATAAACTGCTAACCAAGAGTTATATTTATCTTTGCGTGTTCTTCAGAAAGTTTCAAGGAGCTATGCAGATAGTAGCAATGGCAGAAACTGTGGTATGAGCATGTTTTGAATTTGCTGCTTTATCGTTATATACTCACACTCACCTTTACTTCTGGCAGATATATATGAACATGGATAACTCCTCGCAGAACTATTGGCTCAGGCTACTGATTCGAGAGTGGGCTCAGTTTTGCATCTTTCTCTATATTGGGTAAGTTATAATCTCAGTGCATTTCTCTGTTCTTGGTTTGATCAAGGACTAAACAATACCAATCTTGGCAGATGGACTTTCAGGTCTCAGGACATGGCCCCACGGTTCTCAGTCATGCCTACACTAAAACCCAAAGATAATACAATTATCCCTCCAATTTACAGCATGGTAAATGTCACAATCTTAACTTCTTTTATCTTATGATATCTCTTGGATTAGATAAAACCTCTTACTGAATATACAGGAAATGGATGAAAAAACATTTAAAGAATTCAGAAGTCATGAATGGAACATTGGAGTGGTAAGTCATTACACAGCGTATGCTCTTCTTCCATTGGATCATCATCTAAGCCTGAGTTTTATGTGTCTGTGTTTGCAGCCAATGCCACATTCAAACTATGAAAGGCAAAAAGATTCAGTTCTAGTGATAATTCAGCATCCTAGATAGCATTCAAAGACAAAGCAAAATATACATTGTTGCCTCTCTCTTTTATCTTCCTAGAAAGGGCAAAAGTTCACACACAGACACAGAAACAAAGTTTCTCTCAGGTTAAGACAAGGTGCTTCCTCAGCAACTAGCAACTGCAATGTTCTATCCTCACAACCTTCTCTTTTATTTTTTATGTTTTAGTTTTGTTTGTTGCTTTTCTCTCTGTTGGGTATATTACATAGAGAAATAAAAGGTATACTTTCTTGTATAGATGCAAAAGTTAAACTAGTAGAGCTATAACATTACTAATGAAAATGTAAAAACTAGTTCCCTACATTCTCTTGTTTCTAAATCCCAGTTCAAACAAGATCATACTGGGAGCTTCTAAAAGCAAAAGTATATGTTATACTACTGCAGTTAAAGTCAAAACTATAGTGCAAATTTCAAAAACGTTTCACAAGACAACAACTACTGTTGTAATCCTACAAAACTGAAAACAATGAACAAACGAACAAGAAGTAAGAGTTAACAACAACCTATTGCACTATTTGATAAGTATACCATCACAAAGCTTCTTCCAAAGCGATATCATCTATATCTTCCTCAATGATCTCATCTTTAAACAAAGTCTTGAAATATGGTAAAACCTTAGGAAGCACTTGCAAATCCGCCACGTTTATGCTCATCAAATCAAAGGCAATGCAAGTGTTATGCATATGAGACTCGTCAATCACCGGAATCTTTGGATATCTCTGGCTAAAATGCGTGAGAACAATCCTATACACACCCGCAGAAGATCCCATATCAATTGCTTCTTTAGTCGTGCTGTGGTTTTTTGCCAATGCTTCATCTATCAAATCATCTTCAAATGTTGCCTGTAAAAATGTGACAAGAGCGGTAAAAACCAAAATTTTATCCGAAAACCGAAAAATTGATATTTAATCCAAAACTTTTCTGACTTCTTACCCGAATTAATCAAAAAACCGGAACCGAACCAGAACTGAATGGGATCTAAAACTTTGGATATTAGCCAGTTCCCAACTTTGTTATCCTAACCGAACTGAAAACCAAAATAACCGAAACTGAACCAAACATTCTAAATACCCGAACGGATCCTAGACCTCTAGAACCCCAGAACCGAGAACCCAATGCCTAAGGCTAGTCATATATGTAAAAAGACGAGTTTATAAAACTTTTTACCTCGTGTATAAGAACTGTTGCATCTTGTGATGCTTCCACAACCTCAGGACAAGGTCTTGTGTCGCCTGAGTAAACCATCTTCCATCCAGGGATACGTTTTCCAACGCTGTTCAATCTCTCCGCTGCTTTTACAACGACACCAAAGGCTTGAGGACAATGAACAACAGGGAAGCTAATCAAATCCTCCACACCAATTTCGCCAAGAACCTTCTTCAGATTCTTCAAACATGGCAGATCCGTCATGGGAGTTTTGAAGACACTCTGCATAGGACTTCCTTTACTAAACAAAGAACCCTCTTCCTTGCCGCCTTCTAAAGAAGCCCAAGAAGTCTTTGTGGTGCTTCTACAATCAAGAAACTCCATATCCAACTCCTCCAGTCTTTGATAAGCATCAAGAAAGTGTTTAAGCGACCTCGGTCCCACCACAATCGCTGGCTCATGAGCCACTCCTTTCAGAAGCTTGCATCTGAGAGCTAGGATCCTCGCGAGACCCGCATGGTGATCAGCGTGGATGTGAGAGATCCATATACATCTCAGTTTTCTAACGGCCTCATCAGCACCATCTAAACCGTATCTTCTTTTAAGCTGCCCCAAGGTTCCTTCACCACAGTCTAGGAGAAGACTGCCTTTAGAGAATAAGTCAATGTAAATGGCGCTGACGTTTCTGTATTTTGAAGGCTGGGAAGAGCCAGTGCCTAGAAGAACAATCTCCATATCGTCTCGTCTAATGTTTTCAAGACAGCTTGGAAGAAGAGTGTTGCTCTCTGTCTCACCGTTTGGTTTGTTCCACAACTGCTTGATTTCTTCGGTTTTATCTTTGATCTCAGGAATTTCTGAAAGCAGCTCATCCAGTACTAGTGAGGATGTCAGTTCAGGAGGGATGCAAGATCTATCCATCCCAAGATGAGCATAAGGACGCAAAGTGAACTGCCCACAATAAAGAAAAAAAATTCAATAGTTAAGGAAACTTTGAAAGAGCCAAAGATAGATTTTAAAAAAAAATCGTTGCGGTCTAGGCATCTGCTTAATCAATAATCTCCTATACAACGCCTAATTATCGCCTAGCAAATCGGGCATAAGCAAAACAAACAATTTAAAAAAAAAATAGTAAGGCATACAAAAAATTGGTCAGGCATCTGCGTAATAAATAATCTCCTATAAAACGCCGATTTTTTAAACATTGATTTGGTCTATATAAATAGACTTCAACTTCTAAAAATTTTAAAGCTAAAGTTTCTGAGAGTGTTGATACCTTGAGGAGATTTTCAGCAGAAAAGCTTTTACCAAGATTTGAATCCTGTTACAACATGAATAGACAACATCAAATCCTAACACACATCAAACTTAATTCAACACATTGCATAAAAAATTGTATGAGAATAGCATTTAGCAACCTGGTCTGAAGGGGTGGAATCAACTATTGAGTTTGTAACATGTTGAGGAGGCCAAAAGCCAGGAGCAGGAAAGAACTGTGGGCATAAGTAGTTAAGTCTTGCAGCGATTCTTGAACTTGCTTTCAGAATTGGAAACTCCATATTCTTCCTGAACACCCCAAACGAAAACATTAGCACCAAAGCAAATTAACTACTCCCATCGTTTCATATTAAGTGCTGTAGAAAAAAATCGGTTACAAAATAAGTATGGTTTCCAGATTTCAATGCAATTTAAGTCATCACTAATTTATTGCTTTTACGCCTACATAAATTAAGAAAAAAATAAAAACAATAGAATTCTAATAATTAAATAAGGGCAAAACTAAACATGTAACTATTTTCTTAATTGAAATGAAAAAAACTAGAACAACATCTAATTTGAAACGGAGGGAGTATCAATTTTTGATGAGAAACAAAGAAGACAAGAGAGTAACCTTTGGTGTCCAGCAAGAATGTGTTGAGTCGAATGAAACCTCTGCATCCAGTTTTGGTAAGTAGGACTACTTGTTACTGAAGATGGACTTAGATGTATAATACAATTCACCAACTTCCGTCTATCGCCAGAACACGAATAGTAACTCTCCAAAGACTTAGCTGATAAGAGCTGTGCAACGTGTGACTCGGTTGGACAGTCCACAAGGAGAACAATGGGACCAGGAACTGAAGGTCCCATCACATCACTCGGATAAACCTTAAAGACCAAAAGCATACACAGTCTATTATAATCCATTCAAAGAGAGGAACAATAGTAACTGAATCAACCAACATACCGTAATATCCTTTTCATCAGATCTCACTGATTCTCCACACTGAAGTTTACTATACTTTGGACCAGGCCTTACACCAAAGACTTTCTTGGCCTTCTCTAAGTCAAACTTGCCCATTATCTCAGCTAATTCACATACATACACGACAGAGATCTCGCCGGATTTGCTGCAAGATTCTTCTTCCATAGAGCGAGGTGGCTCTAAGGTAATGGCTGATATTTTCACAACTTCGTCATCCACAAGAACAGTAGGATCAGGTGTACTCGAGGGACCAAAACTACGTGTGTGAACCATAGCAGCGCGTGGAATAAAACACTTCATTGCATCAACAAGTAACTTAAGATCTGAAGGTCCCCATACATTCACCTAACGTACCAAAAAAACAATGAGAAATTTCAGCAACATCATACACAAAGAAACACAAATAAGCAGTGTTCTAAAATCGGTTTAGGCGGCTGCACACACAGCAAATCGGGTATAAACGAAACGATTTTGAAAAAAATCAGTTTAGGCGTTCAAAAAATCATTCTAAACGTCCACCTAATCAATAATCATTCTAGTTAGAGCCTAACGTTTTTTTGAACATTGCACACATGACTTGACAAGAATACTCACCGAAAGCCCTTCTTCACCGATACCAGCAAGAGTTAGTAAAAGACCTATGCCATCAAAACAAGAGATTTTCAAGAATTTATACCATAAACTAAAAGCTCAAGCAACAAAGTCAAAAGCAAGAACAAACCTGGAAGTCCACCAGCAGTCTCTGAGCAGACACGAGACAGAAACACATGATCTATCTGTAATGATTCAGACAACCATCAAATTTCAAACTCATATCATCACAAAGACAAAAAAAAAGACATGATCTATCTGTAACAGTCCAAACTCATCTCATTACAACACAAACAGAGAGAGTAAACAGAGGAGTCTTGGTGATACTTACCTTTGATAGTTTGATCTTATGTTCTGTACAGAAACGTTGCAAGCCCTGAATATACAATAAAACTAACAAGTGAGAGATCAGTAATCATTACAGAACATCTGTGTAAAAGAGAGTCTTACCTCTCCAGCATTGAAGATGAATCTTTGTTTATCAAAGAAGAGTAATACAGAAGACGAAGTATCTTGTGTATCCATTCCCGTTCCAAGGACCTATTTAAAAAAAAAGGATTAATTTTTAAATTTACACAACAAACAAAAAAAAGAATCTGTAATGTTAACAACCTGTGCGTAAGCAGTAGTGTTGGGATTGAGCTTGCGTGTTTTTCGTTCGAGATTCTTCTTGGCCTTGCCTGTTTCGTCGAACCCATCAGCTCTTCTCTTGTTGAACTCGAAAGGAGATGACTTTGAACCGTTCTTGGCTTTGTTCTTCTCCATTGGATATGAAGCAGAGAAGGGTCTGCGAGGAAGAAGGAAAGGAGACGACTTTAAGGGACAAGAGAGGAGGAGAAGTCGTAGGCTTCTGTTTAATATCATCTCTCTGAAGAAGAAACTCTCTAAGTTCTTCTCTGTTCCGCAAATAGGGTTTAGGCGGCCAAGTCAATAGAGTTAACTTTTATTATTTATATATTTTTTAATATGATGAATTTACAGCAAGCTTCAGTAGCTCGGATGGCTAGAGCGTGTGGCTGTTAACCACAAGGTCGGAGGTTCATACCCCCTTCCCTGGGGCGTTTTCTTTTTTTTTTTCCCATTATTCCTCAAATTTCATGCTGAACAAATTGCCAGTGGATGTGTTTTGTTGCAGAATGCATCATCAATTGTCTGTGTGCCATACAACTAGACATTTCTCAGGTTGTTATAGTGTTACATTAGATTCAGTTGTGGTTGTCTGGTATACATGAACAAGAGAACCAAGGCGAACAAAACGAAGCTATATTCTGGTCTAGGGTGGTTTGGGTCTATTCAAATTTCAGATTCTCGGGACTAGAGAGTTAAGCCTCATTCGGATATTTAAAAATTTCGGTTTAGATTGGGCTGAAATTTTTGTGGGTTCAGTTCGGATATTCGTAACAAATTAAAAAAATCCAAATAAAATAAAGGCTCCAAAATTCAAAAATAAGATAATGTACAATATCTCTCGTGTGTTTTTTTTTTCATTCTCAAATTTCATGTTGCCTATATATTCAGGTAGGTCGTACAACATTTCGATTCTACTATATATGAACTAATACCCATTGGATGTGTTTGTTTGCAAAATGCATCATCAATTGGCTGTGTGCCATACAAATAACCGAAGTTGTATGGCACATTAGATTGTATGCCATACAACTAATCGAAGTTGCATGCCATACAACATTTCTCAGGTTGTTATATTGCTACATTAGATTCAGTTGTGGTTGGCTGGTATACATGGTTAACAAGAGAAATCAGCCAAACAAAACAAAGCTATGTTTTGGTTTAGGGTGGTTCGGGTCTATTAGGATTTTAGATTTTCGGGGCTAGAGAGTTAAGCCTCATTCGGATATTTAGAAATTTTGGTTCAGACTGGGCTGGAATCTTTGTGGGTTCAGTTCGTATATTCGTTTAAAATATGTACACAAATTTAAAAATCCAAATATATTTTAAAGGCCCCAAAATTCAAAAATAAAACAATGTACAATATAAATTTGAATAGTGTGTATGCTAAATATCTAATATTAACAGAAAATTAGTTCAGTAGATATTTAGATGTTTTGGTGTTTTAAATATTTGTAGATATTTTGTGTATTATAGAAACTTTTGAGTATTTTCGCATATTTTAGTTTTTTTTGGATATTAGATTTAATAATAATTAATATATTTAAGTATATAATTGTGATTTAAATATTTCCGGGCATCCAAACTATTTTGATTCTTGTCGTGTTCAGATTCAGTTCTTAAATGTCAAAATTTTGGATCCGTTTTTATTTATTACTAGCTTCAGTTCAGGTTTGATTCTATTTTTTAATTTGGATTTGGTTCTTCGGGTCCGGATATTATGTCGATGGTCAGTGTGCAATGCTGAGGTATATTAGTATATTGCTTGCTTTGCTTCTATTGAAGGTCAGAGATTCAAACCCTCTCTAGCTAGAGCTTTTTCATTTCTTCCCAAATTTTAAGTTGGACACATGGGTGAATCCAAAACGTTTTTTTCACTGGGTGCACAAGCACAAATACCATTGTTGGTATGAACTTGTAGAGTGCAATTGACATATATATCAAATTTGTTAAGGAATATACAAAATTTTGAAATTGATGCGGGTGCATGTGCACCTTATGTGTTCTTAGTGAGCCACATATATATTCAACACATCGGTACCCAACATTATCGGTCCAAATCATATGCTTGCCGTAATATGAACCAACCAAACCAGTTTATGTAACCGTAATGATTCTTTTTTTTGATAACCGAGTGTCCTGGCCCCACCGTGGTGGTCCAGACTAGAGACCGAAGCGAGCAAGGACGCTGCCAGGGCGTCACTATGTGGCTCACCGTGAACGGTCTTCGGTCTCGGGCGTTGGGGGTCCGCATGTAAATTCTCCAGTGGCCGGGTTTTGAATCCAGGTGGCGAAACTCACAGCCGTGAGCTCTTTACCACCAGAGCTAGAAGCCCCGGTGATTCTTCATTTAAAACTTTTTAACATCAAAATATAATCCAATACATGGATCATTTCTAATGTTTGATTGAATACATTTCTATTTATCTCAGAATGAATTAATATTCATTCAAATTAGCAAGAGTAAAACTGATTTGCGTATACAATCATATCGTTTTAAATAGTTTTGTCAACTGTATGGCTGGATGCATGCGACGTTAGATTTAGAGGTTAGTTTTTGTTGGTAGGTTTGTATTCTACGGACTGACTCGCGAACATCAAATATATTATACAAGTTTACAAGAAAAGAGATATGCAAACAATCACTTGTAACCAAACTCAAACAAGCACCAAATTAACTTTCCAAAAAAAAAACAAGGACAAGATTAAGAAGAAAGAAAACCAAACTAAAAATTGATAAAATATGAATCAGAATCAAGAATCATTTAAGCAGAGATAAGAGGAACATGCTCAGACTCAGTCTCTTGGTTGGACTCGGCGATAAAAGCGTTGGAGTATATAACTCCAGCGAGTCCACCACCAACAAGTGGACCGACCCAATAGACCCAATGTCCTGAAAAGTCACCAGCCACAAGAGCTGGTCCAAAGGAACGAGCAGGGTTCATGGAACCACCAGAGAACGGGCCAGCGGCAAGAATGTTAGCACCGACGATGAGACCAATAGCAAGTGGTGCGATGATTCCGAGAGTGCCATTCTTGGGATCAACGGCTGTGGCGTAAACAGTGTAGACCAATGCAAATGTGATTATGATCTCCATCACTACTCCTTCAGTGGACCCTACTCCAGCCGCAACGCTGTGGATTGGAATCGCCTGCGTTATCCATGTTTAAAGCGTTTGTTAATATAAAAATCAGTGTTCAGGATAGCTATTTCTATATATCTAAAATAACAGGAATATCATTAGCTAAGTGGGTGGCGGCTCAACGCTTAGCGCCTAGACATTTTCTTTAGAACATTGATAAAAATAATAGAAAAGCAAGTTTTCATAAATGTACGATACTGTATGGTAATAGAACATACCAAACCACCGGTGACAAATTTAAGAAGGAAACAAGCAGCGGTGGAGCCAAGAAGCTGAGCAACCCAATAGCAAACTCCTGTGACGATTTTCAATTTTCCACCCAGAACAAGGCCAAAGGTGACGGCTGGGTTCACATGACCACCGGAGTGGTTTGCTGCGATGGAAACCGCGACGAAGAGGGCAAAACCGTGGCAAACGGCAATCGCAACTAGACCGGGCGCATCAAGAGCCGCATTATTCGTTAGCTTCCCTACATTATACAAAATATAATTGTCACACTCATTTAGTATTGACTCATAGTTACAAAATAGATCAAATGTTTTGATATGATGAATGTAACACCTCAGTTTGGTTGGTTAAATGGTTATAATATCTATAGGTTGCACATGGTGCGGATTGAGAGATAGAGAACAAACCAAAAGCAATGGCGGAGCCAACGCCGGCGAAAACAAAGAGCAAAGTGGAGATGAACTCGGCGAGGTAAGCTTTCAAAGACACCAACTTAAAGGAGTCTTCACAGGAAAAGTCAATACCGGCCATTATTGAAGACTTTTGTATGTAAACTAATGAAGGAGACTAGTTTGCAAATGGAAGCACAAAAAACCTTTTGCATGTCCTAGTATATATATAGGAGCATATTGCTAAATATCCACGCCTAGTGATTGATAAAGAAAAACTACTTTTAGCAATATAAGTTATATAGTGAGTTGGACATGAGTTTCTAATCATTGGTTTATTGTTTTATTGTATAGTATTTAGAGCATCAGCGTCGCGGAAACTCAGTTCCACTTCTTAAATTTTTTTTTTTATTTTATCTGTTTATAAAAAAAAAAGAACCAATCGCGGGCCGTCACGTGTCGTGGAGCCCGCAAAACAGTGTAAAAAATCTACAACACACGTCTCTTATTTCGTGACAGGAAGCTACATTTCTTCCCATTTTGTAGGACCCACCCCACATTTCCCCCCTAAAAATCTTCCTAAATACCCCCGATAAAGATGCTCTTTATGTTATCGCCTGTTTCACGTAGCTGTTGGTAATAACGACATGAGTGATTGAAAAAAATATATACGTATAAATACGTGATAATGTTACCCATAATCGTTTGTGAAGCTGCAGATTTTTAACAATGAATCCTGAAGTCCTATTTTTCAGGTCAACGAACTAGTAAAAAAAAAGAAAAAAAAAACTAGTAAAATTAAGCAAATTAAACAGAATCATTGAACCGTCGGTTTAAGGCCAGATATTTGGGTTTAGCGGACCCAAGTATAATTGGAGAGGATAAGGTAATGGAGATGTGAATGTTGAGAGAGCGAAGAACGACGATGGATAAAACCTGGACCAAAAATGAGAGGGACATTGTGAGCTGTGACCAACGTGAAACATATCTGGATCTATAGCGACCAGTGATCTTCCATGTGGTATAATTTTACTCTAATTATGATTACTGACTTCCCAAATTAACGCAATTAATGCTAATTAAGTCGCATTCCCTTCTGGCTACTCTTTCGGATTAACTAGCAAAGGGGTAGCTTTTAGGTGAAACAATTGCAATTATTGCAGCAAATCTTAGATTTTGATAAATCTCATTGTTTATGCTTCAAATAAACTTCAATGTAAGTTTTAGCACAAATTACATAATTTCAAGTTAAAATGAATAATAAAACATTATACCAATAGTCAAATTAATTTCATAGAGACAAACTCCCTCTGATGCATAAAGAATGTCATTTTAGTTTTTTTTTATTTTGTTTCAAAAAAATGTCATTTTACATTTTCAATGTAATTTTTACATTAAATCACATTTTTACTCTTTTAATTTACAAATAGACGTTACGGAACAAAAAAAACAACATAGTTGTTCTTATGGTATAAAACCATCACTAAGTTGTCCCTATAGTATAATATTTTTCATAATCCCAAAACTAACATTTCCTTAATCAAATTAAACATAAATTAAAACCATTTTTAAAAAATTTAGTAAAAAAAGATAAAAGAAAGGTAATCCCATAATGTTTTAGAAGGAAAAAAATGCAAAATATTTTTTTTTTAAACACACGACACAGATCAAAAATATCCCGTAACCTAATTGCATTTGATTTCTAAAATCCTCCAAAACTATTCTTTTAAAATCCTCTAAGGTAGAACTTGATTTCAATAACAGTAGTCTACCCCCTTTATCATCAGCCGAAAATACCCATCTCGTGCTTGCACTAAATTCCCAAACACCACATATTGTATAGATATGCATCATAGAACAAGAGTCTGTGAAAATCACAAGACAAACTATGGAGAAATCATATATTGATGAAGAAGAAAAGCCAAAATCATTTTTTTTCTTTTTGATATTTTGACAAAGAAAATCGACGAGGACACGTTTTAGGAGATTAGAATATTTTTAGAATATTTTCTTAACTGAAACTTCCTTAATTTTTGAAAAAATTGATTTTTTATTCGTAGAAGACACCTTCTACACTGTGCAGAACCATGACAAAAATTCTGAATACAATTTCTACTTTTTGTAGACGTTCGTGTTAAGTTTAGATTTTGCGTACCCGGAATTTTAGAATACTTTGTAAAAGTAGAAACTGCATTCAAAAGAAAAGTAGCGATCTTTACAATTAGTAGAATTTACATTCCCCATATTTAGAATTTTAATTAGTTTTAGATTATTTCTTCTAAAAAAGTAGATGAACTTGTTTATTCTAGAATTCGTTTTCTACTAACCCATTTTCCATAGAAGACGAATTATACTTTTAGTGCAACGTAATTTTAAAATTTTATTTATTAAGTTTTTTAACCCAAAAAAATGTGTTTGTGTATATAGGTGTTTTATTAATTGTGTATATTTTTAATATTTTGTTGGATTCATAAAACTATTTATTTCATTAAATTTCAGAAATGGAAAGGTTAAAAAAAAGAATAAATGGACAAATATAGTTTTATAGTATAGGGTTCCGTTTTGACAAATTTTCCATGTATCTATTCATACTCATTCAATGTTTAAGCTGGATTGGAAGATTGAAAGGATTGATGAGAGTACAACTGATCTAAATTATTCGATTAGCTGTTACAATTTGAAGTATTAAATATATTTAATCATTTTAATGGTGGTAGATTAGGTGGGCGCTAAGTTGGAGACTGAATTATACTACAAATCCCTAGAACTTAATAAATAAGATTTCGTTGTCTTGCCTCCATGAACAAGAATATTTAATAACCAGGATAAAACAAGCGCCTTGCGCAGGATAAAACATGCGCCTTGCGCAGGATAAATTTAAATAAAAATTATTTAAAAAATATTATACGGAAAATAAATTTATATTCTTGATTGAATTAATATTTTGGTCTTTAAACAATTTTTTTAAACTTTTTGTTAATTACATAATTTGTTTACTGATGAGCTGATCCTATTTTTAATAAAAATTTAGGTCAAAAAATCACTTACCGCATAAGAACTTAATGTTTAGGTTGAAAAATCTCGGGTCTATTTGATTACAAAGAAACTATGTCAGCTCAGTTTTATATCATGATTTAGTACTTTAAAAATTAATTATGGTTATGAGACGTTTACGTTCACGTATCAATCTTATTTATCTTCAATATTTTTTTCTTTTTCATTTTAGTTATTGTTCGATATAAATATTAATTTTGAAGTTTATTCTCATTTTGTTTGTTTGTTTTGACCTGAGATTTAGAAAATACTTATTATTTAAAATAATTAAAGAGATACATACTTAGGTTAGGATATGCACTTTTTGCAGAATAAATATTTTATAATTATTTATTTTATAAATAATAGAATAATGAATATATATATTAAATAACTAAGAAATCAGTTACTATTATGTAATAAATTGGCGTGTGCATATAAATCAAACTATCACTCTTGTTTATTCACAATCATTTTAAGGTAAATAAATCAAAACAATCAATCTTATATACATATATGATATAGAATTAAATGTAAATGATATTAACATATATATAGTACACTTTTAATATGGATATTTTTTAAATGAAGTTTCTACTCGATGATTTTATGATTATTTGCATATTTGTGTAACAAAAGTTTACACCAACGACTTTTTTTTTAATGTGGGATAATTTCAATAATTTATAATCATTTAAAAAACAATGAAGATTTCAAAATTAAAATATTAACTTTTCAATATATGTTCAATGATAATATCAAAATATAAGTATACATTTTCATGCAATGTATAGTTTAATTTAAACGATATGAAATATATATATATATTAACATAAAAACCTATTAAAATAAAATTATTTCTTCATATGGTCTTATAATCATTGTATCTTAATATAGAAAAAAATTAAACCTTGATCATAAAAGTTTTTGTGCGACTTTTAAGAGTTTTATTAATTTATACTCGTTTTAAAAAATTCGAAATATAATATATACAAAAAAAATCTAGATTTTTATTATATGATTAATGTAATTATGTAATTTATTCTAATAATAAAGAAATAAATAAAAATGACAAAAAGTATTTAGATTGTTATCAGATCTTTATTGTTTAAAATCATTAATTGCTATATATATGTTTTTAATCACATTAGGTAATTCCGTAGGTTTTATTTAAGGAAAGCCTGCGAAACAATAAATATTTGATATATACGACAAAATATAGCCTGCGAAATATTATTTTGCTAGAGAGTATAATTTTTAAACTATAATTTATATAAGATGCTCTAGAATTCTTTGAATTACGATTTAGAAGGCATACACAAATGTCACATAGGATCCTATGAGGTTGTTTTTAGTTTTTACAAAATTCAGGCTATAACTTTTTAAAAGATTTCAATTAATATATATGGGATTTCGAGTTGTTGCCAAGAGTTGGAGCTTAGGAGGTTGACTTTATATTAACTGCAGTAATTCTTTATATTAAGTGCAGTAATTACTCTGTTAAAAATGCTTAAGGAACAACAATGGACTGTGTCTAGTTTTTTAAATCATTTTACCAAAATTCAAAGTGGAAAATATAATTAGAATTTTCCAAATCGAAGAGCGAACCGATATCCGGTTCAATTGGAAGGATCGGTTTGCTTCTCTCCAACACACTATTATAGATTCTTTTACACTGTTATAGATTCCACTGACACATCCAAAATGGGCTATATATAATGGACTTAATTAGCCCAGTAAGAAAAAAAAAAATATGTTTAATACTCTTTCTTTTCTTATTAAAAATGGTTGCAAAATAAGTGTCGTTTTAGCATTTCAATGCAAAATTTATTCTTTATTTTCCAATTTATTTTTCTATTTGTTGAAATATAATTAGGTGTATGGATAATGATTTATTTATATAGAAAATATGCAAACTTAAATGTTTTCTTAATCTGTATGCACAAATCTAAAGTGACATTTAATATGAAATAGAGAGAGAAAAAAATATTTTTTTCACCTCTTAATCATAATTAATATTTTTTCAGATACTTTTTTTAAAACGTTATTAACACTGCAAGCAAAATCCTAAATCCTTAATTCTTAAATATTAAACCCTAAATTCTTAGGTAAATTCTAAATTTTAGATAAAACCTAAACTCTAAATTCTTAGATAAATCATAAACTTTTGGGTAAACCCTAAACCTTTGGATAAACCCTGAACTCTTGGATAAACCCTAGACTTTTCCAATGGTCTAGGGTTTAGGATTTATCCAAGTATTTAAGGTTTACCAAGAATTTAAGATTTACCTAAGAATTTAGGGTAAAAGGTTTAGGTTTATCCAAAAATTTAGGATTTACCCAAAATAGGATTTAAGATTTAGAGTTTAGGGTTTAAGGCTTTGATGGCGGTGTTAACAATGTTAAAAAAAAATTGTTCTTTTTTGCAATTACTAATAGTTTTTATATGTTTTTATATTTTTTATTGGCTATTATGTTATTATGTCAGAAGATGAACTAAGAAAAACTCGACAAATAGTATTCAAAATAGATGTGCTTAAGCCCAAAAAAATTGTTTTATTTAGTTAAATATCTTTTTCGGATTCATATTTATAGTACAAAGATCTTATTTAGTCTTTCAATACTTAAAATTTACCAAGAACAAATAAAGAATTTTCAATTTTATTAATCAAATCATAAATTGAATACAATTTAGGAACAAAAATATTATTTATATAAAAACCAAATAACCATAAAACTATTTAAAATCCTTAAGATAATTCTAAATAATTAACTTAAAAATTAAATAAATAATAAACTAGATAATCAATATATTTGGAATATATCCTAAAATCTTTCATTCATCATTTTCTTAGATTGGAAAGGATTTCTCCTCGAATCTTAACCGTAGTTTTCGATTTCAAAATTTCGTCCAAAGAACCGAACTTTTCTTTATTCTTAACTTTCCAATGATAAAATTCTCCGCGTGCAAAATAATTATGAAACACTTCATCAATTTTGACTTTGGCATGAAGAACCGTGGACTCCTAACCTTATTCTTCATGGTATAGGAGGAAGACATCATTTCAATTGGGCTTTGTGGTGCATAAGCCCAAGTAACACATGATTTTTCAAAGTCAGTGCTCCTCGTGAGACGAACCAATTTTTCTCGAGAGCGTATTCATCTCTAGGGACGTCCACCTCACCATCGAATGCATTGTTTTCTTTGTCTTGAGCACGATCTTCATCATCTTATACGCCAAAATTTGGCTTCCAATAAGTTTTCTGAAAATTTCGCAGACCTTCATCAGAAGCAACTTATATTTATCTTCGAAGAAAATGTTGTATGTAAAAACTTGCTCGCTCTGATAACACATGATATAGCGGAAGCTACGATAATATAAAGATATTATTTAGTTTTAAAATGCTTAAAATTAATGACTTATTAAATTCTTGAGATCTCTATCAGATCTAACGGAAATAAAAGGAATTTAATCAAATTATAAACCGAATACAATTTATACTTATATAAAAAATCAAATAACCATAAAACTCTTAAAAATCTTAAAAATCAAATAACCATAGAACTCTTAAAAATCTTAAAAATCATTCCAAATAAAAGCCTAAATAAATAATAAACTAGATAATCAATATATTTGGATCTCTGGATCAGTACGTAAACATGTAAAATGAATCGGATGGTAATAATTTACATATTTTCTCATGATGTTATACAATTACAAATTTATCAGCTTGAGTAAATCATCTGGTTTCACATCTCCCTTTCCCTTCAATAAGAATCAAGTGTAGCTCACGCTAGTTATAAGTCGCCACAAGTAGTTATGAAACTTTGTATTAAATTTATTTCTATGATAGATATAAGATCGTATATCACTTTGAATTTTGGTTCGACTTTTTATGATCAACTAAGGATAGGAAAAGATAAAGTATAAAAGTATAACAACTTGGTGTGGCCTAATGTAGAAGAGCAATGCTTATCGTTAACCTACTCTCTCTTGTTGTCATCCACTGTGTATGCTTCACTTTGTACCATCTGAATGTAAGGGTCCCTTTTATAATTCATTAGGTTTGACTAGTATTCCAATTTGATTTTATAATTGAAAACCCATTTTACCAAACCTTATAGTGACATCCCATAATGAAAGAGAATCCTCTTATCTTTTGTCGTCCTTTCATTAGCCTAATCATCTTAGAAAGAATGTCTAAACGACTTTTTTTTTTTTTGAACGATATTTATGACTACATTTATGTCGAAGCACACCCCTACACGTTCTTGCAAATTGGAATTTTAATCTGTAGAGTTAAAAGAATGAGTTGAAATAGATGGACCATTAGACTACTTACAATGGGAGATTTATCAATTATTGATAATATTTATCAACAGTTGATAAGTTTATAATGGTTTGTTGTAAAAGTAAAATATATGACGTGGTAAAATGAGTGTTGAAACTTATCACCCGGTGTTGAAAAAAAAAGTGGGTCCCTCTTGTATGACGTGACGAATATTGATTGGACCAAAATTTAGAGAGAGAAAGAGTTGTTTTAGACTAATTTTTTTTTCATCTCAATTATTTAACATCAATTATTTCATTATAATTATAATTATATATATATATATATATATATATATAAATTTTATATCAAAATTCATCATTTTTTATACTCTATAAATAGATACTTATTTCATTTCATTTGAATACAAAAAAAAAATCATTTTTTAACTTATAATATGTAATCACAAAAGCATAAAGTAAAAGTATGAATAAAGTTGGTGGGACACGGTGTTGTAATTTTTTTTAAACAAAATCATTGGAGAGAATATGAATTGAGTGGATGTTGAATTATGATGTGGAAGAAAAAAAAGTGATGTGTAAGAGAGGGAAGATGATGTGAAGTGAAAATAGAGTGTTGTAAACATGTAACCAATGTACATAGTTTAGAAAAAGCAAATTGTAAAATATATATCAACAGCACACTATATAATGCTGCTAGAAATTGTAGTGTACCATTATAATCGAATTACTCTCATCTTCTAAGTGATGCTTACTACATATTTACAACTAGATTTTAACCCGCACGTCCGTGCGGATAACTTTTCATTTTTAAAACTTTTGAGCTTAAAAAATATATGATTATTTGATTTTTTTGTTACTAAGCTAATGCATTATGTTATATAAAAAGCTTAAAATTTTGATGAAATTGTTTATAACTTTTTCAACATTCTTTGTCATAATTAAAAATAAATATTAAATTTATAATTAAAATTGATTTCTTTTTAGTATCTTAAATGAATTAAAAATTAAAGTTTTCGAATAGCATATTTGTAAATAGCACTTAAATGTTAGCTATATTCTATTATATTTTTTATATAACTATTTTTAGATAATATATTGTTGTAATTTTAAATAAATAAATAGATAATGTATAGTTGTAGATAAAAAGTTTAACATATATTAACAATTTTATTTTATTTTATATAAAATATTACATAATTTAAAAATTTTACTCCTTTTAAACGGTGAATAATATTTTAATCTTTTTAAATGGTGAATACTATTTTATTTATTTATTTAAATGAAAGCATTTTTTAAATATGTTAATTTATCAATTTAATATAGTTTTCATATTTAATTCATATATTACTTCTATTGTAATATAATATAGAAAAATAATTCTAAAATTTATAAAAAATTCATATAACTTTATTTATTTTTATAGTAATTTAAAAAATAAATAAATAAATAATATTATATTATTGCTTACGATATTATTCAATTTATTAATTTAAAAATATTAAAAAAATTTAGTAAGATTTTGTTATATTTTTCTCAACAGATTTGTAATTTAATATCTTTATAATTATTTAGTTTTAAGAAATCTTATATATTCAATAGATTAATGTAAATAATCAATTATATGTAATTAAGGAAATAGACCTATTATGAATTTTTATGGTAGATATATTTGGTACTTCTCTTTTTAATAGAAGATATGTTAAAATATATGGAGAATAATTTTGATTTATATTTCTTTAATATAAAATATTATATTTTATATAAAATATTTTATTAAACCATGTTGTAGTGATTAGTTGATGGAGGATTATTTATAGTGATGTGCTAATGATTATGTATAATGAGTGTCCCGAAGATATTTTGATTTCAATTTTAAAAAGAATCGATAGCATATTCTGATTTCAACATCATAGTTTGTTGAAGTTGTTATATGAAGTTAAGATATGAAAAAATATCAATGGAGATGGGGAGTTGAGCGATAGGAAGGCCGGATTATAAGGAGGACAATCTTGTTTAAAATTAGATATCAAATTTTCAAATATAACGGAATAACAGATGATTGACTCACCACCCCCTGCCATTAGTCGGGAGGAATTCTAAATTCGGGTCACACAATGTGGTAGCCAGTCCACTCTATAGCATTAAATGTGATCTTTCCAGGGCCGACCGGATCAACCGATAGGATTNTAAATATATATATATATATATATATATATATATATATATATATGTAACAAAATAACATAATAAAAAATCATATTAATTGTTATCGGTTATTTAGTGTGCTGTCAAGTTTGTATAGATTTGATCAAATCTATAGATTTGATAAATTTTATATTTTTCTAATTTTCTTTTAGATAAGGATGGTATTTTTCAAAATTAGTAGGTGTGAATATTATTTTAAGTTAAAAAATGCATGTAATATATAACTTCTAATTCATTCAAAAGGTACGTCTGTGAATTTTAGAGAAATTCTCTACGACCAAAAAAGTTTTTTTGTCACAAATATAGACCTTAAAAATGAAAATGACCAAAATAAACTTAATTTTTTTATCAGAAGAATTAAATATACACTTATACCTCTAGGATTAATTAATCTAGATATTAAGGTTAAGAGTTAAGGGATGGAGTTTAGGGTTTAGGGTTTAAGGTTTAGGATTAAGTGTTTAGAGTTTAGGAGTGGGATTTTGGGGATAGGATTTCAAATTTTTTTTTCAAATAATAAATGTTATTTTGGTCATTTTAGTTTTTGAGATCTGTTTTTGTGACAAAAACTTTAAAAAAAAACTATTTAAGAGAACTGCTCTGAATTTTATGTTGTGGTAAGACCGATTGAAGTTTATATACTGGTAATATTTTGTTCATATTGACAGGTTTCTGTAAGCCAAGTTTCATCTATACGAAAATAGGTCCAGTAAGAGTTATTGTATTGCTAATTTAATTGGAGATAACAATCGGTACAGATTGTTTAAATTATAATAGATAGTAGCGTGTAATATAATTATATTGTAACAAATTTGAAATGGTCCATAAATTAAGTAGCTTCCTAACAAACTTAAATGAGTCCAAAACTTTAATGATAATTTTAATGGTAGATAAATTTAAGACTCTATTTTAATAGAGTAGACTAGATTTTGATCCGCGCTTTCAAAGCGCAAAATTATTTTCTAAGCATTCTAAATTTATTTAATATAAATTTGTATTTTAATTGTATCTACACTTAGATATTACAAATGAGACATTATATTCAATGTTTTGAAACCCGATCCGACCTACAGTTAAATTCGCAAATTCGGTGGCTCATATGTAATCCATTTTAGTTTTTTTTTTAAACTGTTATTTAAAAATTCTATAAAACCCGTAACAACCGCTAAAACCCGAGATCTGGTTATCGGTTGAACTGATAGATGACCCAATATGTAATTCGGTTTGATTTATTATTATATTTGAGTATTGTAATATGTATTCATGAATGTTCAGATGAATAGTGGATATATTATGGAAGTAATATTCCAATTTTAATACAATTTTAGTCCAACTAAAGTTCCATCTTGTTAATGGATCAATATTTGAGAGGATGCATACTAAAAATGAAATAGATTTGAGCATCAATAATGTGTATACGTCTATCACAAATTAATGATTTACGTTTGCAAAAAAAATATAATTGTTTATTTATTTAGTTAGTTTACTTTTGTTATTCACATGTTATTAGATACTTTTTGATGTTTTGTCTATGACTTATTTTAAATTTAAAAGTTAATTTCATTATTCGCATTAGAAATGTAAATATTTATTATTTTAATTTTGATATATATTTTTATTATATTTAGTTCTTAATTTTTATAATTTATATATATATATAATTATATTTTTAAACAATTAAAATATTGACCCTTAATCTCTGGCATCGATTTATGTTAATGTAATGTTTTATGATATATTTGGTTAATATATTTGTTCACTTAGTTTATATTTGATATATATATATATATATATTACATGTCTGTTTGAGTAACCCATAAAAAATATATTCATAAAACTATCAATAATAACATGTTTCATCATATAATTACTATTAATATTTATTTTATTATATATATATATATATATATATTTTAGCACTCTAACTATAAGAATTATATTTTTATGTATTTGGTGAGGGTTTTGAACAATTTGTTTTTTTTTCATTTGGATTAATATATAGTTGTATATATACGAATGAATATATATATATATATATATAATTATTTATTACATTAATAACTAAAATATAATTGGTTAGTTTTTTAAATTTCAAATTAATATAAATTAAATTCGTTAGTTTAAAAAATAATAGATTAGTTAGTTAGTTCCTTAATTTTAGGTATGATGTATATTTAATAATTAAATTAGATATGAGTAGAAATAATAGGAAATATAATTAAATATATTGGTCCAACCTAGACTATTTGTAAGTAGATAAAAATTGTTTCTGTGTTTAATAGTATTGATTTTTAATGTCTACATTTTAATAGTTGTAAGACATTGTTAAAACCTAATTACATATAGACTTATTTAATTACCATGAGCATTCTTATATTAAATGACTAAATGATTTTCCTATATGTATTTAAATTATTTCTTGTAGTGTATTTTCCCACCTTATAATGTCTATTTAATTAAGGCATCCAGTGTTATTTTTTCAAGCATTCTCATCAAAACAACTCTGTCACATCACTATAATAAGTTAATAACCAAACCAAAATGGTTTTTATAGATGTGGTCATGTGGACAATATATCAAACTTCCAAAAACTCGAATAACTTTTTAATTTAGTAAATATACCGCAGATATGACATGCGAGAAGAGAGGACAAGGGAGTTGAAAGTCAAAGTCATGGGGTTCGTGCATTTCCTCGAAGGACATGGAAAGGAACACAAAACAAATGCATGTTACATTTTCTTCTTTTCAACCACTTATATGCAAATGAAATGAAATCACAAATCCTCAGCTTTTCGGCTTTTTTTGTTATATGAAAATCTGCAATATAAATGCATATTTAAACAAAAAGAATATTTTTGTTTGTATAAAAGTATAAAACCATTGGGCAAGTTACCCTACCGCGCAAGCTAGCATGTCAATCGGTAGTGTTTCACTTATGGAAGTAGAGGATTAACGTCGTTCACAACAAAGTCTGTTTACCGGCATCTCTTGTGTTCAAAGCAATCGATAGAGAGATGAGAAACATCATTTCAGCTCGAAGATCTCACAAAGGTTTCATGGCATTAATGCAATTGTGGTTGAGATGATAGTGAGATTCTGTGGTTGATAATTATTCCAGCTTGTTTTTATTCTTTTTTTGCCGGGTTGGAATAGAATTTAGATTATTACCTTGGAATAGAATCACAAACCACCTCTTGGTGGCCTAGTGGTAGGCGGACTCCAGTGAGCTAAACGATCTGGGTTCGAAGGCACCCCACTACGGTTAAATCACTAGGTGGCCACCCGGGCCCACCCTGCTACTTCTGGAGTGGAAATAACGTGGCTGCTGCGGGCCTCGAGGGATGTCTGGGCCCCGACCTGGGACCCTCGGTTAAAAAAAAAAAAAAAAAAAAATCTTCAATCATTTATGATATTTACAGTTTAGCAAAAAAAAGGTATAAAACCATGGAGCAGGAACCCAAGCAATGATTTTTTGGTTTAAATGTTTCTAAATTTTCAAATATTTATTGCCGATTTCTCAAACAATATATTTATTGTTAGTATTTTTAATATTGGTGATTAAAATATAAAATATTACTTCTAAGCGATGTAAATTTTAGGTATTAAAATATTTTTTTGTTTACTATCTTTGGATCATGATCAGTACTGTTAAGCCATATCAATGATATCATTGGTAGACATTTCTGAGCATCTAACAGAAAATTTAATATTTGAAAATAAACACTTAAAAGGTAATAAGTAACAAAATAATGTTTTCAAATTTTACTAAATCTCTCAAACAAATTATTTTCCATTTATTTTTTTTACAAAAAATTCTTCGATATGTCCAGATTTATTTATATTCAGATAACTTGTATTTAGGATTCATAAAAAAAAATTGTTATTTTTTTTGTTTTATAATTGATTCTTAGTTTTTATTATATGTGTGTGTTCTGTAATTATGTGTATATTAAAGAAAGATTTGATGCAAACAAAGAATTTTCTTCCAATTTCTTAACTTTCATCACATAAAAGAAAGTGATAGGTAATGGGAAAAAGCATGTAATAAAAACTCAAAATCTAGATAAATTATAAATAGAATGTCCATATCCTCTTGACTTCAATAAAAAGATATTTAAAAATTCTCATACGATGGCGACTCAAGAAGCGATCTAGGGTTTTGATGTTCTCTCGGCGATGGGATCCCGGAATCGGTGAGGAGGTTTGGATTGGAATAGGAAATCATCAAGATAAGATTCATGGAGATACGGAAAAGAGATTTCTTCCAGATCTCGGGAGATTTGAAGTGATGAGAGGAAAAGGGGAATTGGGGACACTAAGGAAAATCAGGATAATAGCGAAGCTGATCTCGATTTCGGTCATCATCAAGACGAAATTTCCGGATAATAAAGGTATATCCTCTGATTAATTCACTACTACGACTTTCTTTTGTTTGGAAAGAATAGGGAGAATCAATCACGGATCTGGTTTCATTGGGGGAATGGAGAATTGGGATCCTTTGTGGAATTGGTAATGAAATATTATGGACGATAACGGATTCGCGATACAATTACGATATTGAGTTTGAAAGTATCAATTCGGAAAGATATAGTATTATCGGAAAAATTCTCTGGTGTGGAGAAAGGGAAATTTGGGATCAATATAAAAAGTTGTGCTGGTTTTCTCTTTGTTGTTTGTTCTTTGGGGTTATGGGTATTATGGTTTTAGTTATTGCTTGGTCCTTAAAGAGTCTTTGCGAAGCTTGATATTTTGTTTAACCGGTGGAATAATAATGGGCGTTTGGTTTGTTGGCACTTCAGGTCTTTAGAGATGGCTTTCATAATTGTCTCTGTTATATATTCTGGCGTTTTTATTTTATATGGGATGTGTGGAAAGGTATTTGTGGCTATGTGGGTTGATAGCTTTAATCTCATGTGGACGTTGCTTTCTGTATGGGGAAGATGGTTATGCTGTTTTTGTTTATACCAGGCACAGACTAAGCTAGTGTATAGTTATTTTGATTACAGGGCTGACCAAGTGCTCAGGCAGGAGTGGACAAGTAATGTAGTGATTATGGAATGGAGAATAAGGCTACAAAGGTATGGCATTCTGGTCTACAGACAGAAGGACATGACAATTATTGATGACTTAATGAAGCTAAGGGATTACACTCTCTATGAAGATCGGGGGTGTGTAAACTTCAGTGGTTTGGATCTGTTATTATCGGTGATTTTGGTTGACAGTGGGGCTGTTACGTTTGGATTTACGGTGGGTACTAAAAATGTCCTTTTATACTATCTTGGTGCGAATTTTTGTAATCATAGTAGTCTATTGGTAAGTGTGTGTAATGTTGGTGTGTTTATGTGTGGGACTAAACTGGATTCAGCTGAGTTTTACTATGTTTTTCTCCAAAACACATATCCAGTGGTATCTTGGTCATTGTATAATATTACAAATACAGGTACGTCCTATTCTTTTGGTCAAAATGGGAGAATGGGGTTTTCATTGGTGCTGCTGATGCAATGGCTGCATTTGGTGTCTTTAAACCAAATACAGTTTAGTTTGGGATGTACGGAAAGGAACATTACAAAGTGGTATAGAGGTGACTGGTGGCTCTCTCTCTCTGAGTTTTTATGGAGTTTTATGGAATGGTTACAAAGAATGGAATATATTTGGATTGGAGAAAGAGGGTATCATTACACCCGTAGTTTTGGCTCTCCAGAGTATTTAAAAGATTATTTTTTTAAATGAGAGTTTTAAGTTGGAATTGTCGAGGAATGGACAGCAAGTGGACTATAAGCTATTTGAGCGAGATAAGGCATAAACATAAGCTCGATTTTCTGTTTTTAGCAGAAACAAATCAAGAACCAGAATTTGTCCAAAAATTTCAAGCTCACTTTGGATATGATAATCTGGTCACAGTAGATCCATTGGGGAGAAGTGGGGGACTAGCACTTTTTTTATAATAACGAGTATCAGGTGAGGGTATTATATTCTAGCAATCGAATGATTGATGTGGAATCGGAGGCTCTTGGTAAAAAGGTTTATATTACCTTTGTTTATGGGGATCCAGTTCAAAAGAGGCGAGAGCAAGTGTGGGAACGTTTAACTAGGTATGGACTAGCGCGTTCTGAGCCCTGGTTTATTATTGGTGATCTTAATGAGATTACAGAAAATCATGAAAAATATGGAGGATCTTTGAGGAGTGCGGATTCTTTTATTCCTTTTAATAATATGATTCGAAATATTCACTTACTCGAGTTCCCGGCACGGGGGAAAAAATGTCATGGCAAGGGAGAAGAGGAAAAGGCAAAGGGGCAGTGACAGTTAGATGTCGTCTAGATTGCGCTTTGGCGGATGAAGAGTGGCACACCTTATTTCCATGTTCTTTTACAGAGTATTTAGGATTGGTGGCTTCTGATCATCGGCCAGTGGTGGCTTATCTTGAGGATAAAATCACTTGGAGGAAAGGACAATTTCGGTTGGATAAGAGGTGGATTGGACAGGCGGGTCTCATGGAATCAATTACAATGAGTTGGATAGACTATAACGAAAGAAGAGATTAAGGAAGATCACAGAACATCGTGGAAAAAATTAGTAATTGTCGTCACAAAATTGCTAAGTGGCGGAAAGATAATCCCCCTTATGGAAAGGAAAAAATAAGTTAATTACAACAAGCTCTTGAAGCGGTCCAAACAGATAATTCTAGGTCTCAAGAGGATATTCTGGAGGTTTCTAGGAAATTACAAGATGCATATAAGGACGAGGAAGATTACAGGCACCAGAAATGTCGGAACATGTGGTATTCATCTGGGGATCTTAATACAAAATTTTATCATGCTCTAACTAGGCAACGAAGGGTCCGTAATAGAATTGTTGGATTACATGATGTGGATGTGAATTAGATTACAGAGGATACTGGAGTGGAAAAGGTGGCAATTGATTATTTTGAGGATCTATTTAGTACCACCTCCCCATCGGAATTCGATAGCTTTCTTACAGAGGTTACACCGGGAATTATTCCTCAGATGGATCAACATTTGTTGAGGCTAGCGACGGAGGAGGAGGTTAAAGAGGCTTTGTTTATGATGCACCCAGAAAAGACGCCAGGGCCGGATGGCATGACAGCTTTGTTCTTCCAACACTCATGGCATATTATTAAGAATGATTTAGTAGAGATGGTGAATAATTTTTTGGTCTCTGGAGAAATGGATACATGATTAAATATTACTAATATATGTATGATTCCAAAAGCAGAGAGACCCACAAGGATGACGGAATTGAGGCCTATTAGTCTTTGTAATGTAGGGTATAAAATTATCTCGAAGGTTTTATGCCAACGGCTGAAAATTTATCTTCCATTGCTCATTTCCAAAACTCAGTCGGCTTTTGTGGCAGGAAGGTTGATCTCTGATAATATTCTTATCGCTCAGGAGATGTTTCATGGACTGCGGACTAATAAAGCATGTAAAGGAAAGTATATGGCAATCAAAACGAATATGAGCAAAGCGTATGATAGAGTGGAGTGGGACTTTATAAAGGCCTTATTACAGAAATTGGGATTTGACCTTCATTGGATTAATTTAATAATGGAATGTATATCATCGGTGCAATATAAGGTTCTCATAAATGGACAACCACGTGGCTGCATTATTCCCCATAGGGGCTTACATCAAGGAGATCCTTTATCGCCTTCTCTATTTATTCTGTGTACTGAGGCTCTAATTGCAAATATAAAAAATGCAGAGAGAGGGCAACAATTAACGGGGATGAAGGTAACGAGAGCTTGCCCGTCGATTTCTCATTTGTTTTTTGCGGATGATAGCATTTTCTTTTCTAAAGCTCAAAAAGAGGAGTGTCAAACCATTCTCAGGATTTTAAAGGAATATGAGGCAGTTTCAGGACAGTTAATAAATTTTGATAAGTCCTCAATTCATTTTGGACCTAGGATTGAAGAATCTGTTAGACAAGAATTAAGAGATAACTTGGGAATTCAAAATCTTGGAGGAATGAGATCCTACCTGGGTTTACCGGAAAATATGGGGGGCTCAAAGATCCAAGTGTTTAGCTTTGTACAAGATCATTTAAATAATTGAGTCAATGGGTGGACTTTTAAGTTCTTTACAAAAGGAGGAAATGAAGTGATCATTAAATAAGTGATTACAGCATTACCAAATCATACGATGTCCTGCTATCGTTTACCAAAAGCAACAGTAAAGAAACTAACGAGTGTGGTATCACAATTCTGGTGGAGTCTAGGGGGAAGCACAAGGGGTATGCATTGGAAATCATGGGACAAGGTATGTGCAGATAAGGATGAAGGAGGTTTGGGGTTTAAAGACATCACTGATTTCAATACGGCGATGCTGGGTAAACAGCTATGGCGTCTGATAGAAAAGTCAAACACTTTATTTTCTCGAGTTTTCAAAGGTCGGTATTATAGGAATGCTTCACCCTTGGAACCGATTCGTTCATCTTCTCCGTCATATGGCTGGCGGAGTATTGTTTCTGCTAGATCTCTGGTTAGCAAAAGACTAATTAAACGGGTGGGATCAAGGTCTTCTATATCTGTATGGAATGATCCTTGGCTCCCAACCACTCGCCCAAGACCAGCTAATAAAAATCAACACAATTTATACCCGGACTTTACTATAGAGTCCCTCATTGATTCTACTTCGCGTACTTGGAATTTAGAGGCAATTCGGACATTGGTGGATCCTCAGGATGCGAAACTTATAGAAATCATACCACTGAGCAGGACTCAGAGGGTGGATAGAGATGGATGGCGCTTTACAAAAAATGGGAAATATACGGTTAAATCAGGATATCAGGTCGAGCGGATTTATCCAGATAGAGAAAGACCACCATCACTGATTAGTCCCACAGTTGATGTTTTGAAGGCTTACTGCTGGAAAATACGGTGCCCACCAAAGCTAAAACATTTCCTATGGCAACTGGTGTCAGGATGTATAGCAGTGCGGAAGAATTTCCAAGCGACGGGGATCCAAGGGGATATTTGTTGTGCCAGATGTGGAGCTCCTGAGGAATCGATAAATCATGTGTTTATTGAATGTCCTCCAGCTGTTCAGGTCTGGGCTCTTTCGAAGATTCCATCACATCCAGATATTTTTCCAACTAGATCCCTCTTCACAAATATGGATCATCTATTCTGGAGAGTTCTCCTGCAGATGGAGGATCATCAGTTTGCATGGATACTATGGTATATATGGAAAGCTATGAATAATAAAGTTTTCAGTAATTTGGATATGGATACTATGGATACGCTTAAATTGGCTGAAACAGAGTCAACACTGTGGGCTGAGGCACAAGTAGTGAATGACCAGAGGACGACACCACAAATAATAGATGTGATATTGCCGTCGATCCCAGGAAGATGGTGTTTTACAGATGGCTCGTGGAAAGAAGGGGATAGTTTTTCAGGACAAGGTTGACTCAGTACTTTCGAAGGTTTTGATGGATTGTTGGGGGCGAGGAATGTTAGGGCTAGTCTATCGCCTCTTCATGCAGAGATTGAAGCGTTGCTCTGGGCAATGGAATGTATGAGGAATTTACGTCAATTTCAGGTTACGTTTGCAACGGATTGTTCTCAATTGGTGAAGATGGTTTCCGAACCTGAAGAATGACCAGCTTTTGCAAATTATTTGGAAGATATCATGACCCTGAAAGAGAGCTTCACCCGATCAGAAATTATCTATGTACCATGGACGCAAAATTCAAAGGCGGATAGTCTAGCGCGCAGTGCTAGAAAGCAACCGTCTTTTGTCGTTCACATGGATTCAGATCACCCGGTTTGGTTTACAGAGTCAGTATGAGTCTGTATTGTTGATGACAAAAAAAACAATAAAAAAATATTTGAATACTTAATAACTAAATATAACAAAAAATTAAATAAAAAACAAATTCATTAATCAATGCTTTTAGTTATAAATGGGAGATTTTTTTATCTTAAAAACCAGGGGTATCAAAATAAATGTGAGCTCATTTCAGCTCAATTCGTTTTCTCACTAGCACAAGTTATGGTTTTAAATTCATTTATTAAAATAATTTTAATGATCGAGTTTGAATTAGCTCGCAGATTATAGTAAATGTAAACTATAATAATGTTTTTGTCAGACTCGAGTTTGATTTAGCTCGCGGGTTATAGTTTACATTTATT
The DNA here is from genome assembly GCF_000695525.1 of Brassica oleracea var. oleracea. Classification (NCBI taxonomy): domain Eukaryota; kingdom Viridiplantae; phylum Streptophyta; class Magnoliopsida; order Brassicales; family Brassicaceae; genus Brassica; species Brassica oleracea. The sequence goes on from NC_027753.1 coordinate 6,230,654, forward strand.
ATTATATTTACTTATAATAGATCACGAGCTAACACATTTAATTCGTGATCAAGATAATCTGAGTTTTAGTTTACATATTGAAAATCGTATATTCCGTCTGTTTTTTCATAAGTGTCAATTTGACATTTTTCACACATATTAATAAAGTGACTGAAATATATATATATATTTTTATTAATTATACATATTTGACCAATAGTATTTGAAATAAATAAAATTATTTATTAAATCAATGCATTTTGTAATTAATTTTCAGCTGAAAGAATATCTAATTTGCATTGAAATTTTAAAATGACATTTTTTATGCAACAAATCAATAATGTTAGAATGACACTTATTATAAAACGGAAAAGATAATAAATAAATCGAGCTTCGAGTTTACATAATGAAACTCATATAATAAATGAATCTAGCTGAGCTAATTCATGAATTATCTAAATTCATCATCAGTTTAGCTTAATTGAGCTATCTAAGTCATTTTGACACTGTATTTACTAGGTGCACCATCATCCCATTGTTGTACCTATTGTTAATTTAATATATAAGTGTTTAAATATTAAGTGTTTAAATATTAACAAAAATTGTAAAACAGAAATGAGAAATAATATTTAACAAACTTAACTTCGTTATGGCAGCAAATGATGACTTTTAATACAGATTATTTTTTGTTATTAAAATATCTTAACATCTAAGTATCAATCATAACTCAGCAAAAGTGTTGTAATTAATAAAACCTATATAATGACGTAGTCATCATATGCGATTCTTAAAAAGCCAAGTATTATTATCTGATCCAATTCGAGATATATTCTTAATCTGCTCCAAAAACCTGGATAACTAAGAAGTTTGATCCGGATTCAGATAATAAAATCTCAGTTTCGTGAAAACTGAATCGGATTCCGCATATCTAAAATTTTATATCTGAATACAAAACTTGGATCCGTTTTTAATATACTAAAATTTTATCTTTTATTAATATGATTTTAATTTTGAATTTCTATAATATATTTTTCTAAAATGTTATATAAATTTTTAGTTTTAAAATTTTTTAAATTGTATATAACTTTTATTTGTTTTTTACAAATCTGAATCTGAATATCTACAAATATCAAAAATGCTTATAAGGATATTCGTTAGCCAGATATTCAAAAAAACACGGATCGGAATTCCAATAGTACAAACACAGATTCATATTTGATATTCTGAAATATTCAAATATCCGGATTCATCCCAAGCTTACAGTTTCGGTCTTGATTTTGATTATCACCATCACACAGTGACGCATGAACACAAAAGCGGAAGAAGACATAAGCTAATTATTATGTGTAAAAGGAGAAAATGTGAAGTGCATGAAAAAGTTTAAAATAAAATAAAGAGAACGCATTAAATCTTTCAAATGTTTGCTGGAGAGTGGGTGAAATTTGAGTCAGAACTTAGAAGAACCGAGACAGACAAAAAATAACTATTTTTGAGTAAAATAATAGAGAAAATATGAGTCTAATAGGTTTCAAAAAAAAAAACTGAGCCTGATGAACTCTGACACATTTGTTTAAAAAAATTACTTGTTTGCTGAAACAAGTAATGAAATAAATTCGGGCTAACGTGCAATTCAAGCAATATTTCAATGATAATGTATTCAACTATTCATACTCTACAGTCTCCCCCACGATCGATTCACAAACATTATGATTTACAGTATAAAAAGGGAAAGTGTCCAATCGAGTTCAATGTATTTTGTGTTGGTTTAAGAAAAATATTAAAATTTTAAACCGAAAACTTTTTATAGTTTTTTTCTGACAAAAACATTGATTATAGTTCTGTTCAAGTTTTGATTTCCTAACTGTTAACGCAATGTTCCATGAGAATTTATCTAACAAAAAAATGTTTATTGACTATTTGTTTTTTTTTTGAAAAAAAAATTAAACCTGGATCTATTAAAGACATAAACCTAACCCCATATAGAGGTACAACTCACGGATAGACTCTCTTCTTGGCATTCAAATGAGCCGAAAACAATAGCCTACATCCGTGTGGTCAGCAGGGTTCGAACCAGGATTCGCCGTATTGTATATATTCTCTCAAGCGCCACTGGACTACCACCACACCACTGGTTTTGTTGACTATTCGTTGATTGTTTGCTTATTTAAATCAGTTCTTATGTAGTTTCTCTCAACTAGCCTTTGACTAGGTTATTATTTTTAATATAAAATTTTAAATTGCATAATCCGAATTAAAGTAGGTTAATGTCTGAGTTATGTTGGTAAAAGAGTTATATAGATAAATTTCATGTGGTTGTTCTCATTTTTTAATTATATTTTGTGTAAATGTTTCCTTTCATTTCCTTTCCTTCCAATAATGTTATTTAGTGAAAATCAACTGAAGTCGTCATAAATAGACGTTGAAGTGGTTATATGACTCAAACTATTACTCCCGCAGTAAATAATGAAATGTCATAACAAAATATTTATACCAATAAAAATAAAAATAATTTAATTTTGTAAGTTATAAACTTATCCCCTTCATGTTATTCGAAAAGAACTTTTTAAAATAAACATTCGCTTCATGTGTCATTCACAAGTTTGCCTTTACTTATGTGTCAACACCACATTCCACCTCACATCTTTTTTAATAACCATTTTTAGTTTATAATAATTACATGTCATGCAATTAGCACGAACTATAAGTTTCATTTATGCATTTTTATTGTAAACATAAGTATAGTTCATGATTAGGCTATTGGCACATACATTTTCGAATATACAACCTTAATACGTGCGACTTTCCATAAACATAAGTATATTTCTTGTCTTCCCTAAAAAAAAACAAACGCATGATTGCTTTATTGTATATTACAATCTACGGAATAAAAAATATATATTATAATCTATTTTATTTCATATTCTAGATTTGTCGACCATAAAAATTATTAGTTATCTATAAATTTGAATTTGAATGTGCTAGCAATGCAGATAACATAATCCCGATCATGAATCTGTATGTGCTAGCAATTTGAATTATAAATACATTTGACAATAAAGATAACATAATAAAAAAATATAACTTTGTATATTTGATCTTGTAAAAAATATAAGGATTTGAACATACATCTAACATAAACAAAAATATTATCTGATTATGGAAAGTCGCAGATATAAAGTGATAACATCATGTTCATCTCGCAACGGCATCACAATTACGTTTAAATATGGAAAGTTGCATGGAAAGTCGAAAATTGGGATCAAATATCACAATCACTGTTCATCTTGTTTTTAATTATGGAAAGTTACATGTTAAATCTTAATGGTCATAGAAGATATGCCATATTTGATCCCAATTTCCGAATAATTATGGATGTTGACCAATCAACGACTTAATTATATTTACTTCAATTTAGGCATGAAAATATTTGTTTACGAATATACATTCATACTTCGCTGTTAATATAAAATAATCAAGACACGAAATCTTAGTTTAACATATCTGAAGCCATAATATCTCTAATTTTTTTTGAATTATGCGTATAATTAGGGATTTTTTTGCATTGTTTGTAGGCGTTAGAATAATAAATTTAAACTTCCTTAAAAACCTTTCCTTATAATTTTTGCTTTTCATATTTTATTATTATATTATCTATGTTTCATTTAATCTTATAAAAGCAATAATTTGATTTTCTATTTTTATTTTTATCTTAATACCATAAATAAGTTTAAATAATTATTTACTTCTACGGATTAAACTTTGACTACACCTAACAAATAACACAAGTTTTTAACAGTTTAAGTAATTAACCTTATATAAACATAATCAATTTAGTCTAATCCGTCATTGTATAACATGTAATATATGAGACTCGAACTTTTACCTTCTAAATATTTATAGACTAAAAATTACGGACTCTTGTAGTCTATCCAGTCAGCGGTCTTCATCGCCAAGTAACTTACTATAGAATATCCAAAAGAAAATGAGCTTTCAGAGTATCCGACACCCACGTGCAAGGGGGAATGAATAAAGTCACATTAAATATTTTCTTTTAAGACTCTCACATTCACTCGCATCATTGTCACTTTATTATTCACAAGGTTTTCAATAATTACATTATTGTACGCTATCTACATTTAATATTGTTGAAAAACATACACTCAATACTTCCACGCAATATTTACTACTCTCTCGGTTTCTAAATATAAGATATTTATTCCATCCATATCACTTTAAGTGGTGTTTAGAGAAAAAAAAAACTATTTCAAAATGATTGATGTTCTCTTTATTCTAGGTAGAATTTAATATCATTTGAACTTTATGACCAATTACAAAATACTGAGTTTTTTTTCTTATTGGTTGAAATAGCTTCATTTAATAATATTTTTATGTAACCAAGATAAATTATATAGAATTTTGTGTTTTCTTAATCTACGTGCAGAAACCTTAAAAACCACTTAGTGTCCGAATGGAGGAGCGGGACAAGTGCAGTTCTCCTGCACATGCAGTTATTCCGCAATGCATTTACCATTTACTCTTTTCTGTTCGTAAAAGCAGTTCAAGCAGGAGATCTGCATGCAGTTCAATATTTTTTGTCTTTTTGTAAAAAAAACAGGAGATCTGCATGCAGATCTCACCCGCCAACATTTGGTAGTGTTGATATGCTTTTTTTTTTTGGTTAATAAATAACTTTGTTACAACACATAACTTTAAAAATATATTTATCTAATTTTATGAATATAATATTTTTATTTTATTTTATTTACAACTTTAACAATACAAACTTATTATTCTCTACTTATTATTTTTAGTCATATAATTTTTAATTTTTTTAAATAAAAAAATAAAAGAAGTATAAGTATCTTATAAAACATTTACAGGTATTTCGGGCGATACTATAACATCTAAGATATTTTTTTAGATATCTAGGTGTCATTTTTATTGTTTTAATATATGATATTTAGTTTTTAAATGATTTTGTCTTTCATAAGTTATAATAAATTATTTGATCGGTTTGATCTGGTTCTCTCCTGCATGATCCGCTTGATCTGCACTTGTCCTGCTTGATCTGCACTTGTCCTGCTTGATCTGCATGATCTGCTTGATCTGTCCCGCTTGAACTGTTTTTACCATTCGAAGCCTTAAAGTGATACAGATGGAGTATTTTTTTATCTAGAAAGTATCACTAAAACTATAAAATAATTGTATTCAACCAATTACAAAATAGATTATTAAATATGATTGGTTACTGTTATAAATCATTAAGTGGATGACCCATAACCAAGACCAGAAGAAAGCCCAGTCGGCCAAGAGGAGGTTCAAAGTCGGCCACTACAACTTTCCTTTTTTCTGTTTTAATAGTTTACATATTTCCAGTTGTATTAGGTTTTGGATACTTTCTTTTTTTTTCTTATACTTTGTAATTCCTATATAAAGGAACCTTATGATTCATTAATAAAACACAGAAGAATTCCCCATTTTTTTACAACACGTTATCAGCACGATAGACTCCAAAAAACCCTGAGACAAAATCGAAACTCCCAAACCCTAAAAACCTAAGCCGGCGGCGACGATCCTAGACGCCCTCCGTCTCGTCTCAACTCCGATCAAGCTCAGCTCCTAGACGTTCCCTGTTCGTGTCCAACGTCCTCAACTTCAGCTCAGCTTGCATTCAACTCAGATCACGATCCCAACCAGACGTAACCCCATCCGCGACAAGCAACAGCTCGCGATCGTCCTCGGCACCGCGACCCGATAGGAGCCGTCTTGCGTCCATCCATCTCAGCTCGTCTCAGATCTTAGGAGGTCCGGTTCAGACCTACAAAACAAAGGAAATAAAGACTAAATCTGAGAACATAATGATCAGAACCTAAAACCCCTAATCCATCATTATGGAATCCCATGTTCTTAATCAAAACCTTAAAACCTATAATCTAAAATCGACAATCTCATAGCTAGACATAGAAATCGATTCCTTAGAACTTGTTGATTGTTTTATTGATTGTTTCTGATCTGAATTTAAGAAACCATAATTCTGGAATCGAAACCCTAAAACCTAAAGTTAGAATCTGATTTTAATTGATCTTGTTTGAATGATTGATAATCTTAGGTTTTAGGATTGATAGATTGATTGAATAATCTAATCTTGAATTTAAATTCTAAAGGCCTTGAAACCTTGATTTCATATTGATTAAACCGACAGCTTGTATTGTTTAATTTGAAACCTTAATGAATTGCATTCGTCTTGATTATCAACCAGCATATAGATTATACAAACTCGAATTGATTGCATTAATAAAAGCATATGGCCGTGTGGCCTAATCTCTCTGTCTCATATAGAAACATGAATTAGGATTGTTCGCACCATGATCAAGTAGATTTTCATATGGACGATTCCATTGTTTGATTATGTGTTCGTATAAGGCTTGATTATGGCTGAGATCCTTGTTTGCATGATCACATTATAAAACCCTAATTTCAAATGATAATGTGATCAGATGTCAAAAATCTCAAACCTAGACTACGCAGCCCTTAATCTCTCTGGAGATAACTATTTGCAGTGGGCGCTAGATACAAAGATCAACCTGAGGTCAAAGGGACTCGGTGATACTATCATCGAGGGCAACAATGAGAATGATAAGAATCGGTATAGGGCTATAAGTATTATACGCCACCATCTCATTGAAGGCTTAAAAGATCAGTACCTTACAATGGAAAATCCACTAGACCTTTGGACCGCTTTACAGCGTAGATATGATCAGCAGAAAATGGTGCTACTACCAAAGGCTAGATATGAGTGGAAGAATCTCAGATTCATGAACTATAAGTCTGTGGATGAATACAATTCAGTATTGTTCAAAATAGTTTCAATGATGAGACTCTGTGGTGAAGAAGTAACCGAGAAAGAGTTATTGGATAAGACCTTCTCTATGTTCCATTCCACAAATGTGTTGCTGCAACAGCAGTATAGAGAGAGAGGCTTCACCACATACACTGATCTGATCTCGTGCCTACTTCTGGCCGAGGCTAATAATGAACTTCTGATGAAGAACAGTGAGATGAGACCTCCAGGATCAGCACCATTACCAGAAGCTCACAAGGCTGAACATGAAAAGAAAGATCCCAAAGAAAGCAACCACGTCTATAATGAAAGGAGATCATACGGCAGAGGCCGTGGTGGGTACAAGGGACGTGGTGGGTACAAGGGACGTGGTGGTCGTGACAACTACTCATATGGCCGAGGGTATGGAAACCACAATAACCGTGGTCGTGGTTCCAGCTATGGCCGTGGAAGAGCCAATTTTGGCCGCGGTCGAGGCGACATATCCAAGCCGTCTTACTCGACCAAATCTGTTTGTCATAGGTGCGGGATGAGTAACCATTGGGCCAAGAATTGTAGAACTCCTAAGCATTTATGTGAACTCTATCAAGAGAGCCTTAAGAACAAGAACCCATAAGCCCATATAGCATGACAATGGGTATGATGCTGATGATGATTTCGACCACGAAAAGGATGATCTTATGGATCATGAGACATCAGATTGTCTTAAAGACTAATTCGAATGTTGTTTGATTTCTTTATGATTTCTTTGTGTTTCCTTTACTATTTGATGTTTTGAATTTATAATATGAAGTTTTTATTTTCAAAGTTTATAAAAGTCTCTAAGATTATAAAATCTTTTATATATAGAAATGAATTATGAGATGAGTATACTTGTGGTGGATAGTGGATCATGTCACACAATTCTTAGAGACAAAAGATATTTCATAAATCTCACAATGCAAAATGCCAATATACATATCATTGCGGGTGTAGCCAGCCTGATTGAAGGTCACGGCCAGGCATATATATTGATGCCTAAGGGCACTCATCTAGAGATCAAAAATGCCTTATATTCTCCCAGCTGTAAAAGAAGCTTATTGAGTTTCAAGTACATAAGGATAAACGGTTTCCACCTTGAAACATGGGAAGAAGGAAGTAAATAGTTCCTTAATATAATTTCGATCACCCAAGGCAATAGAAAGATCCTGGAAACCATACCTGCAATGTCTACTGGTTTATACTATGCAAGGATCAGTATGATCGAGGATAATGCCTGCGGCAATTTCACTCTATGGCATGACCGGCTTGGCCATCCCGGTACTAGTATGATGCAAAAATTGATAATGAATTCTCAAGGGCACACATTCAAAGGAGTTATCCCCAACAATCTCACATGTGTAGCATGTACACAAGGAAAACTCATTACTAGGCCATCACCAGTCAAAATGAATAAGGAAATCATAAATTTTCTGGAAAGGATTCAGGGAGTTATACGTGGACCAATACACCCACCTTGTGGGACATTTAGATATTTCATGGTCCTGATTGATGCATCGACCAGATGGTCACATGTTTGCCTACTATCCACACGAAATTTGGCATGTGCAAGGCTGCTTGCTCAGATCATAAGACTGAGAGGACATTTTCTAGATTTTCCTTTAAAGACTATACGTCTAGACAATGCTGGTGAGTTCACGTCCCAG
>NC_027753.1:6239317-6258136 GCF_000695525.1 Brassica oleracea var. oleracea
TGCAGCAGAACTGATTCGCATCAGGCCATCTAGTGAGCATAGATATTCACCATACTAATTACTCACGGGTCATGAGCCAGACGTGTCCCACATCAAAACATTTGGATATGCCGTTTACGTTCCAATTGCTCCACCACAGAGAACGAAAATGGGACCACAAAGGAGGATGAGAATATACGTAGGATATGACTCCCCAAGCATTATAAAGTATCTAGAGCCAACAACCGGTGATTTGTTTAAGGCCAGATACGCAGACTCACACTTTGATGAGTCCACATATCCGACCTTTGGGGGAGAGAACAGCCGGTTGATAAAATAAATACAATGGTCTCGACCATCAATATCTTGGCAAGATCCTCGGACTAAAGAATGTGATATGGAAGTCAAAAATATTATACATCCACAAAAGCTAGCTAATCAGTTGCCAGATTCATTTGCTGACCCGAATAGAGTGACTAAGTCATACATACCGGCTTGTAATGCACCTATAAGAATAGAAGTCCAGAAGGGACAAGAACAAGTTGCTACAGAGTCTAAACAACGTTTAAAACGTGGTAGACCTATTGGTTCCAAAGATAAAGAGCCTCAGAAGTCCAAAAGAGGTGTCGGACCCGAGAGCATTAAGAAAACCGTCCATGACATTGATGGACCGGCCGTGCCGACCAAAATGGTCGAGCCGAGTGGGCCGGCCATGCCGAATGAACCGGTTCGACCAATGGTACCATACAATGAGGTTCGGGACGCTGAACTTCATGGTACACCAGGTCTGGATAATCAAGAGATCTCGATCAATTATATAATGTCTGGAACACAATGGAATATAAAAGATATCGACGTCGATGATATATTTGCATACAAGGTAGCACTTGAGATCATGGATATAGATGAGGATCTAGAACCCACGTCCATATATGAATGCATGCAAAGATCAGATTGGATCAAATGGAAAAAAGTTATAAACGTAGAGTTAGAATCATTAAAGAAAAGAGGCATTTTTGGTCCTATAATCATGACACCAAGAGATGTCAAACCAGTGGGATACAAATGGGTCTTTGTGAGGAAAAAAAATGAGAAAGGAGAAGTAGTGAGATATAAAGCACGGCTTGTTGCACAAGGATTCTCACAGAGACCAGGAATAGATTATGAGGAGACGTATTCCCCTGTGGTGGATGCAACTACATTACGATTTCTAATCAGACTGGCCATAAAAGAAAACTTGGATTTACGCCTAATGGATGTAATGACTGCATACCTGTACGGTCCACTGGATAATGAAATCTATATGAAAGTTCCAGAGGGTATTGAGCTCAAAGATAAAAAAGGTTCTCGAGAACAACATTGTATTAAGTTGAATAAAGCCTTGTACGGTTTTAAACAATCAGGTCGAATGTGGTACAATAGATTATCAGAGTACCTAGTGAAAGAGGGTTATAAGAACGATCCAATAAGTCCATGTATTTTTATCAAGAAATTCGACAAAAAGGGCTTTGTAATCATGTCGGTATATGTGGACGACCTGAATATAGTAGGAACCTCTGGAGAGATTTCCCAAACAGTTGAATGTCTAAAGAAAGAATTCGAAATGAAAAACTTAGGAAAAACTAATTTCTGTTTGGGACTGCAACTTGAGTATGTAAATAATGGAATCCTTGTGCATCAGTTGGCATATACAGAAAAGATACTCAAGAATTTCAATATGGACCAGGCTCATCCCTTGTCGAGTCCTATGGTCGTGAGGTCCTTAGACCTAGAGAAGGATCCGTTCGGACCAAAGAAACCGGACGAGAAAGTGCTCGGTCCGGAAATGCCTTACTTAAGTGCCATTGGAGCTTTAATATACTTGGCTAGCCACACTAAACCAGACATTTGTTTTGCCGTGAATCTATTATCTAGATTTAGCCCTTTCCAACTCAGAGGCACTGGAATGGAATAAAACATTTGTTCAGATACCTGCAAGGAACAAAAGATCTCGGTTTGTACTATACCAACCGGCCAAGAGAGAGTTCGGTTGGATATGCTGATGCAGGATACTTATCTGATCCACATAATGCTAGATCTCAGACTGGATATGTTTTTATATATGGTAGAGCAGTAATATGCTGGCGTTCTACAAAACAATCCTTAATGGCCACATCTTCTAATCATGCCGAGATCATAGCAATGTATGAAGCAAGCCGTGAGCTTGTGTGGTTGAGGAACATGACCGGCCACGTCCGTGTAGAGAGTGGTTTGGCCGTGGGAAAAGAAGAGCCAACAATCATCTATGAGGACAATGCAGCTTGCATAGCTCAACTCAAAGATGGATACATCAAGGGAGATAGGACAAAGCATATCTTGCCCAAATTCTTTTTCACCCACGACCTGCAGAAGGCCAAAGAAGTTTAAGTGGTTCAAGTTCGGTCCAGTGACAATTCAGCCGATCTTTTCACCAAGTCTTTGCCACCCTCAACGTTCAAGAAACTTATTCATCAGATAGGAATGCGCCAACTGAAGGATCTTCAGTGATGCATTCATCAGGGGAGTTTCATGCGTTGTACTATTTTTCCTATCTATGGTTTCCATTTTTCCCACATTGGGTTTTTGGTTTTCCTAGAAAGGTTTTAACGAGGCAACATTAAGCATGTTACAAACCCATATGGTTATGGCATCCAAGGGGGAGTGTTATAAATCATTAAGTGGATGACCCATAACCAAGACCAGAAGAAAGCCCAGTCGGCCAAGAGGAGGTTCAAAGTCGGCCACTACAACTTTCATTTTCTCTGTTTTAGTAGTTTTCCTATTTCCAGTTGTATTAGGTTTTGGATACTTTGCTTTTTCTTATACTTTGTAATTCCTATATAAAGGAACCTTATGATTCATTAATAAAACACAGAAGAATTCCCATTCTTTTAAAACAGTTACACAGTTTTTAATAAAATAAAAGTTACCTAAAAATTGAAAACATCTTATACTCACTTTGTTTCATAATAGATGATGTTTTGAAGAGTTATTGATGTTTCAAAATACATGATGTTTGATATTTTTCAATTAGTTTGAAATTTATTGAAAACTGTGTGACCAATGATGTTTTATAGTGTTTTTGATGATTGACTGGATTAGATTTATTTTATATTTTTAGTGTTACTTTTTAGAAAAATGTATATGTTTTAATTCTTATGATTTCATCCAAAACATCAACTATTTTAGAATATAAAGAGTATATTGAAACATCAATTTTTTTTGAAACATCTTACATTTAGAAACAAAAAGACTACTAGATTTATCTTTCTCTGCATAATTCAACATTTGATGGGAACATATAAATTGTGAACTGAACTTATCAGCAGTTCTTTTTTTGTCAACATTTATTCAACATTTTGTGAGCTATTATGGATTTTCTGGCAGATTACTGTCAATAAGCTTGACTTATTTATGAGCAATGAGTTACGACTGATGGGACGAAACCGGAACAAAAGCGAAGCTTTTTAATATGATTGCACTAACTTTAATGAGTTCTTTATCATTCTTTAGATGATACTAACGAATAAAATATTTAAGAAAATACTAGTCCTTAACGGAAAAAAAGAGAAAGAGAAAAAAAAAGAAACGAGAGACAGCGAAAGAAGAAAAGCTGGTAACCTCATGGGATGTTTCGGCTTGTTCAATTATTTCGATACTTTTGATATGATTTTGTTCCATTCCTTTTTGATTAATCGGATGTGAAAGCTATCTACTTTGTTTATTGTCTGAAGGATGAAGAGTTGAAATTGTTTACATTTTAAAATATATAAAAGTATGCAGCTCTAATTTTTCTTTTTAGAATTGTCTCTTAAATTCTTATAAAGATGAAATGTTAATTTGACTACACAAATTCCATGGTTACTACACAAATTATACTCCTATTTGACAACTATTATTTCCTAATCATAATGCAGACTACACAATTTTTTTATGGCTACACAAAGTCTATGGTTACTTTAATGTAATATAAAGTACAAACATAACTGTTTTCCCTCTTTTTTCTTCTAAGAACATATTTATTGCTTCTGTCACATTATCTTCGTATAATATAACAACGATTTTAGGTTATAGTCTGCATTATCATTAGGAAATAATAGTTTCCGAATATATGTATGGTAGAAACGATTTTTATATATTAAAGATGTTTGTTATTATGCTTAGATGGCGTAAATTGGTTCAGTTATTACAGAATTTATCGAATGCAAGAAATCAATTTTAATATAGTAAAAAAGAACTCTAATCACTTACCATAAAAAAAGAAAAAAGAATTCTCATCACGATTTTTTAAAATTATAATCTGAATTGAAAACCAAATTTGAACCAATCCAAATCTGAATATAAACCAATCAGTTATCAATAATGACGTTATTCCTTATTATGTAACCACACATATAGGCTGTAATTGGATTATCAGTTTTTAGAATGGAATAATGTAGATGATTTATTTCATTTATTCCATAACTTTTTTTTTAACATTTGTAGTGAATGAAATGAAATGTTCATTCCATCAATTCCACAAAAAATAAACAAAATTCAAAGAAGTCATTCCATTACAATTCTGATCATAAATCAATGGAATGAAAAATATTTTGTTTTCTCCATATTTCATTCCTCTAATTCCATTCCTTTTTTCCACTAATTGCAGTTTTAGTTAACCAGTTACAGCCATATAGTAACATCTATGCCTTTCAAACTTTTTAATTTAGTTAGTTCAGGAATCAAAGAAAATATGTAGTCTTTTTACATTCTTTGAATATTAGAAACCAAGAATCTAAACATATTTCCGCGTTTTGGTTTTGTTACTTAAAATGTCTTATGCATTATTTTGGTTGATGTTAACATATACTAAATTATAGGGAGATATTTCATATTTTACATACAGTTATTATAAGTAATAACTACAAATGATGTCTCTGTAAAAGAGAACAAAAGTAAAGGAAGAATATTGCAATACATTAGAAGCAAAATATAATAAATACCAATAACAATATATATATATATATATATATATATATATGAATAGCAAAAAAATACATATGTAGAAAATATCTAATTATTTCTATTCAAGTCGATGTTAGTCAAATTCTGATTACACCGTCTAAATTAAAATTCCCCTTTAATATACTGTACTATTTCACTAACCTGTCTGAAAATGAAGCAGATATTCCTATATATTACTATAAATTGCACACTTATCGTGAAAATGAGGTAGAGATTCCTCTCTATCTGAAAACAAAATCGCATTAACTCTCAAATCACTTAACAAAGACAAAGATCTTCCTCTTCTTCTTCCTTTTACCTTCCTCTGTCTCTCTCCTATATAAACTCACCAGACCATAGTGTTCATCCACCAAACAAACTGAAACAATGGAGAACCCTACAAATGAAACAGAGGCTAAGCAAATCCAACTCAATGGAGAAAAGAAACCAAAGGGTGGAATCATCACTATGCCCTTCATCATAGGTATATTTACATTTTCAAAATCTCTAATCCTCATTTATCATTTCTCTTTGATTTCTGAATATTTAATTTATATTGTTAATTATTATGGTGAAGCTAACGAGGCGTTTGAGAAAGTGGCGAGCTATGGATTATTACCAAACATGATTATGTACTTAATCAGGGATTACAGATTTGGAGTAGCAAAAGGAACCAATGTGCTCTTCATGTGGTCCGCTGCAACAAACTTCACTCCTCTCTTGGGTGCTTTTCTCTCTGATTCCTACTTAGGCCGGTTTCTCACCATCGCCATTGCATCTCTCTCCAGTTTCTTGGTAATTTTCAATCTCTTCAAAAAAAATTCTGGCAAGAATCACTAAATCGGATTACCTTAACCATTCTCGCTTGGATTTGAGACGCTTGTTTAATTCATTTGGTTTCGATGCTGAAATACGACGGTGTAACTTGGTTTTTCTTAAACCGGAATTGAAATATCCAACCTCGCTTCGGATCGAACTAAACAAAAGGAAGAAAAAAAAGTTTCCGGTTTAGCTGTCGGTTTGTGAATTTTCGTAACTACTCACTAGCTTGTCATTAGACTGATAGAATCCGTAACGGATTTCGAAAAAACGGACAAACTCTTTTTTTTTTAAGTTCTTACCATATACTTTTCCGTTATAATTATATTTTATACCTTCAAAAGTAGTTTTAAATAATAATTTGTCAATAATATTCCCTTTGTTCAATAATATAAATTGGTTAAAGATGAATATGAATATTAAATAACATAAAATGTTTTTAACATATATATATATATTCTATTAAATCAATCGCGAAAGAGTTGTATGAGTATAATGGTTATAAAATATCTAGTAAATAAAAATATATATAAAAATATGAAAATAAATTTATATTTCAAAACATTAACGTTTACAAAAAAAAAAATTGTTGAAGGATAGTGGTACGAGGTTTTTCTTTTATTTTCAGGTTTTTTATAATAAATTATCGATTTTTTTTTTTAAAAAAATTGAATATTCGAATGCATAGTATTGGAGCGGATTAATTTAGTTTCAGTCGTTTTCATCTTTGCTGTACCATTAGATAGGTGGCCTTCTCCATTAATAACGTCATATTATATAATATTGAATTAAAACTACACTATACAATAACAATAATAATTTTGTACAGTTTTAGTAATTTTCACACTTTGCATGTGACTTTGTAAGACATTTAGGACTCGTCCTATGAAAAACATTGCTGCGTTATTGTTTTCTTATGTTTGTATTGCACTAAAAGTCGTTTTCAAATTAATTTTTAGCGTGCCAATTCCATGTGTTTTGCGATATCTAATTTTCATTTTCAATAATTGCTAAATTTAAGATGTCCCTTGTAAGTGGTGTGAATGACTCATAAGTGACCACAAGGCAAACCCATAATTTCAGATGTCACAATATTCCATTTATGCAGATCAAAAGAAAGGTGTGTGACTGGATAATAAATAAAGTAAAAAACTACAATTATTATATAAACAAATAAAACTTATTAAAAGAAACTTTTATATGTGTCTGCATGCATATGCATCGGCTGGTTTTAGGTCCGTTTGGTTTTATTATTTTTTTGAATAAGAGGGTATCTCGAAGTTGAATAACTTTAATACAATGCATGCGACTTTGAATTGTTTGTTCCCTATGGGCCAAGCTTGGTTTTGTTCATAGGCTATAAGGCTATATAGCATGTCGTCGACATGTAGATGTTATTAGGCTTAAGCAATTTCAACCGTGTGTGACCATAGTTTTGTACAACTTGTCCTATTCTTGGGTAAAGTCGACCATCTTGTTTTTAATTTTATTAGATGTCTGAATTTTTGTTAATGTCGACTGATTTGACATGTTGGTACAATTATTTATCCCTATCTTTTGATTTTAATTTTGGTAGGGTTAATGACATAAGACTTTACATTTGATCTACCAATATGTGGTCGTGGTCACGGTTTTGTTGCCGATATGAATATTGGAATTTTCTTCTTCAAAGTTTTTCATTAGTTAAAAATGTTTAAACATAACGATATGTAATGTTTTCGTTAGCCGACATTGTGGGCTATAAGTAATTTAGTAAGGATTTTAATAAAAAAATTAAACAATTTTAGAGACTTATATTTGTGTAAATTATTTTTAGAATTTATAGACCATATGCCAATATTTCGTTTGTCTATGCATATGACCGGCTGTTAAAATTTAACCGGGTCATTTTTGAATCATATCACAGGGAATGGTGCTTCTATGGCTTACAGCAATGTTACCACAAGTGAAGCCATCACCATGCGATCCCACAGCGGCTGGAAACCACTGTGGTTCCGCAACTGCATCTCAGTTGGCTCTTTTGTACACTGCATTTGCCCTTATATCGATCGGATCAGGCGGGATCAGACCGTGTTCGTTAGCCTTTGGAGCTGATCAGTTAGACAACAAAGAGAATCCTAAGAACGAAAGAGTTCTGGAGAGTTTCTTTGGTTGGTACTATGCTTCCTCAGCTGTGGCTGTACTTATCGCGTTCACTGGCATTGTTTACATTCAAGAGCATCTTGGATGGAGAATAGGGTTTGGTGTGCCTGCGGTTCTCATGTTGATCGCTGCTTTTCTGTTTGTTCTTGCATTTCCTCTTTATGTTAGACGCAATGTGAGCAAGAGTCTCTTCACCGGTTTAGCTCAAGTGGTTGTTGCAGCTTACGTGAACAGGAAGCTAAGTCTACCAAATCAGCAGGACTCATCAATTACTTATTATCACATGAAAGATTCTGAACTCAAAGCTCCAAGCCACAAATTGAGGTAAATCTACTTCATATAAATATATTTTTTCTCAACTCTATTGATTACTTTACAAGCAAGAAAGACCATACTCTTCATTAGGTCTAATAAAAACATGATGCTCTCTTTTTAACTTTTGATTTTCTCTTGATTAATTTTTTGAACCAAGCTTGTTATACAAGAAACATGATGCTCTCTTTTAACTTTTGGTTTTCTCTTGATTAGTTTTTTTGAACAAAGCTTGTTATACAAGAAACATGATGCTCTCTTTTTAACTTTTGATTTTCTCTTGATTAGGTTTTTGAATAAAGCTTGTTTAATAAGTAACCGCGAGGAGGAGATTGGGTCAGATGGGTTTGCTTTGAAACCATGGAGGCTATGCACAACAGACAAAGTAGAAGAGCTTAAGGCATTGATCAAAGTCATACCGATATGGTCCACAGGTATAATGATGTCCATAAACACTAGCCAAAGCTCGTTTCAGTTGCTGCAAGCCACTTCCATGGACAGGCGCTTGAGCCGCCATGGTAGTTTTCAAGTACCAGCTGGATCGTTTGGTATGTTTACAATCATAGCCCTAGCCATGTGGGTCGTTCTATATGACCGTGCCGTCATCCCATTGGCTTCAAAGATCCGGGGTAGACCATTTAGGCTAAGCGTTAAGCTAAGAATGGGATTAGGCCTATTCATGTCATTCTTAGCAATGGCGATTTCCGCGATGGTGGAAACCTTGAGAAGGAAGAAAGCATTAAGCCAAGGGTATGCAAACAATGCTAATGCTATTGTAGACATCTCGGCGATGTGGCTCGTGCCACAATATGTGTTACACGGGCTAGCAGAAGCTCTTACCGCGATAGGACAGACCGAGTTTTTCTACACCGAGTTTCCTAAAAGCATGTCTAGCATCGCAGCGTCTCTGTTTGGTCTAGGTATGGCTGTGGCTAGTCTCTTGGCTAGTGTGATCCTCAACGCCGTCAATGAACTCACCTCAAGAAATGGTGAAGATAGTTGGGTTTCAGACAACATTAACAAGGGTCATTACAACTATTATTACTGGCTACTGGCTATCATGAGCTTCATCAATGTGATCTATTACATGATATGTAGCTGGTCGTATGGTCCTTTGGTCGACCAGGTGAGGAATGGTAGGGTTAATGGTGTGAGAGAAGAAGAGGAGTTGCTTGACATTGTTCGGAAAGGCTTTGAAAAAGAAGATCTAAGAGGCGTTGTTAAAACAAATTAAAGGAATTAAAGATCTTGCAAGATTGTATTTTGTCTATAGGATTGGTGTCTATTGCATTTGGTGTGTGTGTTGTACTCAGGTATTAAGGTCTATAATATAAGATTTGTAATTAGATTACATTGTGTGTTTGCATTTTAGGGGTTTTGATACAAAAAGGTTTGTTATTCTTGGCTATGTTATTCTTTTACAGGCCAAACTGTTTGTTGTGTTTATTGTGTTATTGCAATTGATGGTGTCTTCTGTGTATATACTGTTGGTTTGTTTCTTCGTTTTATTATATTATGTAAAATGATATAGGCCTATTGAAATAAGAGTACTCTTGAAATAAAACCATTAAAATATCATCAGGTATGCTCTGAAAAGTTTGGCAGAAAATGAAAAGGAATTATGAACTGTTTAATTAACAATTTAAAAGGAAATAAAAAGAAAAGGTTAAAAACGAGGATCCATCTAAAAAATTCTTTAGTCAATTTTTTTTTTTAATTTTTTCTCCTATCGAATATTACGGCTCTTTTGGAAATTAGGGTATCTCCATCCCTACTCCATATTTTATTTCAAAATGGAATAAAAAATGAAATAACGAAGAAAAAAATTATTCTATTTATAGATTAATGTTTTTATTTTTTATTCGTTACTTCATTTTAGAGTAAAATATGGAGTAGAGATGAAAATGGTCTTAGAACGACGAAGATCCATAAATAGAGAAGATGAACTGTTAAGAAGACGAAACTATAAAAATTAAATTCAATGGTTTTTGTCGGAATATAAATTATTCAAAAAGAGAGAAAATTGGCAAATAACCAAATAAAGAATTAAGAGATTGTTGTAAGAGTGTAAATTCCAGACTATTAATTTACATCTTACATTCATTTTTTCAGAATCAATAAGCGAAGTAAATGACAAAACCAAAGAAAGAAGTAGGGATGTCAATTGTGCTAACTAGGTCTTAAACCCGCAAAATCACATTTTTTAATCATCAACAAATTTTGGTTTATTGTATAATTTTTTTTTCAAAATGAAAATTTAAAACAAAGTAAACTAATTGATTATCCACGTCCAAAACTGCAACTTTGAAAACCAATTGAATTGACGTTTACCCTTATTTAATAAGTTAAAAGCGCAGAGGTCAGGTTAAGAAAATGGTAGAGCGAACCCGTTGACAAAAACAACATCCAATTTAGTTACATCAACAATAACATTTCTACAATAGTCAACAATTGATAAAAAAAAATCAAACCAATTTAGTTACATAAAAACAACAACAACAAATCCCATACACTTGAACAAACCGTTGTAATCATTTTAACTAATTAATACATATAACACACTTGCACTTTATTTTATTTTTTTGAATGAACACACTTGCACTTTATAACGCTCGCAAATAATGTGTATCAAATATGGAGCTTAACTAAGAGTAAATGTTTACTTAGTCATATATTGATTTGGTGGTGCATTACCTGGTGCTTCACTCCCATATTGCCCTTGAGCAAGTATCCCATTCCAACCTGCAGTTATAAACACACTCTTAACAATATTCAATATATATACACATGTTCCTTTCTATATAATTAAAAAGTTATTTCTTCTATGAAAAGTTCAGAGTATTTCTAGAGCATGCTTAGTATTCTAAACGTACAGTATGTTTATACATAAATCCGGTTATAATACTTCTCTTTTTTTTCTTTCTTATAAGTAAGGTTATAATACTTCTCCTTCTAACCGATTAGACTAACAGCATTTGAACACATATAAGTAAAAGTTTCATGGGCTATACTAACTCAAATTTTTTTGATAGAGGAGATTAAAGTTAGTACCCAAAGAAGGATCAAGATTCCTAGCCTTGAGCTCTCTGTATTCTTGACAAAGAGAGCAACAAGAGCATAAAACATGAGTGGCACAATCTGAATATGGAGCTTCCACAAGATTAAATCTTCTCCTCATTTTTTCCCTATACTTTGATCCCATCACCCACTGTGAGCACAAAGCCGGCATCATCAACAAGTATATGAAACTTCCAAGTGGACAAGCTGCATAAACAATTGCATATATGAGCTTCAAATTAATGAATAATCTTATCTCGGTTTCAATTTGTGTAAACCGTAAACATACTCATCTCTCCTTCATCCAACACCTCAGCTATTTGTCCGAATGTCACACATGGTAAGATTGCTGTCATCACGGCTGCACATAATAATAAAGATTAGTGAGTCCATTAATGTTGAATATTTTGCTATAACAGTATGGATACAATACCATTGGTTTGGTCTTCTTGACAATCAAACAAACCACTCCTCCATGGAGTCCCAACCGATATGTTAACATTAGCTTGATGATAACTCGGAGGTGCGAATTGGCTCATCGGAACTCCGGTTTGTTGGACCGGTATACCGGTTTGCTGAACTGGTGAACTGCCATCTGGATTCTCCCTTTGTGGAGTAGTAACACGACCCATTGGTTGATATGTATAGTGTAGCTGAGCTAGCTTGATGTGAAGGGTTGATTTATAGAAGGAGAAGCTTTCTTATTTTTCTCCTTGGCGTATGAAATAATCCAATAATATTCAATAGAAAAGTTGCGTTTTTCTTATTAATAAAACAAAGAAACTTGTAATCTCTTTCGCCGAAAAGAAAGTAGAGATTTCGGATTACATAGTTCACATTTAAAGTTTTGACTTCTTCAAGGGTTGAGTGGGTGGAAGTCAATGGGTTATACGAGTATATGTCTTAATCAAAGTCAACGTCTTGAGCCAAACCTTCCGATTTATTTTGTTTAATTTTTCAAACAAGTTGCGAGCAAAACCAAATAAATCTGATTAAATATCATATTCCTTGGTCTACTCAAAATTTGAATCATATTTTTTTGTACAAGTAGGCTTTAAGATTGATACGAAATATTTTGATTTCTAATTTTAAAATAGGAAACGTGTTATTCAATACAAAAAAAATTAAGAAAGAAAATTGCAACACCCAAAACATTTTATTTGGATATATAAATAATTATATGTTCTGCTTCTAGAAAATAAATATGAATACTAAGATTTTACTAATAAATAAACTCTGTTTAAGCTAAAACTGATCCTGATGTCTTAATTCTTTATATGAAATGATTGATTCGTTTACAAGAAACAGCAACCAAAACCCACAATATAGTATTTACAGGTTCAGTACATGAAACTGGACTCGAGATAACAACAACAGCTATCATGTGACAAATCACAAATCATCTCAGAATAACACATGCGTTTTACTGCCTTACTGGCCAAGTATATCCGCTACTGATTTCTTGACAATTTGGGATAGCTCCTCTCTGAAAAAAGTGGAGAGAAATATAGATTAAAGAAAGACACTTTCATTCGGTTTCAAGATCCACATTTGATATGAAACTTACTACTTAAATCAGAATTTTAAAAAAGCTAACTTCAGTTCTATAAAATTTATAGGGCATCAGACTCAGAAATTTT
Source organism: Brassica oleracea var. oleracea (assembly GCF_000695525.1). Lineage (NCBI taxonomy): Eukaryota > Viridiplantae > Streptophyta > Magnoliopsida > Brassicales > Brassicaceae > Brassica > Brassica oleracea. The sequence goes on from NC_027753.1 coordinate 6,252,268, forward strand.
ACGGCTATAAAAACAGAATCGTGTTTAAATGAGGATTTAAATTACCTGTCGGGTTTGAACAAGAGATATCGATATGTAAACCACTGCAAAACACAACGATTAGGTTACATGACTTAAAGGAACAGTGCATATATATTCGTTGATATGATGTCAAAGCTTACTTACCGTTGAGAACAAGATACCAACTAGTTCAAACCCAGAGGAGATAACAGGCAATTTGTCGATTGCCTAATGAAGAAAAATAAAAATCTCAGAATATTTAAAACAAATATAAAACCAAAAAGGTTTTATTAAGTGTTTTATACTATACCGTGATGATGTTAAGTGAAGCCCAAAGAGCCACAACAGCAGCAAAACTCAAACCAATAAGACCTAAACGATCTTCAGACTTATCCCACTGAAACAAGTTACATTCCAAGAAACCAAACAATGTCCAAATCAAAACTTAACACATACATGTGTGTTTAAATGGAGCAGAGGTTTTTGGAGACTTACAACATTCTGAATTGAACTAATGACGTCGAGATCAGATGATTCAGAACTTTTGCCACTAGCTTTCACCATAAGACCCATGCTATGGCTTCTTCTATCTACAAGGAAGCTCAAAACTCAGAAACTCGATCTCATATTAAACAATTACAGTGATGAATCATTACCTCGAATAGGAGAAAATGGGAGTTTCTGAACTGATGTGAGGTTAGGTTTTCTCTGAGTGAGCAGCAATGGTGGAGGCAAACTTGCAGAAACAGACGCCATTTTAGAGATTTCTCGTTAATCTGAGGAAGAAGAGAACGTCCAAGTAATTGTTATTGAATAGCAAGAAACAACTTTAGATAGCCTTATCTTCCTCTAATCCACGTGGCATCTCATCAGTGGCATAAAAATCTCTTACCCATTTCGCCACGTGTCAGAACATGATCCAAGTGAAGTAGATTCTCTAGCTATACAAATGACAACAATCCACTCACTTACTTTGGCAACAACAAGAAGAAGGAGAGAAGTCTTTATTGTGTGTTTGGTCTGACAAACATGGCATCTTTTGCAACCATCGCCGCCGTTCAACCATCCTCCGCCGTGAAAGGACTCTGCCACCGTCAAAGGACTCGGAGGAAGCTCTCTCGCCGGATCTAAGCTTTTCATTAAGCCTTCTCGCCAAAGCTTCAAACCCAAATCCACAAGGTATATCAAAAGCCTTTTTATTTGGAATCTTGGATTGAGATTAATGAGAATGTTCCTTTTGGGTTTAGGGCTGGTGCCGTGGTGGCCAAGTATGGAGACAAAAGCGTTTACTTTGATTTAGAAGATTTAGGTAACACAACAGGACAATGGGATTTGTATGGATCTGATGCTCCTTCTCCTTACAACCCACTTCAGGTTTTTTATTTGAAACCCTAAATATCTTATATGCTTCTTCAAATTCTGAGAAAATGATTGTGACTATGAGACTTTGCTTGCAGAGCAAGTTCTTTGAGACATTTGCTGCTCCTTTCACAAAGAGAGGTTTGCTTCTCAAGTTTTTGATTCTAGGAGGAGGCTCTCTGCTTACTTATGTCAGTGCTTCCTCAACTGGTGATGTTCTTCCTATCAAGAGAGGTCCTCAAGAGAAGCCTAAGCTCGGTCCTCGCGGCAAGCTTTAAATTAGCTTTCTAAATCCCTTGAAAACATCAGAAACTTTCTTCCCAAGTCTCTGAACTCCTGTTGTTACTGATCTATGTATATTGTCTTGTGTTAATTGCTATGATGAATCAATGAAAAAAAAATTGCATTTCAAGTCTGCTACAACACAATGGTGTGCTTTTTTTTCATTTGAATCATGGACAAATAAATTGCATTTCAAACCTAATTTTACAAGATTTTTTTTTTCTCAAGAATATCTTGCGGTTGGACTCCTCATAGTTCCAAGATTTTCAAGATAAGAACTCTTTTTGTTGGTTGTCATAATACCTGTGACTTTTGACAACAATGGTTTCTCTTTATCTCCTCCATAATAGCTTTCTTTCTTCACCTCATTGTTCTTGTTACCCCATTGCATAACATCTGAGAGTGATGTCCCTGAAAGCCTTTCCTCTGAGAAACTAATCCGTTCCTCCTTCGGTTTCTCTGTCTCTATAACAGTATATCTATTCTTACTAGATGCATTTGTAGGTTCTTGAGTAAGCTGATCAGCGTATAGCACGTCTTCTATTCTTGACATCACCGTGTGAGCCAAACTCTCAAGCACTCTTGAGTAACTCTCTAATATAGCAAGTCCTACATCCTGCAAAACAAACCCAAACCCTAATAATCAGAAGGGTCAAAATAGCATCTTACAAGGTGCATTTTGTAGCTTTTTTTTTTGTTTACTCTGTTGCATTGAATCTTGGTGATATCAAGTGTGGATTGAGAGATTCCAGGAAACCCTAGTTTCAAAAGAAGCAAGATAGTTTCAGCTCTTTCTTCAAACTGTTCTCTCTTCTCAGTACTCACTGTTGATCCCCAGGCAGATTTTGTGTCTTTCTGCACCATTTTCCTCTTCCATATCACAATCGACGCTTCGATTCTGTTCTTTAGATCAAGAATCTTGTGCTCAGATGATAAATCCATTTCAATTAGGAACTGGTCTGCATCAAACATCTCTACTGTTATCATTTTGTATATCACATCTCCCAAGCTAGCTCTCCCATTCTGTTTTCGATAAAAGAAAAAACATCGGTAAGGACCGGATCATTAACAGATTGTTGATGAATGTTTGTGTGTTTTTGTTGAGTAATTAACCTTGGGAAGTGATTCTAGGTAGCTCTCAGGAATCTCCATTTCAGACAGCACTTGAGCGTTTATTGCCATTGCAGCTTTAAGGACTTGGTTAACACATTCCTTTTGGCTCTGTAGAAACCTTCTTGATATCTCTGAGAGGCCATTAGGTGGGACTTTAACCGCTGGTAACCACCATTTATCATCGTTTCTTGTCTCGCCAGAATCAGGAGAATCCTTTTTGACATAATAAAACTCGTTCTGATCCTTGAATTTATCAAGACAATCCTGAAAACAAACAAAAAGAAAAACAAAAAATGTCACAATTTCAAGAAAATGGATATAAAATGAGAGATTATATTTTAGTAAAATTGTGGTGTTGTTCTTACAAGAAGCATTGCATCTAGTTTCTTAAGTGCGGGAATGTTGCAGAGAAGATCTGTTCTCTGTCTTGTTGACATGACTTCCATTGAAGTTCCATCTTTGTTTGTTTGTTGCGTTGGAGCGAACTCAACTATCTGATCAGCCACAGAGATAAGCCATCCAATTTCTCTTCTCCACCGCGCTTTTCTATCAGACGCCATTGGCTCTAAACGCCTCTGCTCTCCAAACGCAGACGCTGCTAGATTGGTAATGGCGTTAGATAAAGCCAAAGCTGAAGAAACGCCTTTTCCTCCTCCAGACATATCTTCTCCAAGAAGCAGTTTCGAAAACTTTTCTTTCATTTGGTCCATTGCTGTAATAACATAAGCAGAAACTTTGTTATATTTGCCCTAACTTGCCTCCCAAGAACATTTTAAGCCTTAACTTGGGAGACAAGAAATTTAGAGGATATGAATCAATTCATTAGGTTTTCACCTGCTTGTAACGCCTCCATCGATTCGGATGAAACCATCCTCGGAGCGGCAAGCTTGTCGTTTCGGTTGGGCGTTGCACCACCGCTTAAAGGCAATGACGGCCGGTCAACGCTACTGGCTTTTCCGGGTTGACTTCTGAACATCATCATGTCATTGTCATCTTCATCAAAATTGTCTGTATCGACACAATCTGAGCTCCAGCTTTTAACACGTCGTGAAGCTGAGTGTTCGCTCATGTTCTTGAAATGAAACAATCTTGATTTGTAGCTCTCTTGTTCTTGCTCCATTGCTTTGACCCTTCTTAATTAAAATAATAAAAAAAATGAGAAGAATTCTGTATTTTGAATTTTTTTTTAATCTCTTTTGTTTTCTTAATCCTGTAATAAAGAGGAGTTTAGGAGATTATGGAGAGAGAAAGAAACAAACTTAAACTAACCAAAAACGGTGTTTGATTTTTCAGACTTAGCAAATACAGAACACCATTGTTTGCTTCCTGTTAATGGTTTTAATTTTTTTTCTAAATATCTGATTTATTTTAGTAACTATTACGATTCGTTGTCCATAACCATAAACAAGTGAATCTGGTCAGAAATTATATATATATTCTTGGAATGTTTTTACTATTTATAAGTGACTACTTGGTGGAATGTGGGGTGCACGATAATTGGAAAATAAATTTCTCAAATATGCTTTTCTAAAACCAATCTTAAATCATCAAGGAGGACATGTTACAAACCCTTACCTGTAACTATTATTATTTTTTCTCCTAAATCAAATTAAGGACATGGATGATAATGTCATCTTGGAAGGCTTCTATTTTAAAAGGCTCCGAATAGTTTACTATATATTAAGCGGAGTGGATGGGACATTGCCCACGAATTGTGCTAATGATGATTAGTCAATTAATGAATCTACTGTTGGTGGAGATTATGTATGCATCTTAATAAAAGAGATGTTATAACGGATGTATGAAGATAGTGCTGAAACATAAACGAATGTTAAAAGTATTTTCCACATACAATACGGTTAAAACACAAAGGTTTCGAATGACTGGACTTTAGATCGTACTCTGGCTTGAGAATTCTCATAATTGTAATATAAATATCCTGACTATACTTTACATTTAGTTAATTAAAACAGAAGTACAAATAAGAAATAACCCTAAGACTTACAACTTAATTACAATATAATGTCATTCAAATAATTAATAAACTTAAATTTAAATTAATTTTTTTTTTAAATCTATTTCACAACAAATTCATGATAAATATTACACTTAATGCACATTAATACTATAAACCTTAATATGTAAAGTAGAAAACATCTTTCCATAAATTCGTGGGTATTATCCTCTATTAAATAATGTTTATCATTTTTCAAAGTTTTATTGTTAATGAAATTAATTAACAATATTTAAAAATTTTAAAGGATATGCCGTATTTGGAAATAAAAACTTAATAATGAGAACATATTTAAAAATATCCATTTTACTTGATAATTCTGAATTTGTACCTAATTAAATTTTTAAATAATCATAAATTCGTGGGTATTATCCTCTATTAAATAATGTTTATCATTTTTCAAAGTTTTATTGTTAATGAAATTAATTAACAATATTTAAAAATTTTAAAGGATATGCCGTATTTGGAAATAAAAACTTAATAATGAGAACATATTTAAAAATATCCATTTTACTTGATAATTCTGAATTTGTACCTAATTAAATTTTTAAATAATCAATTTGACTAATCTATTTAATTGATGATATTGTTTTAGATATATATAACTAAAATGTTATTAGAAAATTATTTTTAAATTATGTATAATATTACATATGTTCAATTGAATTTTACCTTAAATTATTTTTCTTTAGTAAGGATTTGAAATATTAGATTTGGTAATAACATGTACATTTAAGTATCAGTATTAAAAAATTAAAAACACCTAAGATTTTTCTTATGAGAAAATTGTAATAGGGAAAGTTTCAAAAGAATATTTTTCAAGTTTTGTATGTAAAGAAAAATATTTAGATAAGATAACAATGTTCTAAAAAAATAAAAAAAAAAGTTCATATAAAATAAAAATCCTATATATAATAAAATGTTAAAGTCAATAAGTTAAAATACAATTAATTTGATAATAATATAAATACAAGAAATGCAATTACTCATTCTAACAAATGACTCATTTTAATAAGTATAATATAAATATTTTATTTAATACATGACAAATATTTATATATCGGGTTGAGAAATTAAAAATTAAGACTACTTATATAACGG
>NC_027753.1:6258194-6260308 GCF_000695525.1 Brassica oleracea var. oleracea
TCGCATATATATGTTAGTTTATGGAAAACACACACATAAACTAAAAAAATATTTTAATTATCATGCGTAATGTCTAATAAAAAATACATAATACGTGAAAAAATAAATAAATATTATATTATTTATAGAAAACAAAAGTATATTCCTAAAAAATGAAAAGTGGTTTCTCTTTTTTACTAGGAACCCAAATGTTGTAAATAATTCTTTACAACGTGTATCAAACCCGACCAATGAAAGGTTACTAGCATTTCTTTTACCACTAGCCAACTCGATATCGAGTAAATAAAAATGATATCGGTTAAATAAAAATAAATATTCGCGTGATATTTACATTTACAGTTATATAAATTATTTTACTTTTACTATTAGTGGAATTATGTAATAGCAAATATGGAATTATGTAATAGCAAATATGTATTATGTGATGTATTTTTGTCACCTTTTTACTATAATTTTTATAGATTATGTAATGGTGTGAAAAAATATTTAGTTAAATTACGTAAACAAAAACACACCAGCACGGTTGGGCGGGTCCAGCTCTAGTTTGTGATTAAATTTTACGAATAAACAAAAGTGCGCCAGTTGGAGAAGGCAAATTTCCAGAGTCTCTTAAAAATCAGTCAGGGTTAAGAGTTTTTTGTTTCTCTTTTCATTCTTTCTGCATTCTTTATCTAACTTTTCTATTTTTCATTTTTAAATCCAACTATATTTGGATGATTTGATTTTAATGAGTTTTTTTATCAGTTTAGGTGAATTTAAAAATTTGATATAACTTTTATAAAAAAAAACGATGAAATCTGAATTTTTGTTTTTTAAACTATGGAATCACTACAAGAAAACGTGAGAGTAACGACTACCATTTACGACTACAAATGTGTAGTCGTAAATTAACTTCGACGTTACGTCTAACTTACGACTATGTTAAAGTCCGTCGCAACTTAGACGTAATTTTGCTACTAAAAGGTTAGTCGTAAATTGGTCGTAAACTAACTTCTCATTTACGACTACACTTTTAGGTAGTCGTAATGCGGTCGTAAATGTACGACTAAATTACATCGACCAGCTACCATCTGATTAACGACCAATTTCCGAGAAACGTAGTTGCACATTCGTGGTTAAGTTATTATCAAACGTAAATTCGTTGTAACATTGCTACGTACCAAAATCGAAATTTCCCTATAAATATGATCTTCTCCCTCATTCTTAAGATGCACACAAAAAAAGACGAAAAAGAGTATAAAAAAATTTCTAGAAATATCTATGAGCTTCGGAGTTGGATGTATGCGCATAAAGATTCAAGGGGAAGAGTAACAGAAGAATTTCTCAACGAGCAGAGATATTCATGTACCAGGCCGGACAGACGTCTCTCACACTGGAAACAAGTAAAATGTTCTGTCTCTGTCGTAAATGCAACAATACCAAGTTTGCTGCCAGTGAAACGGTTTGGAAACATATAGTAAATAGAGGATTTACTCCACATTACTATATCTGGTTTAACCACGGAGAAGGTGATAATAGGAATGAAGCTAGTAGTAGTAATCAGGTTGAAAGTTATAACCTTCAAGAGGATCATATGGTAGATCATGATATGATGCATGATATGGTTACAGATGCATTTCGTGAAACAAGATCAGTAATAGAGAAGGTAGAAAATGTAGAGGTGCCTAACTTGGATGCAAAAATATTTTATGAAATGCTAGCAGCAGCTAATGAGCCAATTTATGAAGGTTGTACAGAAAGTCTTTCTAAATTATCATTGGTAGCTAGGATGATGAATATCAAAACTGATCATAACTTGCCTGAAGTTTGTATGGATGCATGAGCTCAGTTGTTTAAAGAGTATTTTCCTGAAGATAATCTGTGTGCTGAATCTCATTATGAGATTCAGAAAATGGTTAATAGCTTTGGCTTACCTTCGGAGATGATTGATGTGTGTATAGACAACTGTATGATATACTGGGGAGAAAATGCAGAATTGTTAGAGTGTAAATTTTGCAAGAAGCCACGATATAAACCGCAAGGACGTGGGCGGAATAGGGTGACGTACCAGCGGATGTGGTACTTACCTATTAAGGATATACTGAAGAGATTATATCAATCTGAAAAGACGGCAT
>NC_027753.1:6260588-6266787 GCF_000695525.1 Brassica oleracea var. oleracea
TTGATGTTTTTCTACAGCCTTTGATAGAAGAATTGAAGGAATTATGGCCAACAGGAGTGCAGACATATGATTGTTCAACGAGAACAAACTTTACAATGCGAGCAGTTTTTTTGTGAACCATTAGTGACTTTCCTGCATACGGGATGTTGTCAGGTTGGACGACGCATGGGAGGATATCTTGTCCTTATTGTATGGGAAGCACAGACGCATTTCAGCTGAAGAAACGTAGGAAGACGTCCTGGTTTGATTGTCATCGGAGATTTCTTCCCATTAACCATCCGTACCGAAGGAACAAGAAATTGTTTCGGTCAAAACGGGTTGTACGAGACACCGTTCCACCATATTTATCTGGAGAGGAAATCGAGAAGGATGTTGATTACTATGGTGGACAAGACACAATCAAGAAAGGGGGTAATTGGTATACTATTGCCAATATGTCTGCTGGTTACGGGACACAGCATTATTGGCACAAGAAGAGTATATTTTGGGAACTTCCATATTGGAAATATCTACTTCTATGCCACAATCTTGATGTGATGCATATAGGGAAGAACTTTTTTGAGAACATCATCAATACATTGTTGAACGTCCCCGGGAAGATAAAAGAGAACAAGAACTCAAGGTTGATTTGCCTGCATTATGTTCTAGGATTGAGCTGCATATTAAAAACGATGGGAAAATTCTAGTTCCCATTTTCAGATTATCAGCAGAAGCAAAAGCAGCGTTGTTCAAGTGGGTGGCATCATATGTGAAGTTTTCTGATCGATATGTTTCAAATCTATAAAGATGTGTTGATCAGTAGGGACAGAAGTTTTCAGAGATGAAGAGTCATGACTGTCATGTGTTTATGCAACGACTTCTACCATTTGCATTTACGAAGTTGCTTCCAAAAAATGTTCACGAGGCACTTGCCGGTAATAAATAAAGTTATTATTACTTCTTGTTGGAAAAAAACTTATAAAAAGTATCTTACGTTGGCTTGTGCATTTGTAGGCATCGGAAATATTTTCAGAGATCTTAGCGCACACACCTTAACTGTAGATGTCATCAGACAACTTGATGAGAATATCCCGATCCTGATGTGCAATTTGGAGAAAAAATTTCTTCCGTCATTTTTTGACGTCATGGAACATTTAGTTGTCCACCTTCCGTATGAGGCATTGCTTCGTGGACATGTTCATAATGAATGAATGTATCCTTACGAGCGAGCCATGAAATATTTGAAAGGGGAAGCAAAAAATTTGGCTAGGGTGGAAGGTTCAATAGTTGATGGGAGTTTGAATGAGGAAACATCTCATTTCACGTCGTACTACTTTGGGTCTCAAGTCCGGACACGAAAAACGACTACGAGCAGATATGACGATGGTGGTGTTATGCCGACATATATTGTTGAAGATGTTCAAGACATATTCTGTCAGATTGGACGTCTAGAAGGGAAACTGAAAGAAGTTTGGTGGTCGAGTACAAAAGACGCTCACAGTGCCCACACATATATACTCTTTAACTGCGAGGAGATTGAGTCTTTTGAAAGGTAATTAAAATTAATTTAGCCGTTAAATTTTACCACACATATATATAGTACTCCTTAATGATCATATTGGCATAAAACAACGATTTCGTTGCCCAAGCCGAAGAAGCTATACCAGGGATATCAACCAATGATCTCAACAAAAGGAAAGACCTACAATTTGTGAAGTGGTTAAAAACGCAGGTATACATCACAATATAATTAATTAAATATGTTTTTCTTATTATATAATTAATGAAGTTATATATTTATATATATATGTTGATGATCCAGGTTGATTATGATGATCCATTTTATCCTTAGTGGTTTTACGAAATGATAAAAGGTCTGGTCGCTAAGGTCACCACAACATCTATGTATTTCACACGAGGCTACACTTTTCACACTTACTAATATCGAAGTCGGCGAGCAACAATGAACTATGGAGTATGTGTGAAAGGTGAAACTGATTTCTATGGAATCTTACAAGAGATCATCGAAGTGGAGTTCCCCGTCCTGGTGAAGCTGAAATGCGTTCTCTTCAAATGTGACTGGTTTGACCCCACCGTCAATAGAGGTGTTCGGTATAGCAAGTTTGGAGTTGTTGATATAAATGCTACACGGAGGTACAACAAATTTGAACCCTACATATTGGCATCTCAAGCAGACCGAGTTTGTTTTATTCCATACCTGAGGATCAGACAATCTGGAATATCTTGGTTAGCCGCTATAAAAGTTACACCTCGGGGCCGAGTTTTGACTGATGAACAACTGCTTTTACAAGAAGATGCCGTAAATGAAGTAGAAGTACCTGAGCATGCTACAAATGATATCTTACTTTTTGATCCACACAACCAGAGATATGAAGAAATTCCAGACGATGCAACAGATGAAGCCAACGAAGATGAATTTGAAGAAAATGATGAAGTGGATGATGTTTCTGATGACGAGTGATCGAGTATGATTATGTTACAGTGTTTGTGTTTTAGTATATTATTAAACTCTTTGTATTGCATTACAAATAATATATAACTTATTATCATGTTTGCTCGATTATATATTTATAAAAAAAAATCTTTGTACTTTGGGGTTTAGAAGTGTATAAAACTTATGATGTTTGGGGTTTGGGGTTTCGGTTTTAGGGTATAAACACAAACGAAAGCTAATTAGTCGTAAAGTATGACTCAGTTACGACTAATCTAAAATGAAAATAAACATATTTGAAGCTAATTAGTCGTTAATTTACATCTAACGTACGACTAAACTGGTAAAATAGTCCCTTATTGGTCTCGAATGGAATAAAGTAGTCGAAGCTAATTGGTCGTCTCGTTGGTCCCTACTTACGTACGACTCAGTTACGACTAAACTGCTTGAATGGTCCCTAATTGGTCGTAATATCTTTCAAAATTTCCTATAAATACTCACCAGTTTGCTTCTCAAATCAGAGATAATTTTTAGTAATATTTGAAAAAAGAGAAGAAAGATACTGGAACACAAGTGGGAGGAGACATGGCGAGACCTACGTACCCTAATTGGTCGTAAAGGACTTCGTCCCACATTGGTCGTAATATTATTTGGTCCCCCATTGGTCGTAAGTTTACGTCTCCTTTACGACCGGTAGTCTCTCATTGGTCGTAAATAAAAAAATTATTTAGTCCCTAATTGGTCGTAATATTATTTGGTCCCCCATTGGTCGTAAATTTACGTCTTTGATATATGGTGTTTAATACATCTTGTATATATGCTTTTCAATTAGTTTTCAAGTCTTTATCGAGTCTTCCTAGTCCTTTTCGAGTCATTACAGGTCTGAAGTTGCATTGGATGGGAGATGGACCAGCTGGAACAAAAGAGGCAGAAAACAATGCAATTTGGTGATTTTCATGCAGAACAGTCTTGATGACTGTTCCGGATAGCGGAGCAACCCGAGTGACTGTTCTGGATAGAGCGGAACAACCCGAGTGACTGTTCCAGGCGCAGAGATTTTTAAGGAAACTACAACCTATTTCGGGATTTGCCCTAATCTCTCTATTTTCTCTCCCAGCCGCCTGTGGCTTTGATATATCTTCTTTTTCTGTTTCTCCTGACTATTCTACGCTACTTTTTACACAAGGAACCAGATCTTAGAGTTTGAGACTTGATATTTTGCTACTTTGTAAAGGGAGAAGGCCATCTCTCTCGATTTAGAGAAGAACCCCCTGAACCTTATTACTTTATTTCAGTCATATTTCATGTTGCTTTATATCTCTGTCTCTGTGTTTTCTTGCTTCATGGCTGAGTAGTCAGCTTGCTTAGTCTAGGGTGTTAGGGTGTTAGATCCGTGTGCTTGACATAAATAAGTTATAAATCGATTGTCTTCATTCACTGTTGCTCTTAAGGCTTGCATCAAGTTAACCACTTAGTGCCTGATTCTAGGTTTAATCTATTCATCAAAAGTGGTATAGGTTGCTAGACATAACTTGAATGAGCATCATATCCCTAACCAGCAAAAGTAGATGTTGGGGTGTTTTGTGAACAGATCGGACTTGATCTTAATGTATGTCATCGCATCTCAGTCCAAACGACAGTTTAGGTACTTAGATCGATTGACAAAAGAGTGGACTGTTCTATTTGAGTGATCCGAGTTCTAGACTTGCTCTTAATTGAACTTGAATAATTGTTTGGCTCACACTTGCTTAACACCCGATCAAACCATCCTAGGCTAGCATTTTAATTATCTGAATACTTTAATTAATCTTGTTATTTGTTTCTCACGAAACCCTCAAATCTTAAAACCCCCATATTGTTTTAGCTAAGTATTGATCCCATAAAGATAAAGTGTAATCGTTGGTCTTTGTGGATTTGATCCTAAAGTGCTACATCGACATACCATTCGCTTGTGGTAGTGTGCATATTAGGTTAATTGGTGTGCGTATACATGTAATATCAATTTGGCGCCGTTGCCGGGGACCAGCTCTTTACCTTTATTTTTCGGTTACATATTTAGTCTAAGACCTCTAACTTGCCTTATCCTTTTTGTTGCAGCTAATGTTCCTCCAGGTGCATGACCAGTAGACATACTCGGAGAAACGCACAAGGAGAGCTAGTTACATTTACCAACCAGGAGCTAACAAGGTTAGAAAGACAGAACAGACAACAGCAAAGGCCAAACAACACCAACATGGGTGATCAAGGCCATCAAGATGATCTCGCTGCAGCAATGCAACTGATGCAACAGCAGATAGATGCAACAAATGCAGCAGACCATCCAAGCTCAGCAGGATGCTGCTGAACAGGCTGCTCTCGCGCGGCAGGAACAACAGGCGCAGACTGTTCCGATCCGGGAGAGAAACCTTTCGTGTAAAATCCCTACTACGCGCTCTGCCATTGTTCCTCCACCCTACACCAGGCAGGACTTCGAGATCAAGCCTGCTTTGATCGGTCTAGTACAGAGAAAGGTGTTCTCTGGTCTCTCTACAGAAATTCCAATGGAGCATATTGAGAGCTTCGAAAAAGTCTGCAGTTTCACTCGCGCGAATGGTGTTCCACCAGATTAAATCAGGTGCATGTTATTCCCATTCTCTCTTGATGGAAAAGCTGCACGGTGGTTGAATTCTCTCCCTACCGGCTCTCGCACTTCATGGGAACAGGTCCAATCAGCGTTCCTCAGCCATTTCTACTCTAAGGCGAGAACAGCTGCATTGAGGAACAAGATCACCTCCTTCAGACAGCTCACTGATGAGCCTTTCTGCGACACATAGGAGGGCTTCAATGACTATCGCAGAGAATGTCCTCACCATGGATTTGATGATGATTACCTCCTGGACATTTTCTATGATGGAGTGGACTGGAAATACCAAGGTGCTCTAAACTCTGCGAGCAATGGAGACTTCATGATTCAAACCACTGATGGAGCGTTTAAGCTGATTGAGAACATGGCTGCTAGCTCAGCTAAAAAGAAAGAGGAGAGTGATTGCTCCATGAAAGGGAACAATTCCGACACCCAGAAAATAGATGAGCTGACTGCCAAGGTTGATCAACTACTGAAAAATAACCAAGGACACGTCTTCAGCATGGAGCAAGCTACGGCCGGGCATATTCAGAACCAGAACCAGCGACAACCGCAGAGCAATCGGCAAGCTGTTCCAGCTACCGGGAACAGTCAACCAGATGAGCTGAAGGGTCTGGGTATGATGATGCAACAGTTGTTGCAGGGTCAGCAGGTTCAGGCCAAGGCGTTGAATCAGGTAACCACGGAAATGGACACCAGGATGGGCAACATGTTCACTGAGCTGAATAACAAGTATGACACTCTTACGATCCACATAAAAAAGATCGATTTTTAGCTTGCTCAAACAGCTGAGAGTGTCAAGAGGCAACAAGGGACGCTCCCTGGAAAAACTGATAAAAATCCTACGACTGAGCACTGTAATGCAATAGAGCAGTCGTTCGCTGAGACTGCTCCAAGCGAAGAAGAGAGAGCATAGCAGCCTACTAGCTCTGCAGTAACTGCTCCCGACGAATCTGTTGAGGCTCCACCGTCTCGAGACTATGTTCCCAAGGTTCCCTATCCAATTCCACCTAGACATCTGATGGATCCCATTAGTGAAGAGCAGCTGATAGGTTTTAACAAGATGGTGAGAAAGCTTCCTAAAGAACTTGCATTTGAAGATGCTCTGCAGATTCGTCCATTGCTCAAGTTTTTTAGAAACTGTA
>NC_027753.1:6267115-6268078 GCF_000695525.1 Brassica oleracea var. oleracea
AAGGATCATGAGATGCCTTTGATATTTGGAAGGACATTCATGGCTACTGTTGGAGCAACCATCGATATGCCCAACAAGAGAGTCTGCTTCTCCAACATCAACAAGAAAGTTTTCTACAAGGCTGTACCCACCAGATCTTCCTCATCACACGCCTCTTGCATCTCAGTGTTTGATGTAGAAAAGCTGAAGGTTGTTCCAGAGAAGGAGCATGGTGATAAGGGTGAGAGCAGGCTGTTCTCTGATGAAGATCCTAGCACTGATCCTACTAAATTCAGAGGGAATTCAAGGGTGAAACAGAAAGTCCAGAAGAAAAGGGTCAAGGGAGATCCTACAATGACTTTGATACCTCTCAAGTGTGATGAGAACTCCATCGAGTATGAGGTAAAGTGCAAGGGTACCTCCAAACCGTTCTCTAAAGTCAGAGCCATTCTCACACATAAGCTGAAGGACAAAGGGAAAGCTGCAGTGAAAGGGTTGTTGAGCAGGGTTTTGAAGCTGAACATGTCTGATTGTGGAGCTTGTTTTGGAACAGGCCCTCCTGCTCAACCAGATTGATCCCTATCACCAAGTCAAGCTAGTGACTTAAACCAAGCGCTTGGTGAGAGGCAACCCACTGGTAAGTGTACATATAAGTTCGTTTTGTTTTTGTTTACTTATTTTTTGTTTTAGTTTATTGAGTCTCAGGTCAAATAGCAGAAAAACCCGAGATACTTCAAAAATTCTGGGTTGCAGCAATGGAACAACCTGCCCTCTGAAAAGAGCGGATGTTCCAGGCGACCATCTGACGGTAGAACACCCAAAATTTTCATGGAGTGCCCGCTCCACTAAGGTAAGTATCTCAACCAAAAAAAAAAATGTTTATTCTTATTTTCACATTCTCTCTGATTTATTTTCACACCAGGGACATTGTGAAGTAAGTCTGAGGGAGGGTTTTCGTCGTTTACTAACTCGTTTCTTTCTTTT
>NC_027753.1:6268244-6272320 GCF_000695525.1 Brassica oleracea var. oleracea
TGATTCTCCAGAAGTTCTCAGCCGATCAGGTTACACTGGGTAGACTTAACTCCACCTAACTTGAACCTTATCTTGACTGAAATTCATCTTGTTATGGGCATTAGATCAGGGAAGCGAGAACACACTCAGGACATCTTATCCTTTTTGTCCATCTTGCTGATCCTGAGTGGCTAGCTCATCTTTAGCTAGTTCCCAGCCTGCACCTTAGCCTTTATTCCACCTTCGTGCATTTGTTTTTCAGTGTCATATGTGCAGATATGTGCAAAAAGTTTGGAGAGGAAATGATCAACGCAGCCTCTTACTCGTTACTGCTGCAGAAATTCAGTCAGAAAGGAGAACAAGCAGATTAAGGGAGCAACCGCTCCATAACCAATGAACTGCGCAAGAGCAGGGGTGGAGAACCATAATGGTCGTGAAATCAGAACCACCAGTGGCACTCACAACGATCATGTATTACCTCCTTCTTCGTCACATCACCATATCAGTCTTTTAAAAAAAAAGTACGAAAAACGAGAATAATGTGATGGAGAAGGGGAAGAAAGAAAAGAAACATGGAGCCACTGGAAAGGTCGAGCAAGAAGTTGGTACCAAGTATTGAAAAGCATGTAGAGGAAAGTGGAAAGCAGAACAATCAGTCGTCTGCTCCGTCATTAGAACAGTCGCACCCGATATAAAAACAAGTAGAGGTTGTGAACATCAATGGATCTATATTCTCTTGCCATTTTGTGTGATATCCTGTATCCTCTACAATGAAATGGTAACCCCTAAACACTCTTAACTCCACCATTAAATAGCTTGTTCCACACCTAGACCGTCTACCCTGAATAGTGCCTGTGATGAGAAGCTCATGCTACTCTTAAATGAATATAGGGAGTTCTGTCTCGATAGTGTTGCCTTTTCAGGTTTGAGATATAGTGTATGGAGCCGATTTTCGAACAACAGTCAGTGGGGTTCCGGTAAGGGTGTGTTGTCCTAGTTTTACTGCTTGTATGGTTCAGAGATTCGTGGTTAAAGTATGGTTGCTAAGAATAGGAGAGTTCTCACACTTTCAAACCTTTCTCCCTGTTCTTGATACTTGACATTGTTTGAGGATAAACAAGGATATAAGTCTGGGGGAATTGATATATGGTGTTTAATACATCTTGTATATATGCTTTTCAATTGGTTTTCAAGTCTTTATTGAGTCTTCCAGTCTTTTTCGAGTCATTACAGGTCAGGAGTTGCATTGGATGGGAGATGGACCAGCTGGAACAAAAGAGGCAGAAAACAATGCAATTTGGTGATTTTCACGTAGAACGGTCGTGATGACTGTTACGGATAGCGGAGCAACCCTAGTGACTGTTCTGGATAGAGCGGAACAACCCGAGTGACTGTTCCAGCGGTAGAGATTTTTAAGGAAACTAAAACCTATTTCGGGATTTGCCCTAATCTCTCTATTTTCTCTCCCAGCCGTCTGTGGCTTTGATATATCTTCTTTTTCTGTTTCTCCTGACTATTCTACGCTACTTTTTACACAAGGAACCAGATCTTAGAGTTTGAGACTTGAGATTTTGCTACTTTGTAAGGGGAGAAGGCCATCTCTCTCGATTTAGAGAAGAACCCCCTGAACCCTATTACTTTATTTCATGTTGCTTTATATCTCTGTCTCTGTGTTTTCTTGCTTCATGGCTGAGTAGTCAGCTTGCTTAGTCTAGGGTGTTAGGGTGTTAGATTCGTGTGCTTGACATAAATAAGTTATAAATCGATTATCTTCATTCACTGTTGTTCTTAAGGCTTGCATCAAGTTAACCACTTAGTGCCTGATTCTAGGTTTAATCTATTCATCAAAAGTGTTATAGGTTGCTAGACATAACTTGAATGAGCATCATATCCCTAACCAGCGAAAGTAGATGTTGGGGTGTTTTGTGAACAGATCGGACTTGATCTTAATGTTGGTCATCGCATCTCAGTCCAAACGACAGTTTAGGTACTGAGATCGATTTACAAAAGGTGAAGCACCACGACAGTGGGCTGATCTATCTTAAGTGATTCGAGTTCTAGACTGGTCTTTAATCGAACTTGAATAATTGTTTGACTCACACTTGTTTAACACCCGATCAAATCACCCTAGGCTAGCATTTTAATCATCTGAAAGCTTTAATGAATCTTATTACTTGCTTGTTACAAAACCTTAATCTCAAAACCCCATCATTGTTTTAGCTAAGTATTGATCCCATAAAGATAAAGTGTAATTGTTGGTCTTTTTGGATTCGATCCTAAAGTGCTACATCGACATACCATTCGATTGTGGTAGTGTGCACATTAGGTTAATTGGTGTGCGTATACACGTAATTTCAGTCTCCTTTACGACCGCTAGTCTCTCATTGGTCGTAATATTACAACCCATTTACGACTAACACCAAAACTCTATATATACTCGGACCTCGCGAAGCCATTTGGTTGCTCATTCTCTTCTCTTTAACGACTTCCCTTCTCTCTCTAGGTAAGTTTTTTTTTTTTTGTTTTAGGTTGTTAGTTAGGTAATTAGATTAGGTTTGGAATTAGTTTATGATGGAAATAGATTAGGATGGAGTTAGATTATGATGGAATTAGAATAGGTTTAGATTATTTTTATATAAAAAATTTGAATTGTTTATAACCATCTTTTTTTTTTTCTTCAGATTGACGATATTGCTATGGCTGGCGGTAGACAGAGACTTAGGAACCTTGCGCCTAGAAACTCTTACGGGAGTTCCTTTCTCGGACAGCCGGATCCATCAGCTTCTACCTCCGGCACATCTTCTGGCCAAGAGAATGTCCCTGAGAGCCAAGTTCCTACTGCTCCGTATGTGCCTCCACATGCATATGACCCTGCAGCTTACTATCCGCAGTTTAATGACCCTGCTTCATTCTATCCCCAGTAAGATGAGCCTCCACAACAGCCTCAGTATGATCAGCATCATCCTCCACACCATCCTTAGCAACAGTCTACTACACCCGCTCCTACTGCTCCTGAAGCTGCTCCGGTGCCTGCAGCTGCTCCGGTGCCTGCAGCTGCTCCGGCTCCTGCAGCTGCTCATCCAGATTTGATGGTGCCACCGAATGCACCATATGCAAGATATATAGTGGAAGACCTTCTCCAGATTCCGGGACGAGAAGGTTTACCAATCATCGATCCAGATCGATCACCCAACACTTACTAGTAATTTTTAATATATTAAAGTTTTAATTGCATTTAAATATACTAATTATACATATTGGTCAAAACATATATGTATTCTTTCAAATTTTGTAGGTTTTTGACGGACAATTGTGTGGGACAGAGCGTTGGAGATATCATCAGGGCAAACTTCCGGGAAGCGCATCCGAACTGGTCTCTTACACCGGACCACGTTCGGACGACTTGGTTCAAGTGCTTCGCGGTAAGTTTTAAATATAATTTTATTTATTTTTTATTTAAATAATAATAATTTAATTAATTAATTTTTTTTTATTAATGATTTTTTTGTAGCAAAAATGGAATTGGTCCATTGCTGTCAACGAAACGGTGAAGGCAACGTTCTACAAAAAAGCGATGGCTCGCCTAAAGAACATTGTTGGTGATTGAAAGGACAAGTGGAGGGTTATGGGATGACGCAAAAGAAGCCTACCTCACCAATGACGTTTGGAAGGGCTTGAAGGCTTATTGGAATTTGCCTAAGTCAATTCAAAGGTCTCTCACTTGCTCCGTGGCCCGGTTGACCCGTGATGATTGTTGGACCCGAATATGACCCTCAGGTGGGGTACCGATAAGCGTGAGCTAGCATGTGGGTTGCGATAAGCCCATCATAACAAAGGGAGCTGAAAGCCGAGCTGACTACTGGACCTGGGAGACATCATAGCAGAGGTCACGACAGAAAGTGAGCTAACACCTTAAGAGACTCGGTCAAGAGGAGCCTAAAGCGAGCTCCGTAATTGAAGCCAAATATCTAGGAGAACAGTTGAAGGGTTGCCAACGAAACCTAGACTATATAAAGATGGAGAAGATAAAAGACAAGGGATCTCTTATTTTTCATAAATGAACTTTTGTACTAGATTAAAAGCATTACGTATTCTTT
>NC_027753.1:6281289-6294794 GCF_000695525.1 Brassica oleracea var. oleracea
ATTACGTATTCTTTAGCAATCATCTCAAGATACATTCCTTTGTATTCATCATCTTTCAACTCATCAATAAAATCATATTCATTCTTCAAGTTTATTTACGGGATTCAGCCCACGATTCTCATTCATCTCTCTTGACCTAACCTAAATCTAAGAAGTGAAACCTTGTCTCTCACAATGATGATGGTAACCTGCCAATACCTCATGCTTCAGGACAGTTTCCACACGCTGGGAGGGCACTACAAATTGTAAGTCTTCGGTCTTTCTTAATTTTTATTAAATATATATTAATTAAGTATTTATTGAATGCGTGAGTTTAATTAATTTTTTTTTTAATATAGGCTGCCCAAGAAGGAGCACCACCATCTCTGGCCCGAGTTTACAAGACGACACACCAGCATTCTGATGACACCTTTTCGCATCCTCAAGCAGAAAGGATCTGCAACAATGTTGAGGCTGGATCCAGGAGGTCCAGACTCAGTTGTCGCAACAAAATCCGGAAGGTGCACCGGTCCAGCTGTCCACCATCGAACATGACAAAATTTTTGAGCAGGTAAAATATTTGATCTTTTAAATATATGTTTATATACATTTTTATTCTTTAACTTAGTTTTAAATATGTACTAATTAATATCTATTTATTAATTGAAGATTGTCCCGAAGAAAAGGGGACGTATGGTCGGGATCGGGACTGTGAACGATGTCCCAAGGGCGAGAGCTGAACACGCTGCAAGAATGGAAGAAGATTCTTCTCTCCGGAGGGATTTGACAGCTGCCAACCGAGTCATAGCCGACCACAGGGACAAATTTACGGTTATGGCAAATATGTTCGATCTGATGATAGAGTCAAACCCAAACCTAAACACGGCTCTTGCCTCTGGGTGGAAGACTCTACATCCGACTTTTATCCCCGACCCCACTCCGGAAGAGCAGGTGGATTTAGAGCGACGTGCGAATGAGCATAGTTCTGACTTCTTCGACGAATTAAACCTTAATTCTTAGTTTTTTCGGTTTTGATTAATTTATATTTCGAATGTTTTATATTACGGATATTATTATGTTTACGGATGCTAGATATTTTCTTTTAATTTTATCAAATTTTAAAAAATTAAATCAAACTAAATTTAAATATTTGATTTTAATTAATATATAAAATTTGTAAATAAATACAAAATTCGAAAATAAATAAATAAAATTGGTCAAATTTACGAACAATGAACATCTAAAGTCGATATAAAGTGGTCGTTACCTTACGACTAATAAACATCGACATTAGAGGTAAATTGGTCGTAAAGTTACGACCAGTGTACGACTAATATATGAGACGTAAATGTATGTCACCTTTACGACTAATGTATTTACGATTAACTTACGACCAACTGTTTGTGTCATAAAGTTACATCTGATTTATGACTAATATGTCTAGTCATAATATTACGACCAGTGTGCCTCTAATAATTAATTACGACTAGCTTTTAACGACCAATCGATTTTTGAAGTTAATTGGTCGTAATGCCCATTGCGACCAACTAGCTACTAATACTGTAGTCGTTAAGGTCATGTTTTCTTGTAGTGAATCTACTCAAATTAAAGTTTTAAAAAACCTGAACCACTCTAAAATTTACAATCAATTTTTTCAATAAAAGTAGATTTCAGAATATTTTATGAACTGGTAAATTCCATAATATTAAATTTTAAAATATTTTATAAAATTCACATTTAATAACGATAAATTTATCGTTTCAATATAAATCACTTCAAACTCCTAGTGGAATACAATCCTTTAACAATGAAGATGGTTTAATATGCTCAAAATGTTAGATCCAATAAGAAAGGTTAAACTTAAAACCGAATCCCATAGAAAAAGAACTTTGGCTTTGGAATTAGACAAATTAAGACATCTTTGTTCCTTGTTTACTATGTTTTCATTGTCTTTTATTCATCGAATTTTTAATAATCGAACGGATTTCCTTGCAGAAAAAGCTCACATATAACTCTCTATTTTTTTCCATGTAAACTTTTGTTGATCACACAAACACATGATAAAACCTGGAAACAAAATTCTCCGCAACTTCATTAAAATCAATTTCCCATCTTGGGTCTATTTACAGACCTGGATTCAAACAAAGCTATAAAGAGCAACAGAAGAGAAAAGATCTTGATAGGCTCTTAAAGCTTTTCTTTCATAGAAAAATATATGACATTGGCTCAGGATTTGTTTTATTAAGGAGTAGAAGCGCCTTTGAAAATTAGGAACTTAAGTGTCTCCAATTGAAAATAGATGAAAGTCCCTTTAGAATGTGTGAAGAAACATCCAAAATTTGATCCCACCACACATTGCCATCCACTCCCATATCTCTTATCAAACTCCTGAATTCATTACAAAAAATAAAATCATCCAATGAATTATAGATGATGATGATGATGATGATGATGATGATGATGATGCTAATGCAATAAAAATATCCATTTGAGTTATCTAAAATATTTTTATAGCCCATCAAGATCTTAACCATAAGACCACTACAAATTATCAAACTAGGACTGGAGTCATTTGAGAGTGAAGATTCTAACCATGGGACCACCACTACAAATTGATTTATGGTGACAATGTAATTAGGAGTAAAAAATGTATGTATGTAAGAGTTTGATGAGATAGAAATAGAAGTGAAGAAAATGGAACCTTCTTGATGTGGCCAGCAATGGATTTACAGTCAACGACATCAAAGAGATCAAGAGCTTGAGAAGCCAAAGCCATGGCTTGAACCTGCATCTTCACTGGCATGTCTGAATCTTCCACCATTGCTTTTCCTTCCAACATCTTCTCAAGCTTTCTCTCTTTCTCTCTCAAAAAACGTTTTTCAGATAATCAGCAGAGGGAAAAGACAGACAACCAAATCTTTATAGAAACCAAAAAGACACAAATTCAAGAAAAGCCCATACGGAGGTAAAATGTGTCTACTTCTCCTTATATAATTTAGAAAAGAAAAAAAAATGTGTACTCCTATTTAAGCATTGGGAAAATTCTTGGAAAATGTGCCCAACCTTTATCGTTTGTCGTTTCTCGACTGGGTTTGAGACGATGCTTCCTCACGGGATCTTAGATGATAACCAAAAGAGAAAACACAATGGCACGAACACAAAAGTACTCGTTTGTGTTCTTTAATGTTTGAACTCAGGAATTTGTTTTTAATTTAGTCAAAAAGTTGAAAATGACGAAGCTGTTTTAAAAAGGCGACAAAGCTGATATTTTCGGTAGGTTAAAAGAAGAAAAGACAGTAAGAAAATAATTTATTTTAAAGGTGTAAATGACTCATTTCGAGTAATATGCGTTCTATTTTACGTGTTTCCATGTCCTTTTGTCTTAGGCCTTTAATGGATAACGATGGAGAGGTGCATAATTAATTACAAGTACATACTGCTGTACATGTGAATAAAAATTAGGGATTAGCTATTTAGGGATCTCTTTTAATAGAGAAGATGTTTCTCTCTTCTCCTGGTGAATCCATGTCACTAGGTCAATTCCTCTCAGTGTGACACGTGTCCAACTCTGTTTTTTCATCTTTTTAATTTGTTTTTTTGGGCTTTACGAGTGAGCTTCCGTTTTTATTAAATGAGTTATTGGAAATTATTTTATGAGCCCGAGTTCACCATCCTCCATTTTATATAATAAAGAAATGTTTTTCTCTCCTGGTGAATTCACGTTACTAAGTCAATTCTTCTCAGTGTGACACGTGTCCAACTCTGTTTTTTCATCTTTTTAATTTGTGTTTTTGGACTTCACGAGTGGGTTTCCGCTTTTATTAAATGAGTTATTGGAAATTATTTTCTGAGCCCATGTCCACCATCCTCCCTTTTCTCCAACCAGAAAAACTGAGACAGACTACGTCTGTAATCCAAATATTTTTTTTTAAAATCTAAACAAACTTTTTTCCGTCAAAAACTCCAAAAGATTACATCTAAACCTGCGATTTAGGTAAATCTGGAAAAAATCGATTAAATTAAACTGTTTCTGTTTTTTTTTTCAGACTGAGAAATATCTATATAATTGAACCAAGCAGATAAAATGCTGTCACTTTATGTTGATGAACTGTGAATCAAATCCTAATTTATCAAGTAAAACAGAGAAGAGGAAAGTGAACGACGAAGCATAATCAGATGAAAAGGGAGATTAGGTGGTGAAGAAGAAGATGGGGTCAGGTGGTAAAGAAGAAGGTGAGGTGGTTAAACGAAGAAGATGGATGAGATGAAAAGGGAGATTAGGTGATGAAGAAGATGCGGTGAGGAGGTGAAGACGAAGGTGAGGTGGTGAAAAAAGAATACGAGCTGGATGAGATAGTGAAAGAAAGAAGAAAATTAGGTTTAGTCGGTTGAGAGAGAAACAATAAAAATACATTTTTTTCTTTTTAGTTCAGTTAACCTTTCGTTTAATTTTTATGTATCCAATCAAGTTAAAGTCCACTAATAACCCAATAACTAAAGTTCATTAATATAAAATATGGATATTAGACAAAACAAACTCAATAATGCATTCACAGATCAATTTAACTGGAAAAAAAACTTTACTAGACGCCTAAAAACATGACCATCAATTTAAAAATAATACATAAGTGACATTATTCTCAAATCAGAACCCTAGAATACATCATAATTTATTTAAAATAACATAACTAATAAATTTAGTTATACAACTATAACTTTTATAAAATTTAAATTTAGCCTAGATGTATGGTATAATAACATTTTAAACATTTTATTATACAAAATTCCATAATTTTAAATAAATTATATTTATAAAATAATATATATTTATATTTAATACAAGATTTAGCTAACTGTTAATAAAAACACAACCAATCGATCTATAACACTAAAATATAATTTAGTCTCTTCTTAGAGAGACAATTACCTATCCCTCATGTTAACACGTAAACTTTAAAACATTAATCATCTAGCATTATTTTCAGTTTTTTACTAGGATCTAATGATTTTTGGTTTTATCAATTTGATAGATAAACTGAAATAAAGTGCTAAAACATTTATTATTATTTTTAGCTTCCACTCTGATTAATTGATGCCATATTAGATTTTGTTCGGTTTGGTATTTATTTTGGATTCAAACTAGATCTAGCTTTAAAATAATATTACAATTCAAATTCTCTTTGTATATAAACAGATGAGTTAATATTGCATTTGTATTTTGAGTTTGTTAAATATATGCATATAAATTAAAATTAAAATATTTTTAACGGAAAAATCTGGTTTAGTTTGGTTATATCACTACACTAGCAATAATAAAAAAGGGTACTCTCCTTCAATAAATTATAGTACAACATCGTGAAATCTCAACAAGAACTGATGTAATGTCATCCCAAGGAAAAAATAAAACCTAACTAATTATCAAAATACAGACTTAAAAAAAGAAAAACAAGGACATAATTTATCTACTATTTATATTTTTAACTAATAAAAATCAAAATAATTATTTACTCAAACTATTTCGATTGTTTCCGAATATGTATTCCGCCCGTAAGGCGGACCGACCCTAATTAGATATAAAATCAAGTACATACTGTTGGTATCTTGACATAATATTTTTTTCTATTATAAATTTTTTAAATTAAGATATAGAATAATTTATAATAAAATATTAATCAACTAAAAACATTTTTTTTAAATGACACCACCGTCGAAAACATCCCTGCATAAAGATATTTTCTAAAATATTTTAAATATTTAAATGTTTTGAATGAATTTTTTTATCAAATATAAATAATTTGATGTTTGATTTAATTTTTTGAAAACATAAATAATAATTCTTCATGTTGGTTTGATTTGAATAAATAAATATTCGTAAAAAAAATTATGTCTGCATGTGCGGACTAAACGCCTAGTAAAATGTTATTTTATATCTAAAGAGTGAATCATATATCCAGCTAAAGTACAAAATTTATTGAATATTCGGAGTAAAAATTAGGACAATTCTCTTAAATAAACCTTTTAAAGTTTTTATCACAAAGATAAATCTCAAAAACTAAAATAACCAAAGTAGCATTTTTTATTTTGAAAATTTTAATTTTTTTTTTATAAAAAAATTGAAACCCTAAACCCAAAACCCTATTACTCGGCTCTAAACCCTAAACTCTAAACTCTAAACTCTAAATTTTAAACTTTTAACTCTAAACCCTAATGTCTAGATTAATTAATCTTAGGGATATAAGTGTATATTTATTTATTTTGATAAAATATTAAAATCTGTTTTAATTTTTTTATTTTTGAGGTCCATATTTGCGATAAAAAAAATTTTAGGTCCGTCGTAGCAGAATTCTCTAAAAATTATCTAAGACAAAATAAAACCGAAGAACATCCAAGCATAAGGTTCCTCGCAAAGTGTCGGTGTGTGGCCGTTGCCCGTTGGTATGAAAAGGCCCATTAAGAAAATTCAGGGCCCATGGACTGATACCTCCCGCCGTAAATCCCGGTGAGATTTTAGTCTTTCTTCTTTCTCATTTGACTACCAATCTCGCTTCTCTTCTCCGATCAATCTCACTCCGACGAAGAACAATGTCGATTAATCCAAAACCCCAATCCTCTCTCTTCACCTTCATCCTCCTCTTACTCCTCACTTCCCTAATCACCTCCGCCTACTCATCACCCGACGCCGAACCAAACCAACCCGGATCCGACGAAGAATCCGACGATCTCGAGCAGCTCCTTGCGGTAGACGAGCAGCTGCAGCAAGATCTTCCTCCTCACCACCAGCAATCCGAAGCCGAAACCGTGAGCAAGGCGCAGAGGATCGTGCTGGAGCTCAGCGGCGACAACGCGAGGCGAGTGATCGGCGGGAACGAGTTCGTGATGGTTCTAGGCTACGCGCCTTGGTGCGCGCGCAGCGCTGATCTGATGCCGAAGTTCTCGGAGGCCGCGACGGCGTTGAAGGAGATCGGGAGTCCGGTTGTGATGGCGAAGATCGACGGAGATAGGTATGGGAAGGTCGCGTCGGAGATGGAGATCAAGGGGTTCCCTACTCTTCTTCTCTTCGTTAACGGCTCTTCTCAGGCTTACACCGGTGGATTCTCAGCGTAAGTTTCTTCTTTAAGTTTGGCTTGTAGAGATTAAATGGTATTTTTGAGAGATATGATGTTTGAATTTAATGGTATCTCTGAGAGATTTGTGTTGTTATTGTTCAGAGAGGAGATAGTCATCTGGGTGCAGAAGAAGACTGGTGCACCCATCGTTACAGTTAATACAGTTGATGAAGCTCAGAGATTTCTGAAAAAGTATCACACTTTCGTTGTTGGTCTCTTCAACAAGTTTGAGGTATTTGGATATCACTAGAATGCGCAATTATGTAGGCTTGTTTCGGAATGTAAGTTGCTGATTTCGTTTGTTTGTTTGTTTGCTTAGGGTTCTGAATATAACGAGTTCATGAAAGCTGCAAAATCTGACGATGAGATCCAGTTTGTGGAAACAAGTGATAGCGAAGTTGCCAAGCTTCTGTTTCCTGAGCTCAAGACAAGTAATGTGTTTATTGGGATGGTGAAAACTGAAGCTGAAAGGTACACTGCATATGGTAAGCTTGCTGCTGATTGTTGAAGACCTTTCTTGTTATTATGTTTGATCTTTTGTTAAGATGGTTTTGTTGTGATGTGTTATCGAAATTATGGGTGACAAGTCTTATGTGGTTTATGCAGAGGGATCTTACAATATGGAGAAGATATTAGAGTTTCTAGGCAAGAACAAGTTTCCGTTGATTACAAAATTGAGTGAAAGCAATACTGCTTGGGTTTACTCCAGTCCTGTCAAGCTTCAGGTTTGAAGAATTTTTCATTTCAGTGTGTACCTGTTACCAGTTTCGGTTCTATCTTTATGTGCTCGCGTAATCTTAGTTCTGTTTTCCTGTCTTCCTTGGTTAGGTTATGATCTTTGCCAAGGCTGATGACTTTCAGAATATGGCTCAGCCTCTTGAAGATTTTGCAAGCAAGTTTAAATCGAAGGTATTTCTGATGCTGAGTCTTAAAGACCAGATATTTTTTAGTTCTTTAGCTTCTCTCTTAACGTTTATTGTTATTTTCCTTGCAGCTTATGTTTATATATATTGATATAACAAATGAGAACCTTGCCATGCCATTCTTGACCTTGTTCGGAATAGAGCATGCGAACAAAACTGTTGTAAGTTTCTTATACTTGTTCTGCGTGATTGACACTTTGTTATCTACTGATAAGAAAGCTACAAGCCACTGTGGGATTAATCTATTGTTTTCTTAAACAGGTTGCTGCTTTCGATAACAAACTCAACTCCAAGTATTTGCTCGAGTCAGATCCATCACCAAGCAATATTGAAGTACATCTTTTTTCTTTAGTCTTTTTATGTCTTTTCATTTTCAAATACTCATATAGCAACTGATTCAAGTGATCTGTATTGGATTTGCAAATTAGAAATTTTGTTCAGGACTTGCTGATGGAACTATACCGCAGTACTATAGGTCAGAGCCAGTTCCAGATAATGTGAGTAATGGAAATTATACTCCTCTTTGATGGATATATTTGAGACAATAAACCAGCCAAGTTTAAATAACCCTATGAGAACCGCAGGAAAACGCAAGCATAGTGACTGTGGTAGGAAAGACTTTTGATGAGTTGGTATTAAACAGTCAAGAGAATGTTCTTCTTGAGGTAAGTAGACCCATAAAGACCTTTCTGTCATAAACCATAGTTTCTATTAACTGAAAGATCTTTTGTGGGGGAAACTGAAAACAGGTACATACACCATGGTGTGTGAACTGCGAGGCAATGAGCAAACAGGTCGTAAAGTTGGCTAAGCATTTCAAAGGCTTTGAGAATCTTGTTTTCGCAAGAATTGATGCGTCTACAAATGAGCATGCTAAACTACAGGTGAATCAAATCTTTACATGCAACAAAGACTGGCTATTTTGCTGAAACATGAGCTAATCTTACTGGTCTGTTGATGACAGGTTAATGATTATCCGACAATATTACTCTACAAATCCGGTGAAAAGGAGGAACCGGTAATAATAACCTTTTTGATAACTAGCTCAGCCCCCTTTCGACTTCATTACTTTTTGTTTTAATCTTAACCTGCTTGGTTTTACAGTTAAAGCTGTCAACTAAATTGAGCGCCAAGGACATGGCTGTTTTCATCAACGAAGAGTTGAAACCAAGAGGTGGTTCTGCTAAGGATGAATTGTAGTTAAGTTTTGAGGATATGTAGACATAAGAAGAGACAGCGAGAGAGAGATCACAATGTCACATTACATGTTTTTTTTTAATATTATGTGGAACTGGGAAAAAGGTTCGTTTCAATGAAATGACATTACACTTGATATTGTGTGGTACAAAATAAAATTTGCCATAGAAATCAAAATATTAGTACCCTCTCTCTCTGCAAGAAGAAACGTTTTGGTTGATTAGCATTCACACCCTGTTGATCTTTGTTGCTGACCTCCAGCAACATCAATAGTGTCAGGCATGTACCTGCGAGTTTATTCAGAGGAAAGATGTTAAGACTACAACAACTAGTGGCAATGCAAATTTAACAGATGTGTGTTACTTACGGTTCTTCTTCAGGTTCATTCTTGAATGCATTTTTGGTTATGCATTCGAAAGCCGCATCAACATTGAATCCTTCTTTGGCAGATGTCTCAAAGTAAGGAATGTTTCCTTTAGATGCACACCATGCCTTTGCTTTCTTCTCAGAAACCTGACACAATTTGAGATATATGAGAGACTTGAGCATTAAACCAAACTCTCAAGTAATCTAAATGAAACAAAAGGACAAAGAAGAAACAAAGCGTCTGACCACTCGGCTCTTGCCACCATCAACATCGGTCTTGTTCCCCAACACAACAAACGGGAAGTTGTCAGGATCTGATGGGCTAGCCTAAACATTGAAACGATTTTTGATTTTATAACAGCGAAAAAAAATACTAGGGATCCAAATAGTAGAATGATATGGGCAGATGGAGTGAGTTAAGAGACCTGAATCAAGAACTCTTCCCTCCAGTTATTAAGATTCTCAAAAGATTTCATAACATTGACATCGTTTACAAGAACACAACAATCAGCTCCTCTGTAAAAGGCAACTCCCAAACTTTGGAACCTTTCTTGCCCAGCCGTATCCCATATCTGTATTATGAACAGAACTTTATTATAGTCTTACAAATCCACATTGTAATGCAAGAGGTGATCCAATAAGAATATTCCAGAACATTAAAAAGTCACAGTAAATTAGGGAGATCCAATAAGAATATTCCAAGAAGAATCATAAATCATAAATGAAAAGTAAAAGAAAAGAAATACTAAAACTAATGTTTAATTCTTTTTTTTTTTTTGAACAAACTAATAATATTTTAATTCATTCAGACAAAAGTAAAGATGAAACCTGTAAAGTGAAGATCCTGTCATCAATCTGAACCTCTTTAGTCAAGAAATCTGCTCCAATCGTAGCTTTATACTGATTGCTAAATTTGCGATTCACAAACCTAACCATAAAATTCAATCAACCACAATCGAATTCCATATTAAAAATCAAAACATGTTTAATACTCAAATATATAGATCTGTGTTTTCAGAAACGTACTGATTCATCAACGATGTCTTCCCAACCCTGAACAAAAAAAAATAGAAAATAAAACATCAAACAAATCTCTTATCAATGGAGAAATAAATCACATCAAATAGAAATCGAAGAGATGAGTAAAATGACCCGCTATCTCCGAGGATGATGACTTTCAGAAGAACTCTCCGGCGAGACGACATTGGCGGAAGTATTAATTTATTTTTTTCCGGCCAAGAAACTGTCTCTGTTCTTTCTTTCTCTGGTGTTTCGCGTGTGGTTCAGACACAAGGCGAAACTAAACTACGGCAAAGAAAAGGACACTATTTTTAAATATCTTTTTATTTCCACAACTGACCCTACTAATTAATCTTTCCTACTATAATCTCTCTATTATGAAAATCAACTTAAGAAAGTAATGATCATACCAAACGGTCTACTGCTTTAAGACTTTTAGCACCATTGACTATTAGCTCGTCTTAACTAGAGCTACTTTTTAAAATGAATGATATGAGATTTAATTAGTACAATAAAAATATAATTATTTTATAAATAAGGTTAGAAGCAATGTTTTTAAACACGATCCGGACACTGAACCAGACGACTTACCGGATCGCTGGATCACTGGGTCGACCGCGGATTAATAAATGAATTAATTTTATTATATAATAATATATCAGCTATGTAAATAAAAATATAAAAACTAAAGTTTAATATTTTCTAAATGTTTCTATAAACATAAAATAATAGTTTGGATGTGTATATTTTTATGTTTAATAACATTTAGAAAATACTTAACTTTAATTTCTATATTTTTATTTTCATTTGATATACAAAATATCAAAAAATAGTTTAGACTATTTATAATTTTGTCTAACAAGGTAAGAGTTATGACATCTAAAAAAATCAAGACATAAAATTTATAAATATTTAAATGTTTAATGTGAATAATAAATTAAATTTCAAATACAAAATAAACCAAAAATAAAAAATCATTATAAAAAATTATCAATAACTGATATAAACTAGCACCAAATCACATCAACTAGTTTTGGTTCTCTCTACCATTGTTCACTTTTATTTTCTTCAAGTGGCATAGTGAAATCTTCATTAAAATCTAAAAATCACAAATATAAAACTGAAAAGTAAAAACCTAACTTTTTTTTTCGGTATATCACTTCTTAATTAGAAATTTAGAATATAAAACATAATCTAAAAACATAATTAAAAATTAAAAATGAAGTAAAAGTTATTTATTGGTTCAACCAGTGGTTCAACCGGTATCGTGTTCTGGGTTTTTGTGGGTTTTTGCGGGTTTCTAAATATTGGGTTTTTCACAAAACCCAAACCGGATTTTTTCAGGGTTGTCGGGTTTACCGGTTCAACCGCGGGTCCGGGTCAGGTTTCAAAACACTGCCAAACCATCATCAGTGATCCACTAAATAACATTTCAGATTAGCATCTCTTTAGAGAAGATCATCACTCTATACAAATGTGTTGTCAAACCTAACCAACCCATCCAAAAAATGCTCGACATTTAGAAACCAGCAATACTGTTCTTTACCTAAGTTATTGTCTCAATAGTTATCTTCTCCGGTTCGATCACTTGCGATGTACATTGAACTTCTATTTTCAATAATATCTTAACAAGTATGTCAAAATATCACCTTATAATGTTTTCAACTCGAGTTATGATATGATATTAACAAACTGTAAAGTGGCACTACAATATCTTCAACAGCAACGGCGAGCACCAATAAATTAGAACAAAGTGATTTGTAATAACAAACTATGTAGTGTTATAAATCATGGAATGAATTACCATTAACCACGCTCGGACCGAGACCGGTCCAATACCTAGAAGATGGAGAAATGGCCGAAGCCTAGAGAAAGGAGAGAGAGAGCCGACTTCAGGAAAGAGAGAAATGCGGCAACAAAGCTTGGAGAAAAGAAAATCCTTTCCTTTTCCTAATAGATGTAATCTTTCCATTATTATTTATTAATAGTTTTCCTAATCCTAGTGAGTTTAGGTTTTTGATACTTTTCATTTATCTTCATCTTGTAATCCTTATATAAAGGAACCCCTTTGATCATTAATAATAACACAGAAATATTCAGTCTCTAAACTCTCTATTTACAACACGTTATCAACACGATAGACTCCAAAACCCTGAGACAAAACCTAACTTAAAAACCGTCACACATAAACCCTAATCCAGGCGCAACTTAAAATCGATCTATCTCTCAAACCCTGAGGAACCAGACGACGAGCCACATAAACAATATGCGGCACCGTCTTGGTCTTTTGGAACCCTAATCCCGAAGAACCCTAAATTGTTCTTAATTGCGTTCCAGCTCGTCAGCATCCGATCAGCTCCAGCCCTAAGGTGTTCCTGATCCTAGACAACCTCAGTTTCCAGTTCGCATCACAGCCAGCTTGAGTTCCCAATCAACCAGCTCGAGACCAGATAGGAAGAAGACAGCTCGCGTCCGTGTCGCAGCTCGCGTCCGAGGTTCATCCGTTCACCTTGGAGGTCCGGTTTCTACAACCTGCAAAACAAAGTTAATCCTAAATTCTGAGAACATGAATCGAACCTGGTTGTTTTGTAAAGATTGAAACCCTAAAATCAGAACTCTAAAGATGAAAGCCATAGGAAAAATAGATCAAATCCTAAAGAGTAAATCGGAGCTCGAATAAGTCCGATCTCCTAAACCATAATTCGAGATTGATCCATTGATCAATTAAAATCAGACCCTTAAAGGTTTTTGAATCTCAAATCAAATCCCCTTGATCAAAGATCAAAGTTTTCGAAATCCCCTAAAACCCTAATTTTGGAAAATTGGTTTTTAATTTTGATTTGAAACTTGAGTATTTGATTGATCGCCTAGAGCTATGATTATGATTGTTTTAAAACTTGAATCTGAATCTTGT
>NC_027753.1:6296134-6296484 GCF_000695525.1 Brassica oleracea var. oleracea
ACCACATGAAAGTGTCGACACACACACACATTTGTATAAAGATACATAAAGTTATAGCACTTGAACATAAAGAGATGAACGAGGATCATGAACCCACGTATGAGTACTCATACAATCATAAAAGATCATAGAGAATAGAAAAGATAAAACGTGGAGGTTCAAAGTATCTAAAAGAGAGATGAGCGTATTGGCCATATACATATACAGAAACGCCATCTGATAAACCAGTGAAATAGATGGATCTTGTGAGATAAAGAAACCGTGAGAGAAGACACATGATCACGAGGTCTAAGAGTGTTCATGTCTTCCTACTTAACATCATTAGATTATAGCTTGTTACACAAGGTACT
>NC_027753.1:6296533-6307292 GCF_000695525.1 Brassica oleracea var. oleracea
AAAATGGTCTGGTCATAAGAATGAAATTAGATACAAATGATGTAGTAAGCAGCATATAGATCACTGGATAAGATGAAAGAACACCTTCGTTCCTAAGCTGATTCATGGACTGAAACATAAAGCAGCTTCACATAGTATGTAAAAGAAATTGATCACGCATGATCATTGATCTTGGAGTTGTATAAAAGACAATCCAATACAGTCCATATATATTTGAAATTCCTTGTGATTATACTAAACCTAAAAGAGGATAGTAGGCATAGAACAAATCTATGTGGGTGTCCGACCAAAAGCGTCCGGCCCCGGCCCTTCAAATTAAAGATGCCCGACTCTGTCCGTCTAAGGGCGTCCAACTCTTCAGCAAAGAACGTCTGGCTATCCTACTAGACGCGTCCAACTTTTAAGACTAAAAGGCGTCTAGCCCTTCTTCTTGATCCCAGGCTAGTAGAGACAACGGATCAACCGGATCCAAATGTATTGTAGTCCATAAGCTTGTGAAAGCCGAGATTCATGACCTAATAATATATACTTAGCGTGTGATATGATCCACAGCAACCCTTGTTCGAAAACGCGGACTAGGCGGTCGAGTTCTCGGCGTGGAGGCGCTTGGCGGTTACTTACCGTCGCGTTTAGATCCTATGCGCTCGAAAACTCGGAGCTGACAAAAAAAAAAAAAATCAAAATTTCTTTCTTTTCGTGATTAAAATCAATTGTTTTGTTAAATATCCATCATATTTTGATATAAACGCAAGTTAGAACAAGAAATTTGATTAAAAAAGTAAAGAAAACTGAAGAGCGGCGGTTTAGGGTTTGCAGGAATTCTAATTTTAAAGGAAGAAGACGAGGGTATATACGTAATTGTGCTTGATTAATGTGAAAAATTAAGAGGAAAAAAACTGCAACCCGAGGGAATCGATCTCGTTACCTGTAGACACAACAAACGTGTCAAAGACCACAACACTATGTTGTTTTTACATCATGCTTTCACATGTATTATATTTATCTGTATATGTATTATTAAATATATATAAAAACTAGGCTCCGCGTATACTCCGCTTAATCCCAATTTTTTGATAACTCGCTAGGCCCGACATCGCCGCCCGACTAGCGCATAGCATAGTTTCGAACAAGGACAGCAACTAAGGTCATGAGACGCCATCATTAAGATAGGAATGCAAAATGAATACGGCATTACCTAAGGCAAAGAAATCGATGTCCACATCCATGAGAGTGTTCGGCCACAGAGCCATAATAAGAGATTATAAACTCACATCAATGATCATTGATCTTGAACACTCATGAGACAAGTAGTAGACATGTATAGACAAGGTCTAAGACCCAGACATGGATCGGCCAGATCGAGGCATAGGTTCATAATAACCATGTCTAGTACATTGTCCATAAGTACTTATTTTGTCCGACCAAAGTAAAGAGTTAAGAGTAGACGATCACGTCTAGACTATGGACATATGCAAACACGATTTGCAAAGACCCAATAGTGATCTCCGAGGACAATGTGATTCACATTGCTTAGCACATATGCTTTACCGGGACACTCGATGTCAAAAGACATGAGAAACGACCTAAGAGGTCGAAGTGGTCTAGTTACGGCTTAGTAATGAAACTAGCCGATTACTCCCTTCCTACATATACAAGAAATATCACGCATCAGATGCGTAGAATGTAGAAACCTACAGTGAGGTTCACATCAAGAGGAGTAGTGCGTGTTGTACTCTTTTTCCTTCATCATGGTTTTGTCTCACTGGGTTTTCCTGATAAGGTTTTAATAAGACAACATGAAGCGTACTACAAATCATGTATGGTTATGGCATCCAAGGGGAAGTGTTATAAATCATGGTGTGGATTGCCATTAACCACGCCCGGACCGAGACCGACCTAATACCTAGAAGATGGAGAGATGGCTGAAGCCTAGAGAGAGGAGAGAGAGAAAGACGGCCACAAAACTTGGAGAAAATGAAACTCTTTATTTTCCTAATAGATGTAATCTTTCCATTATTATGTATTAGTAGTTTTCCTAATCCTAGTGAATTTAGATTTTGGATACTTTTTATTAATCTTTATATAAATGAACTCCTTGATCATTAATAATAACACAGAAATATTCAATATCTAAACTCTCTCTATTTACAACATGCAGCAAATTCTGATAAATAGTCGAAATATAGTCCTTTTATTGTATACACAACTTCTACGCAATCGCATTTTTTGTAACTTCTACACAAATCGCATTTAACTTTTATACTACGAAGATTCGATTCATTAACCAAATAATAACAGTGCCAACTTTGATTTGAAGGCATGATTTTACGGTACTAAATAAAAAGAACAAGATCAAATTGCCAAAACAACCGAATAACAACTGCACGCAGCTGGACAGTTATATGGACACAGTCGATAAAGGACGATCGAACCTAGATGCATGGTCTAACACAAAATACATAATGGAATAAGAGCCTTGCAAATTGCAAAGGCAAAAGAAATCTCATCCAAGTTCAAAACTTTTTTTATAAAAAGAAGTACAAAACACAAGGAAAGATATTACTAATCAAATGATCAATAATAGTAATCCTGCGAACAAACTCAGAAGCACAAAAACTAAAGTTTAAGCTGATGAAGCCGCTGCCTTGTTCCTTGGCTTAGCTTCGGTACCTAAGCAAGAGAAAGGGTGGAATAGTAAGATTACAAAAACAAACAAGATTCAATCTGGTGAACGGTAAAGAAAACGCTAAAACATACCCTCTCTGAAACCGGTCTTGAACCTGCGAGGCACATTGCGAAGATACCTCATCCTTCCTGTTCCTGTAGTCTTTCTACGGATTGCCTTCACACTCCAGTTGTCTGATTACATAAATAAAAACACATCAATAAGATATTGCAGATTACTCAAATTCAAAAATACATCATTGTCAGTGAAGAAATAAAAAAAATGAAACAAAGAAGCTGAACATAAAGAGACTAAAAAGTAGATGTCTAATTGAAGAAACACTAGCTCTGTCTGATAATAGATTAGATATGCAAACACTCAAGATATCATCATTATCCTATTAGGAAATAGAAGCATATGCTAACTAATTAAAGTGGAAGAATGATTCAAAACATACATGACAAACTAAAGCATCTTATCTTTTCTACTGCTGTCTGATTATTACCGCGCAGAAACAAAAGCTTAATCGACGAAACACAAGTTACTGTCTGAGAATAAATGAGATTTGAGACATACACTAATTCAAATGAAGATTAATTAAAACACGAATCCAAACAAAAAGAAAAGGACCCATTTCTTAATCGAAATGAAAAGCTGAGAGAGAGGAGCATACAGGTCCTCTTGCGAGCGGCGGGGTAAGCGCAGGCGGAGCAACGGCTCTTCTGGATGTGGAAACTGCGGCGACCACATCTGACACAGAGAGTGTGACTCTTGTTCCTCCTCTTTCCGAAACTCCCCGTTCCCTTCGTCTGCAATCAACAAAATCAGAAAACAAGAAGATGAGAGAGAAGGCGCATAGAGGTAGTTAGAGATTGAGGCATGAGAATCGAAAATCACCATTGAAGCGGATGGATGCGCGTAAGAAACAAACTTTAGTTTCGGCGTCAAGTGACGAAAGTGACTACAAAAAGTTTATATAAAGCAGCTAGGGTTTTCTTCTCTCACTATTTTTTTCTTGTTAGGGCTTTGGTTGGATCGAAAGGCCCATTAAGGCTTTTGATGGATCTAAAAGCCTGTGAGGCTTCGTTTATGTTGGGCCCTTTTCAAAAACTAATCCAAATGTTTCTTTCACTGCTCTACTTTTTAGAATTTAGAAACTTAAATTCTTTGATATTCTTAGACTAAAAAAATAATTGAACAAAGACTTGCATTGATCTAGAAATAATGTTTTAAA
The DNA here is from genome assembly GCF_000695525.1 of Brassica oleracea var. oleracea. Classification (NCBI taxonomy): domain Eukaryota; kingdom Viridiplantae; phylum Streptophyta; class Magnoliopsida; order Brassicales; family Brassicaceae; genus Brassica; species Brassica oleracea. The sequence continues at coordinate 6,300,433 of NC_027753.1, forward strand.
CTTTTTATTCATCTACAATAACAACAAAATGGTGTTCTTAGACTAAAAAAAAAACTGTTACTTTGTTTTAAGAAAAATAATTGGGCACATAACTGCATTTGGTAGTATAGTCGATCTATCAAGAAAACCTGTGGTTTGAATCTTAGGTTTTCAAGAAAGGGAGTAGATGCGAATGCTTGGGGAACATTCTTATTCCATTAATGTGGTTTTTCTTCCAAGTATCAATTAAATGCTTTTTTCCATATATGTATTTGTCAGTTTTCCTTCTTTTTTTTTGTTCCATCTTGTTTCCCTTTTAACACATCTTCGTGACTGCATCTATAAATTTATGCAAATCGACTATTTCGAAGTTGTCATACAAAAAGCTCGCTAGAAATTCGCCAAGAGAAGTCATAAAATCATTCTCTGTTGGAGAAACCATTAATCCATTGCTCTTCGTTCATGGTAACTTTCTTCTCTTTTTTTTTTGTTTTCTTCAAAGAATTGCATATTCAACGAATAACATTGGTTCTAAGACCCTTTTTTTTTGGGTGTAAATGTCAAAAGACTTCACGTTACAGATTCACTTACGTTCCATTATACCTTGACATGCATAGGAGATTAAGGACATAATAATTCAAAAAGAACTTCTTTTGTGCTTCAGACTTTGATCAAGTTGTGTTTTTAATGATTTTTTAATCTTTCTGTTCCGTTTAGGTGATTGTACCATTGCTAAGTTCAACAGTGAAGCTACTCACTTCTTTGGCGGCTAAACCAGTGGCCTCCGTATCCGCCTTACTATTCTATGGTGGTCTTCTTCCTCGGAATCTACAATTGGAAAGACTAACCGGCAGAGAATTTTCAATTGATAGCAATGACCACCTTGTCCGGTTTATCGTTTCTTTCTTAAACTGTGTATGTTAGTCTTCTCTTGGATTGTTCATCTAGCTCTTCTTTTTTTTTTTTTTTTTTTTTTGTAAAAATACATATATCAATGATTTCAATTATTAAGAGAGCCAGACGGATTATCGTTGTGAAGTTATGTGGTCACATTATGAGTAATGGTGTAAATTTGTCAGACTTCTTGGTTCGATTTATTAAAGTGAGTACAGAACCAATATCACTGATTTTGGTGATATATGTGATATGCTAAGTCTAAATTAGAAATTTATCCGTCTTCATCTCTAACAAATTGGATATTTAATGTTCAAATTTATATTAAATTTTAGTTTTTTAGTGATCTCGTGATTCAATTTTTAGCGAGCTCCATTCGACAGTTGAGCTCGCTTCGTATTTGTAAATTGTTATCTACTTTCAAATCTCGTTTACTTCTAAATAAACGAGATTTTTTTTTTTTTGGTCAAAAATCGAGATTTTTTTACTTACTTTATTCCTAAGTAACTCATTAAAATTCTACTTTCAACAATATTTATTTGAAGGTACACAAAACATATGACAGTGTTAGTTTTTCTCGACAGAAGCATCTCACATAATTGTCATTGATAAGAAAAATCTAAAATGAAACAAAAAGATCGGGTCATCTGGTCATCGAATCTTGCCATGACAAACTCACCAGGGTGGAACTTTTGTGGGCCAACAGAGGTTTAATCATATTCTGAATACGGTGGGAGTGCATGCAAATAAACCTCCATTTCAAAATTACCTATTTGGTAGGTTATGAATCATTAAAAGTAAGATACTTTGGATTCTGGAACATATGAAAACGAAGTCTCCTAATAGCAATTAACATTTTATTAAACATATAATTAACTTATAAGGTGCTAAACATATACAAAATCTAACACCATTTATATATTTCTTGCAATTTTTTTGTTTCTGATAATTTATTTAGCGTCGGCGGTAGGTAGGCAATACGGATCATTAAAAGTAAAATACTTTGGAATATATACAAGACTCCTTTGAAAACGTTTCTTTTTAAAAAACTGCCATATCTTATTTCTCACCAAACGTACTAACTCCAGTTTTTTTATTACAGCATGATTATCGCGGAACCCAAAATGAGTTTCTGCATAAAATCAGTATGTAGACTCACTACAAAAAAACACATGCTTAACGACGAAAATTAACGAGGAAAAACAATTCTCGTAAATTTGCGTCGAGTTTACGACGAATTTACGTGAAAAACTAAAGTCATCGTTATTTCCTCGTAACGTAACGACAAAACTGTTTCGTCGTAAAGTGGATGTAATTTTACGAGTATTTTACGAGGAAAAACTATTTCCTCGTAAATACGACGTAAACTTTGCGTGGTATTTACGAGGGAATAGTTTACGTGTATTTAGCGAGGAAATTTTTGAATCCACCAACTTTATAGGTGTTACACGTTTTTTTTGCCCACCTAATTAATTTTCGTCGTAAATTCATAGCAAAATTACAACTACCAGATTCGAATTTTCCTATAAATATGGATGTTTGAACATCATTTTAAACACACCAACAACAAAAAACGTGAAAGAAAAAAAATGGCTGGCTCCGGGACTATTTACGAGTTGCAGAAGTGGATGTATATGGATAGAGATGCTAACGGGAGAGTGACGAAAGAATACCTTGCGGGTCTGGAGACATTTATGCATCAAGCAGATTCAACACCGCTCGCCCAAGAAAGTGGTAAGATGTTCTGTCCTTGTCGGAAATGCAACAATTCGAAACTAGCAAACCGTGAAAATGTTTGGAAGCATTTAATAAATAGAGGTTTCACGCCAAGTTACTATATCTGGTTTCAACATGGAGAAGGTTTTAATTATGATCAGAATGAAGCTAGTAGTAGTAATAGCAATTTTCAGGAAAAAGAACCGGTTGATCATCATTTGCATAATGAACATAGTTACACGCAGGAGGAGATGGTAGATTATGATAGGGTTCATGATATGGTAGCTGATGCATTCGTAGCTCATGATGAAGATGAAGAACCTAATATAGATGCAAAAAAGTTTTACGAAATGTTAAACGCGGCGAATCAACCACTTTACAGTGGTTGTAGAGAAGGTCTCTCTAAATTGTCGTTAGCTGCTAGAATGATGAATATTAAAACTGATCACAATCTACATGAAAGTTGCATGAACGAATGGGCGGACTTGTTTAAAGAGTACTTGCCGGAAGACAATGTGTCTGCTGATTCTTATTATGAGATTCAGAAACTGGTTTATAGTCTTGGGTTGCCTTCGGAGATGATAGATGTTTGCATCGACAACTGCATGATCTATTGGGGAGATGATGAGAAGCTAGAAGAATGTCGATTCTGCAAGAAGCCACGATTCAAGCCGCAAGGACGAGGACGTAATAGGGTACCGTACCAAAGGATGTGGTACCTACCAATTACAGACAGATTGAAAAGATTGTATCAATCAGAGCACACTGCTGGAAAGATGAGATGGCATGCCGAGCATACTCAGACGGATGGTGAGATGACTCATCCATCAGATGCAAGAGCCTGGAAACATTTCAACAAAGTACATCCAGATTTCGCTAGCAATATCCGGAATGTGTATCTCGGATTATGCACAGATGGATTTAGTCCGTTCGGAATGTCAGGGAGACAATATTCATTGTGGCCAGTCTTTCTTACTCCATACAACCTGCCACCGGAGATGTGCATGCAACGGGAGTTACTATTCTTGACCATATTAATACCTGGTCCGAACCATCCAAAAAGGTCCCTGGATGTTTTCCTACAACCACTGATAAAAGAGTTGAAGGATTTGTGGTCAACAGGGGTGAGGACGTATGACTGTTCAACGAAGACGAATTTTACGATGCGAGCGATGCTTTTGTGGACCATAAGTGATTTCCCTGCCTATGGGATGTTGTCTGGATGGACTACACATGGGAGATTAGCTTGTCCATATTGTAATGGAACGACAGATGCGTTTCAACTGAAGAATGGTAGGAAGACAAGTTGGTTTGATTGTCACCGTCGATTTCTTCACATTGGCCATCCTTACCGAAGAAACAAGAATTTGTTTAGGCACAAAAGGGTTGTGAGAGACACTCCTCCTCCATATCTAACTGGAGAACAAATTGAAGCGCAAATCGACTACTACGGAGCTAACGAAACAGTTCGTTGGGGTGGTAATTGGCATGTCCCTCGTAATATGCCAGATTCTTACGGTGTTCATCACAACTGGCACAAGAAGAGTATATTTTGGGAGTTGCCATATTGGAAGGATCTTCTTCTGCGCCACAACCTCGATGTGATGCATATAGAGAAGAATTTCTTTGAGAACATCATGAATACAATATTGAATGTCCCAGGGAAGACAAAAGACAACATAAAATCGAGGTTGGACTTGCCGGATATTTGCTCAAGAAGCGAGTTACATATTAAAAGCAATGGACAAGTTCCCGTTCCGATATTCAGATTATCTTCAGAAAAAAAGTCGGTGTTGTTCAACTGGGTGGCATCAGAAGTGAAGTTCCCCGATGGGTATGTTTCGAATCTCTCTAGATGTGTTGAAAAGGGTCAAAAGTTCTCCGGGATGAAGAGTCATGATTGTCATGTATTTATGCAACGACTACTGCCCTTTGCATTTGCGGAGCTACTTCCAACAAACGTACATGAAGCACTTGCAGGTACGTAGTGTATTATATCACAATAATTTACAAAATAATATATGACTAACAATGTGTTTAATTTTTTTTCGAATATAAAAGGCATTGGAACATTTTTCAGGGATCTGAGCGCACACACTCTTAAAGAAGAAGTCGTGGAACAGCTTCAGGAGAACATTCCCATCTTATTGTGCAACTTGGAGAAGATATTTCCTCCCGGATTTTTTGACGTCATGGAGCATCTAGCTGTCCACCTCCCATATGAGGCATTGCTTCGTGCACCTGTACATTACGGATGGATGTATCAGTATGAGCGAGCCATGAAATATTTGAAGGGAAAAGCAAAGAACCTCGCCAAAGTTGAAGGTTCTATAATTGCTGGAAGTTTGACGGAAGAAGTTTCTCACTTCACATCGTACTACTTTGCGTCAAAAGTACGTACACGGAGAAGAGCTCCAAGAAGATATGATGATGGTGGTGTTGCGCCAACATATGCAGTTGCTGGTGTTCCAGACATCTTTAGCCAGATTGGGCGACTCGGTGGAAAGTCTAAAGAGGTTTGGTGGTCGAGTGAACAAGACGCTCATAGTGCACACACCTATATTCTACTCAATTGCGAAGATCCATTGATGCGTTATTTTGAAAGGTAACATATATTGACACTTCGAAACACATATAAGTATAATTAATTGTATAATTGCGAGAGATTCATTCCTATAAAATGTGATTTTACAGCCTATTTGTTTCTCAAGTCGAAGAAACATTTCCTGGTATATCCACAAGTGACGTAGACAAAAGGAAAGATCAACACTTCATTAAGTGGTTGCGGAATCAGGTATTAACTAAAAAAAATTTCATACATTATCTGTATTTCATTAACATTCTCTTTATTTTTGCAGGTTGATTATGACGACGACGATGCAGATTATCCTAAGTGGTTACACGAAGTAATTCAATCTCCACTTGTAAAGGTCACCACATCACAGATGTATTTCACACGAGACTATACTTTTCATACATATGACTATGGTAGACAGCGGGCGACCAGTAACTATGGAATATGTGTGAAAGGGGAAACAGATTTCTACGGGATCTTGACGGAGATTATTGAAGTCGAATTTCCAGGGATACTGAAGCTGAAATGCGTCCTCTTCAAATGTGAATGGTTCGACCCCGTCGTCAACAGAGGTGTTCGGTCTAACAAATTCGGTGTAGTTGATGTCAACGGTGGAAGAAGGTACAACAAATTCGAGCCTTTCATCTTAGCTTCACAAGCAGACCAAGTTAGCTTCCTTCCATACCCTCGGATGAGAGATTCAGGTATAAATTGGTTAGCAGTGATCAAAGTTACACCTCGAGGACGAATCATCAGTGGAGAAGAACCACCATTGCAAGAAGAACAGATAAATGAAGTCGAGGAACCTGAACAAGAAATTGATGACATCCTTCTCATTGATCCGCATAATCACGAGTACGAAGATCTTACCGATGATGCCACAGACGAAGCTGTTGAAGACGAGTTTAATGAAAATGATGATGTTTCTAGTGATGACGAGAATGTCGATGTATCCGATTGATGTATTTGTTTTATGAATAAGATGAGGGAGTTTGTTTTATGAATAAGATAATGTGAGGTTTGTTTTATGAATAAGGGAATGCTGGGAGTTTGTTTTATGAATAAGCAAATGTGGGAATTGTGGTTTGGAATAGAAATAAAGATGAGGTTTGGAATATATGAAGTAGAAAATAAGGAATATGGGGTTTGGGGGTTTCGGATTCTAGGGATTTAAACATAACACTCGTTAATTCCACAAACAAAAAATCGTCGTAAAGGACTCGTAGGTCAACGAGGAAATAACGACGAAATATAAAAAAAAAGAACGCGGGACTCGTTAATTCCACGTAGGACAAAATCGTCGTAAATACCAAGTACGATGAATTCGTCGTAAAAACCACGTAGGATGAAATCGTCGTAAATACCACGTAGGATGAATTCGTCGTAAAAACCACGTAGGATGAAATCGTCGTAAATACCACGTAGGATGAATTCGTCGTAAAAACCACGTAGGATGAAATCGTCGTAAATACCACGTAGGATGAATTCGTCGTAAAAACCACGTAGGATGAAATCGTCGTAAATACCACGTAGGATGAATTCGTCGTAAAAACCACGTAGGATGAAATCGTCGTAAATACCACGTAGGATGAATTCGTCGTAAAAACCACGTAGGATGAAATCGTCGTAAATACCACGTAGGATGAATTCGTCGTAAAAACCACGTAGGATGAAATCGTCGTAAATACCACGTAGG
>NC_027753.1:6308558-6309685 GCF_000695525.1 Brassica oleracea var. oleracea
CGGATTTTATGTTGTTTAGTGTTGATTAGGTGGATAATGTTGGGAAATATATTGTTGATGTGAATTTAAAAATTTTTTTTTCCCAGGTTCGAAAAGGAAGACTTACTGCCCATTACAGAGAGATCTTCGGTGAGCGGGGAAGTCGTTTAGACCCGGCCTCTTCTTCCGCTCCCAGTTCTTCGGGCCAGGAGACTGTCCCCGAGACTCAGTACACTCAGAGAGTCTCTGGGTCTACTTCTTCTAGTGCACCATCGGCTCCTCATGTGCCTCCTCCGATGCCTCCTCCTGTGCCTCCTCCGATGGCACCTCCGATGGCCGCCGATATTCATCCTGATCTGATGGTGCCTCCGAGGGCTCCTTACTCGCACTACACTGTAGAGGACATTCTCAGTCTGCCAGGCAGAGAAGGTTTACCAGTCATCGACCCAGACCGACTGGACGAAACGTTGTGGTATGTTGCATTAATTTTTTTTTAATTCGTTTAAATTTCTTTTATAACATTAAAAAATAATTTATATTTTAAATTTGTATTTTCCAGGTGGGGGGGTTGACGGATGTCTTGCATCGGACGTAACCGACACGATCAAGGGTTACTTCTCCATGGCACATCCAAACTGGAGTAAGACGCCTCACTACGTCAGAAAGACGTGGTTCAAAATTTACGCTGTAAGTTTCTATTAATTAATTATATATATTTTAATTTTTCATGATTTATATATATACTTTCTAAAAAACTAATTGTTAATTTATTTTTTGCAACAGCAAAAATATAATTGGGCCTTGGGGATCACTGATAGGGTGAGGAAGAAGTTGAACGCGAAAGCGAAAGTTCGCTTGTTGGACACGGTCTCCAACTAGAAGGGTGACTGGATCGTGAAGGGGTATGAGCGTGACAAACCCGCTGAGCTCACCACGGATGTGTAGGATGGCCTCATCCGTTATTGGCGCCTTCCTGATTCCATTAGAATCGCCCAGGCTTGCTCTAACTCCCGTAACACGGTCGATGAGCACGGGAACGGGCCGATGCTTCACACTACGGGCCAAAAACCCCACACCGGTGTCCGTTTGGAAATGGTAATTAAATATTTTATTAAATAATTTTTTAATAATTATATTAATTTATTCTA
>NC_027753.1:6310368-6310579 GCF_000695525.1 Brassica oleracea var. oleracea
AATAACGACGAAACTTAAAATTAAATATGGGGTTTGGAATATATGAAGTAGAAAATTAAAGATGGGGTTTGGGTTTCGGGTTACGGGTTTGGGCTTTCGGGTTTCGGGTTTGGGGGTTGGGGTATGGGGTTTCGGGTTTAGGTTTTCGGATTCTAGGGATTTAAACATAACACTCGTTAATTCCACGTAGGATGAAATCGTCGTAAATACA
>NC_027753.1:6311231-6323065 GCF_000695525.1 Brassica oleracea var. oleracea
AATGTACGACCTCTTTACGTGGAAACCTTACGAGGAAATGACGAGAAACATTTAACGAGTATTTTACGAGGAACCATTTACGAGGAATTAACGAGGAAAAGTTTACGACCATTTTACGAGGAAATCATTTCGTGGTTGTTACGTGTATTTTGCGAGGAAACTCTTTCAAGGTATTTACATGTAGATTACGAGGAACTATTTTCGAGGTATTTACGAGGAATTATAGCGACGTCCTTACGTGGAATATTGACGTGGTCTTTACGACGAATCGCTCTACTTCGTCTTTACGACGAAATATATTCCTCGCTAAGTTACGACAAATTAGCGAGGAAATATGTGTTACGACAGACGTGTAACGAGCAAACGCGTTTCCTCGCTAATTCGTCGTAAAGCCAACACCGCCCTCGTTAAGATTATGTTTTCTTGTAGTGACTCCACGTTTTTCTTAAAAAACGGTCACCAACATCGCCAATTACGGATCACTCTTGGCCAGTTTCTCACACTATTTTGCAGGCCCCACGACACGTTGCGACCCGCGATTGGTTCCGTTTTATTTTTTTTTTGTTTTTAAATGTTAAAAAAAAAAAATTTAGAAACCTAAAATGGGTTTTACCCGATAATCATGCTCTTAGGTCTGCGCATCGAGGTGTCTCAAGCCTCATTGTTGACTTAAAGCTCCTCACATGTCTTGTCTTTGCTCCTGAATCTCTTGCTCTCTCATCTCTCTCTTGCCATAGACTATTCCCACCGTCACCGATACGCCAATCCAAATTGGAGTAATTGGATGCGCAGAAATCGCTAGAACAGTCTCCCGTGCCATCGACCTTGCTCCAAACGCTACTATCGCAGCCGTTGCAAGCCGCTCTTTAGAGAAAGCCAAAACGTTTGCTACCGTCAATGGCTACAAACAATCTGTGAAGATCCACGGTTCCTACGAATCGATTCTAGAAGATCCAGAGGTTGATGCTCTTTACATTCCTCTCCCAACTAGCCTCCATGTCGAGTGGGCTGTACGTGCTGCCGAGAGTGGAAAGCACATCCTTCTGAAGAAGCCCGTGGCTATGAACGTAACTGAGTTCGATAAGATTGTCGCGGCTTGCGAAAAGAATGGTGTTCAGATTATGGATGGTACCATGTGGGCTCATCATCCTAGAACGGCTAAGCTTAAGGAGTTCCTCTTCGATTCAGACCGTTTTGGTCAGCTCAAAAACGTAAGTACTCCACCAAGATACTATTTCGCTAAACGTTTGATTGTCAGATTCAATAGGTCTTGTTCTCAGAGTAGTGGTATAGAGTTTGGAATCATGATATATATACTAGATGTTTTAATTTGGGTTTTTCCTTTTTTTTCTATGAAAAAACCTCACTAATCATCAAATCAAGATTTTAGGAATTTGATTTTCCTTTTAAAAACTAGAATTATCTGTGTTTCCTATTTTATTTCAAAACATATAATCTACTTTTTATATTTCAAAACCAATCACATAAAATGATCTTAAACGCAATAGACACTTGGTATATATATAGCGTATGCCTAGGACAGATCGGGTATTCGGGCAATTTTAAGGTATCCGGATCCAGATCCTCGGATCCATAATTTTACTATCCTTATCCGGATCCGGGGTTCTCGGATATCCGGGCGTCGGATATCCTTCTAAAAATTGTAATATCCAGCGGATATCCGGATTCAGATTTGGATCCTTTAAATAAATAAAAATAATAATATTAATATATAAAAAATATTAACAATAATTAAAAAATAAAAATATATATAATATTTTTAATTATTTCTATGTATAATATTACAAAATTTACATAAAATTTATATATACTATTATAAAAATGAAAATATATTAAATAAAATTAGTTTTTATATATAGATATTACTATTTTTGAAATAGTTATTAATAAAACTTACGGATCCGGATATCCGGACTAAAAAATCAAGATATTCGGATCCGGCTTTGACGGATCCAACATTTTACTATCCGAATCCGTATTCGGCCCCTCCGGATATCCGGATTTTCGGATCGGATCCGGAACGGATCTCGGATCGAATCCGGATCTCGGATAAAAGTCTCATGCCTAAATTATAGCGGACGAATATTTCTTAATTTATATAGTGTAACATTTATATATTTAAATTTTAAGAGAAGAAGTACTATATAAGAAGAAAACGTTCTTTTTAAGAATCTAAAAATATTTTTAAATGATTTAATAAAACTATAAAAAGACTTTTAAAAATGTACAAAATGGAGATACATATATATAAGTTTTTTTCAATATGGAGATATATATATATATATATATATATATATTATAAGTATAAGTTTTAAACTTATTTGCAAATGAATGTAATTTGATAGTTTAAAATCTAAGAAAAATAATTTAAGAAAATCAGGTTAAACAACATAACTTATTTGGTTGCTTCTCTTGAAGTCTTCGTCACTGGACATGCACCGCAGGTACATAGTTCCTTCTCGTTAGCTGGTGATGAAGATTTCCTTAAAAACGACATCCGTGTGAAACCGAATCTTGATGGTCTCGGCGCGCTCGTAGACCTTGGATGGTATGCAATCCGAGCAGCGCTTTTCGCCAACAACTTCGAGCTTCCCAAAATCGTGGCGGCCTCTCCAGGCACTGTCCTAAACGAGTCAGGAGTGATTCTCTCATGTGGTGCATCTCTGAGCTGGGAAGACGGACGAACTGCAACCATATACTTTTTTGGCAAATGTAGCGATGGAGATAGCTGCCGTGGGAACAAAAGGCACACTTTGTGTTCAAGACTTTGTTATCCCCTTTGAGGAAACCCAAGCATCGATCGTTCACCACTTGCACGAAAGCTCCGTTCATGAATCCCTGGTTAATCGCCCTAGCGAACACACGGTTAAGACAGAGATCCCGCAAGAGGCGTGCATGGTGAGAGAATTTGCCAGGTTGGTTGGAGAGATCAAGAACAAAGGTGCGGAGCCTGACGGGTTTTGGCCAAACATTAGCCGCAAGACACAGCTGGTGGTTGATGCTATCAAAGAGTCTGTTGATAAAAACTGTGAACAGATTAGTCTCTCTGGTCGTTGAAGAAAAAAAGGCTCAAATTAATTAGCGGTTCTATTTTCTTGTTTCCAAAATTTTTGTTTATTCCATGGTGGCTTTTCAGGTTTCTTCAAACTTCTTTGTTTGTTATTGTTTCGTTTCTTTCTTCGTTGATTTGATAATAATAAACCACTGGAGGAAAAAAAAACTAAATCATCAAAATTACAAGCAAGAGAAAATGGCCAAAGAAAAGTTGTTCGAGAATTAGACGCAACTGCGAGAAGAGAAATAATGTTTGTTTTTGTGGTTTGGTCCTTCGTGTATGGTTTTTGCATAGTATCCTATTTTCTATTATCTTTCAAATAAAATACCATCCTGTATATATTAGCTTTGACCCAAGTTAAAAATAAAACTATTAACATGTGAATCGAGTCACTATGCATAACGTATCGAACTTGATCCAAAAAAAAAATCTATAAAGAGCTAGAACACACAGAAGTCCTTAGCATTTCCCTCTTCTTCTTAAGTTGGTTTACTTTGCTTCCCATGAAGTAATGGACTTGGTTTAATATTCTTGTACTTAGTATGTGCCATGATGCTTACTATGATGTCTCATGTGGTCCAACCATTACATGTGGGGTACTTATTTAACATAAGTCCCAATAAAACACTTTTAGTCTGACTACAGAACTGAATCTTAGGACATTTCTTTGTTTAACTACTTTTTAATGCAAAAAGAAAGATAAGATAAGAGCCAACAACGATGTTTCTTGGAAGTTTACAGCTATAGTGCTTGTAAACCAAGTAGCTCTGGATAATTAATTGAACTTGCTCACTAAGCTACATAGAATAAATAAAAGACCAAAAAGAAAGGGATTTCAAGAAAAGTCATTCTTCTTTTGGATAATAGATAATCTTTTCTCTTTAGTCTCTTCAGAAGAAACTTTTTGGTTCGTTTCTTTGCTTCATAGCTTTTGCTATATTCTGATTCTGAGAATTACTTCTACTCTAGTCACTAATCCACCGGTTGATTCTTTCGGATTTGCATATAAAGCATTGGATTTTTACCATTTTTTCTGCCTCAAGAATCGAAAAAATGAAAATCTTTCTTAGGTGTTTCAAACCCAAATTCTACAAGAAATGGTTAGCTTTCTTTGTTCTTTGCCGAATGAGTGTTGAGGTATTTTCATTAACTATTGTTGTTGAAATGAAATACAGTAAATCTGCAACAAGTTACATGAAGATTCGGCTAGAAATAGTAAGGAAAAGAAGGATTGCAATGATTAAGTTTTTGAAAATGGACATTGTGGAATTTCTCAAGAATGGCCTTGATTATGATGCTTATAGAAGAGTAAGAACTCACTTACCCTTCTTTCTATAATCATGACCCTAATAAGCTTCCTCTGTTATTGAGGGGTTTTAATCTGTTAATTACTTGTTATCCAAGGCAGAAGTATTACTTGAAGAGCTTAGAATTATATCGTGTTATGACATCCTTGAGCAATTCTGCGATTGTATCTCAGAAAATCTCTCTCTTATGCTGAAGAAAAGGTTCTTAACTTTTTTCCCTTCTAATCTATTTTTTCACTACAAAAGCTCTCAATGTTATTTTTTGGTTTCCTTTTAGGGAATGTCCTGAAGAATGCAGAGAAGCAGTTTCCTCTTTGATATATGCAGCTGCATGGGTTCCTGATGTTCCTGAACTTAAGGATCTCAGGGCCGTGTTTACGCGTAGATTTGGGAGTTTCATTGCTTCTTCTGTCAATTATGAAGTTGGTTTATTATACTTAATAATCTAGGGGGTTTCTTCTTGCACGTATTGACATTATATTATGTTTCTTGAAACCTTGCAGCTCGTTGAGAAAACTGAACTGAGAAGAAGACCATCACGTGAGCTCAAGATTCAGACAGTGAAAGACATTGCAAAAGAGTTTTCTATTGATTGGGATCCTACAGCCTTGAACCTGTTGCTGCTTAGACAGACTTCAGCTTTGCAAGTAAGTTTGGTGCTGTTCGTTTGCTCACCCAGGTGATCCATCTGGGTGAAGATGTAAATCGATGTTCGTTTTGTGCATTATAATGCTACATCCAGATGGACCACCCAACTGAATTTTTAAAAACTTATCTCAAATTCTCATCTAAATGAATGTGAGTCTTAATGGTGCATCTGTATGCAGATGCATCTAGTTCAGTCCTAAATGATAAATGACAAAATGACCTTTTAAAATCAAAATATTATTTTCCAACCGTAAATTCCGTTTTTCTACATATACATTTTTCTGCCAGAACCAAAAAATACATTTTCTCGCAAAAACTGAAAAACACTTTCTCGCCAAAACCGCAAAATGCGTTTTTCTGCAAAAAACGTAAAATGCACATTTCCATAAAAATACACTTTTCGGCCAAACCAGTAAAACTGCACTTTTCGGCCAAACCCGAAAAACTGCATTTTCCCGCCAAAACCGAAAAACGCATTTTCCCGCCAAAACCCCAAAAAAGCATTTTTCGCCAAAATCAAAAAAACACAATTTTCCCGTCAAAACCGGAAAATGCATTTTCTCACCAAAACCGGAAAAACACAATTTTCCCGCCAAAACTGGAAAAAATCATTTTCCCGCCAAAAACCAAAAATTGCATGTTCCCGACAAAACCCCAAAAAAGCATTTTCCCGCCAAAACCGCAAAAAACATTTTCTCGCCAAAACCGGAAAATGCAATTTTCCCGCCAAAACCAAAAAACGCATTTTCCCGCCAAAAACCCAAAATTGCATGTTTCCAACAAAACCCAAAAAAAAAAAACATTTTCCCGCCAAAACCGCAAAATGCATTTTCTCGCCAAAACCGAAAAAACGCAATTTTCCTGGCAAAACCGGAAAAACGCATTTTCCCGCCAAAACTGAAAAATACATTTTCCCGTCAAAACTGGAAAATGCATTTTCCCGCCAAAACCGGAAAAACATAGTTTCCCGCCAAAACTGGAAAACGTATTTTCCCGCCAAAACAGGAAAACGTATTTCCCCTCCGAAACCGCAAAAAATATTTTCCGCCAAAAACGCAAAAATCCACTTTTGTCGTCAAAAACGCAAAAATACATATTTCCCGCCAAAGCCGCAAAAATGCATTTTCCCGTCAAAATCGCGAAAAAAACTTTTCTTGTCAAACCCGCAAAAACACACTTTTTCGTCAAAAACACATTTTCGGCCAAAACCGCAAAACACACTTTTCCCGCCAAAACCGCATAAACGTATTTTCCGCCAAACCCATAAAAACGTATTTTCCGCCAAAACAAAAAAAAAATGGACTTTTTCGTCAAAAACACATTTTTCCTCAAAAACCGCAAAAATATTTTCCGCCAAAATCGTAAAAATGCTATTTTCCGCCGAAACGTAAACAAATATATTTTATTCATTTTATTAATAAGTCCATATGGATGTAGATGCAAGTTAATAAATGAAAAGCAAACGAACATAGTTGCAATCAAATGATTTATTTGGATGCATGAACGAAATGAAGAAATGAACAATACTCATATGGAACATCTGGATAAGACATCTAGATGGACCATCTGAATGGATAAGACATCTAGATGGACCATCTGAATGCATCTTCCAGATGTACAAACGAACATGGCCTTTGTATACTTACCAAACTCTCAGCCTTTGTTGTTCTTTTGTCTGGAAAATATGTGTAGATTGAGGATAAGGTCGAGTCAGGAGCTGATGATCCGAGGATTGAGAGAAAGAAAAGTATTGTCAATGATCAAAGTGAGGATGAGTCTGTTCTTTCACAGGCTTGGACAAGAGATTCATTGTCACACCGTAGTTTAAGTTCGAGTTCAAGGTCGAGCTTTGGTTCTCCAAGAAGAGACTCTGGAATGGAAAAGAAGAAGAAGAAGATTTTGCCTTACGGAATAATCTCTCCTTCAGACACGAAACCAGGAGCTGGAAACGATGAGAAAGCACAAGAGGAGAAGTTAGAGAAGAAGAAGAGTAATGATCAAGAAAACTCTAAGTTACTTAAGCCACAAGGCAATGATAAAGAAACTTCATCAACAAGAGAGAAGGAGAGAATGTCGTCCTTTCAAAGACCTAAGCTCTTGGATTATGATGAAGCAATGGCTAGGCTTGCAGCTCTTCGCAGGAGATAAGGGTTTCTAAGTGTGATTATTAGCTAATTAGATTTCAATAACTTGTAAGTATGTATCCTTGTTAGCTTGAAGTAGTATACTAGTTGTCTCTTTTCATAACAACAAAGAAGAAAAGAAAAGTGGAGACTAATAGAAAATACTGAGAAAGATAGCGATAATGCTCTCTTTGTTATAACAAAATCAATATCATAATGTAAGATATCGTGCGTTATGCCTCTGAGTTGAATATTGTCAAGAGAAAAAGATTTACGGTTCCAGTGATTGATACTGCATGTATGTTGAATTATTATATTTCCTGAAGCAATGAAACAAGTAAAAAGGGAAAATGAAAAGATTCCCCTATACTAATGAAACTTCAAAAGTGGGTTGGTCCCTCCAATAAATGAAGTGAATTATTGCAAATGACTTCCCACTAGTTCTCTTCTTCAATATATTGAGACTCTCTCGTCTCTCAAATGTCATCCCACCAGTTCTCTTCTTCTATATATTGAGACTCTCTCTTCTTCTCTCACACAAACAAACAAAAACAATGTCGGGACGATATATATAGGACGCAGAAGAGTTCAACCATAGGAGTACCCATCACCCCGGGTGCGGTTCCAAAAAAACACAGTGAGTGACGGATGCGGATGCGACGAGGAGTGGCAGCTGAACCAAGTCACTACACGTTGTGCAAGGTTTGTATGGGCGGGAGCTACAGCCCGTCGGGATTTTATAATCCCAGGTTCAAGTGTGACATTTGCAAGGAGCAAAAGAAAGAGAGGAAGGCTGCTAGAAAAGAGGCTTCGGGAGAGGCAGCAGCGGAATGACAAGCTCAAGCTTGTTCCTTTCTCATTTCTCATTTCTCTGCACAATAAAGCTCTTTGAGCTATTTCATCTTGTTTTGATAAGCTCTATGAGCATCAGTTTGTCTCTGTTTTAACGTTTTATCAAACTTATTCAAGTTTGTGTCTCTATCCTTGTATTCCCTTGAACTTTATGTGGGGGCTTTAGTTTGGTTCGCACATGGTGGTTTGTACGATGCTGTTTCTTGCTTTGTAACCGCTTAGATTTATTAATGAAAACATTTGTACGAAAAGCTTCTTGCTTCAGTTCTAAAGTTTGAGGTGTTTCTGCTTTATCCTTTGGTTGTGTTCTTAAACAATGCGCTCTATCCTTTGGTTGTGTTCTTGAGCAACGGTGGTTTTGTTGAAAAGTAGCTGAGAGAATAACATGTAACGTCGGGCTCATCGCTATGTACTTAACTACTTGCTGATGGGGATATAAGATACTGAATGTATAGAGTATGCTTAGACCGGATAGAATTGTGATTTACCGTCCTATGTATGTTCGTTTTCCCTCTCCTGAAATAGTTTCATAGAGTAACATGTTTTAGTTACACTATTTCTGATTTTAAAATGTTTTAGTTACACTATTAGCTCTTTTGATCGAGTTTGATTGCGAGAAAGGGGGTTTTACCATCTCTGGCTTCTTGATCAGACTGTTAACGTGGAGACTCCTCTTCTCACTTCCTCATGGCCTTCACATATCAATCTATCTGGTGTTGGGTGCTTGAATGACTCTTCTTCTAAGCTCACCGGATTCTTTACTTTGACCAAGCTGTTGGTGGAGTAAGCTCGTCCGATTGATTCTGAGCTGAAAGGCAACGAGGAGCTTGTTTGGGAACCAGTTTCGAATAAAAACTCTCAGGTGTCTCGTGTGTGGGTTGTCTCGTGTGTACCCTTTGTTCTTCACCGCTCTCTAATTCGGAGTGGACTCAGGATGAAGGTCACCAAATAGTGGGATGCGTATTTTGTGTTGAGAGATATGAATCTGAAACAGTTAGATATAGCAGGGACAGGGGACGAGTTCTGCTCTTTTTTCCGGCAGGTTTTGCCAAAGCTTGTATGGCTCAATGGCCAGAAACTTAGGAGTTAGATCATAGGCCAAGATTTTTTACTTAGTTTATAGATCATCAACTCCCCAAAGCTATTGGGATTCTCTTGGTGGTGGTTTTTTTTTTTTTTTTGGTTTGTTTCTCAGCAATCTTGTTATATAACCTTGTATAATGGATTCTGCACTCTTTATTTACCACATTTTGATAGCATACAACTTGCAAAGATTGCAAATTACAGCAGATGCAAGTATCATGCAACCATCTTCAGCCGCGAGAAACCAAATCTCACAATCTTAATTCATTGTCTCGCAAGTTATCAAAGTCAGATCACTGGAATACAAGCCGAAAAAAAGAGAGCCTTCCATTCTTCCAGGCAAGGCCTTGAAAATGATGAACTCAAACCCACTAAGGAAAAGGCCCATGACAACCATAAACCATAAATCATAATCGCTGTGGGGAGGGGGGTTTCTGTTGTGTGGATAGTAAAATTGCCAACTTCTTGGAGGATGAGGATTTTGTTTCCCATGTCGAAAGAGTTGCCGTGCTTCACTTCATCTGCTTCTCTCCAGCTCAAGCCATTCTCTGACACAGGTAAGAATCCAATCCAACACAAAGTATTTCAATCTTTTCTACCATGAAGATGTCAACAATTCAGATATCTTAAGCTTATGTGGTTTTGTTTTGGGTTGCATATGTTCATCTCTCTGGGACGCGCAGTAAAATCTCTATGTTTATCAAAAATCAGTTTGGATTCGCTACTGGTTATAGTTCTGTTCAATCATCAATGTATGTACTTGTGCATTTCTGATAAGTCTTTGTTTTAGTGAGTTTGCATGTACGTGTTCTTTTGCAACAAACGCTTACATATTTTCTCTAATATGGTTATTCTTTCAATGTTTCCAGATTGTGGCTAGGAGCGTCACTGGAATAATTTGATCAAATCATACAATTGCTCTGCTGTTGACACTCATTCTCAATGCAGAAGCAGAACATTCTTCAGTCCGAGTACCTAAGATTTGGCAACGGATTGGTTAAACCGATAAAAACTAGTGCATTTACTAGATGGATCGGTCGCAACACTGAAGCCAGATTGTCGTTTATAAGAGCTGAAGCTTCTCATCCATGAGTGTAATAAACAAAAGTTGCACATGGAGAGCTAACAACTTAGGACAGGAGATCCAAGCGGAATTGAGTGATGAAAGCGAAGAAGAGAGTTTTGATTTACTATAGTCTATATCTGCAGTCGGTTCCTCTCTTCCACTTCTACAAAAAATGGAGTTCTGTTAGAAGCATTTGCAACTAGAGACAAGGAGAGGATTGGCGCTTCTATAGCCAAATATACTTCCTCTGAATCTTCAACCACATCGGATTAAACCGCACTTTTGGTTTCGAATCATAGATAATGATGTAAACTATATTGAACAGCAGCAACATCTCCCAAACTTGTTGTAAAGATGCCTGAACAGCCCTTATTTTGTATCATACTGGAATAAGACAGATGCAACATTTTTTTCCTAATATTGTAAATTTGATTTGAGGTTCGGTTAAGGTCTCTATAATACAATACATTCATAGAGAAGAGCAACTTGATACTATCGTACTACAAGGGTTTCTTCTATCTTCTGATTCTTATCACAGTGTATCTAGTGATTACCTAACATATTAGAGTTATCCCCATTAGCAAGAGAAACCAAGGCAGAGTGTTCTTCGACAGTTGCAGGTTCATAGTTCGAGTTGTTAGCATCGGCATCACTCCCAAGCTCTCCCTACAGAGTATCAAACAATGAATGAAGCTTTTCCCTTTTATGCGTAAACAAACCAGAGACACACATATGGACAAAATGCTTACAGGTTTTATTATTGCCATCTGATTCTCTTATGTTTTCTTAGAGAGATCCCTCAATGTACCCCATGAAAATTGAACAATTTTAAGAATGTTAAAAAGCACATGGTATATGTGAAAACAGAATGAGTAGGTGATGCATTTATATCGTTTTGAGGAGACTGATACGCACCCTGGCAGCCCAAAAGAGTCCACATGCATAGCAGAGAGTTCTGGGTCCTGAAGGGCCACGTCTCATCATTGGTGTACATGTGTGATATCTTGTGAATTTACATGTTTTTAACTTCTTATTCTTGCATGGTTTGGTCATCTAGAGTATCATTTAGGCACATTTAGGTTGCATATCATTGCATTTGTACATATCAGGTGTTGGAGAGCACCATGGATGAGTTAGAAGACCATTGGAGGGATTTTGAGTCCAAAGAGTGAAAGATGAACACGGATGAAGGCCTTAAAGATCTCTTCTGAAGCTCAAAATTTGTGGAGACACTGGAAATTGAGTTAGCTTTACAATGGAGGTGGTTTCAAGTCGTTTGGAGCTGTATTGAGGGATTTATGATCAAAATACTACACACATATCAATTTGACATTCCTAGCGGCCAGGCGTAGCGGCAAAAGATGGTCGCTACAGAAGATAGAGCTGAGGCGCCTAAGTACCGTAGCGGGAGTGTGTAGCGGGTTAGAGAGACCGCTATAGTCGAAGCGCTTTCTGTAGCGGTCTTCCGTAGCGGCATAATGAGGACGCTATGAGTTCAAGAATGCGAAAAAATCGTCTAAGTGTCCTAGCGGCCACCCGTAGCGGGCATTTCAGGTCGCTACAGGCGTAGTGACCTCTTGTAGCGACCTTTTATGGTCACTACGGAGAAAAATATCTGTTTTTATGGGTCAACTCCAGCTCGAATTTTAGTAATATATAACTACTTTTCAGACAATAAT
>NC_027753.1:6323135-6323234 GCF_000695525.1 Brassica oleracea var. oleracea
TCTTTAGTTTCTTTTCTTCTTATTCTCTTGAATTTGCTTGTTTAATCCTTGATTATCTTTATTCTCTGTTGTATCTACTTGAATATGCTTCAATCTATT
>NC_027753.1:6323334-6325590 GCF_000695525.1 Brassica oleracea var. oleracea
CCACTATACTACAACATTTGCAATAGGCAGAAAAACCTATTACCAATGTGGAACTAACGCCGCAATGAGTACACCTACACGTAAGACCACACACACAATTAGAGAGCAAGAAAAAAGAACTGAGCACTAATTGCAGATGCAGGTAAGTGTCAAAGGCATAACGCACGATATCTCTGGACGGCTATCATCCTGTGCAGAGTCTTGATCTGTGCCAGAGTTATAAGCCCCATCAGAGGATAATTGACCTTTATTACGTGGCATTCTGGTAAAAGAATAAACAAAGTCAGCGTTAGTGACAAATCTTATCTCTTGATGATGAATTAGACATTTCGATTATTCCCACTTAAAGCTAACTATGACACTGACCTAGGCCTAAGAAGTTGGTAAACTCAAAGAGTCGTCCGCAGGTGTATCATAAAATCAAAGCCACTTCCTGGTATCTAACTTTGTTCTCGAAACATCTAGCATTCCTCTTCTTTCGAAACCTATCCAAGGACTGCGCGGATTGCTACACCGGTTCGAAACACACAGAAACAACAAAAGTTACTATATGATTCTGTTGAGCGGCTCAGTAGAACCACCCAATAGCTACAACGCAGCATCGACCTACAAAATCAATTCCCCAGAAAAGGTCAGAACACACTTTTTTTTTTTTTTTTTTTATAATGCAAAATCTAAACACAAAAGTATTCACCGAGCAACATCATCGAAAACGTAACGAGATCGTCAGCTGATTAGGTCCTTCCGGTGGCTGGGTACATGGATGATTGGGGATTTCTTCTATCTCGTTGTAAGGAATGTGACCTGCGGAGGCAGAGAGATGGTCTTCACCAATCTTATTGGTGTTGATCTCCGGTTAAGAATGGTGAGCAAACTGCCAAAGAAAGAGAACTGCTTTCAGCGAGAGAAGAAAACCCTAACCCTAAGTGCTTGCAAGAGAGATGGTGGAGGGAGACTGGCCGTTGTGAAATTCATAAAGAATAAATCGCAGTAACTTGCCGACTGCACTCACTGGATTATCTTTTGGGCCGTTCAACTTCTACTTCTACTTGGTACCAAGACAGTATACTCAGTACGTGAGATTCGGAATTCAGATTTAATAAAATTAAAAGGCAGATCTCGAAATGAATGCTGAACCGTTGTAAATAGAGAGTTTACAGACCGAATATTTCTGTGTTATTATTAATAATCAAGGGGGTTCCTTTATATAAGAATTACAAGATGACGATAAATGGAAAGTATCCAAAACTTAAACTCACTAGGATTAGGAAAACTATTAATACATAATAATGGAAAGATTACATCTACTAAGAAAAAGAAAGGAGAGAAATAGGAAAACTAACAAAACATAGAAAAGGAAAACATCCTAAGTTCTAAGTCGGCTAGGTCATTAGCCGACTCTCTCTCCTCTTTGCGGCCGTGGCTGGGCTTGATGTGGCCGACAGGCTTTCTTCTCTTACCTTGGTTAATGGCAATCCACTCCATGATTTATAACACTCTCCCTTGGATGCCATAACCATACAGGATCTGTAGTACGCTTTACGTTGCCTCATTAAAACCTTATCAACAAAACCCAGTGGGACAAAACCATGATGAAGGAAAAAGAGTACAACACGCAATCCTCCCCCTGATGTGAACCTCAGTGTAGGTTCTACATTCTACGCATCTTGGTGCGTGATATTTCCTGTATATATAAGGGAGTAATCGGCCAAGTTCATTACTAAGCCGTATCTAGACCACTTTGACCTCTTAGGTCGTTTCTCATGTCTCTTGACATCGAGTGTCCCGGTAAAGCATGTGTGCTAAATAATGTGAACCATATTGTTCTCGGGGATCACTATTGGGTCTTTGCAAATCGTTTTTGCATGTGTCCATAGTCTAGACGTGATCGTCTACTGTTAACTTTGGTCAGACAAAATAAATACTTATGGACAATGTACTAGACATGGTTATCATGATCCTATGTCTCGATCTGGCCGATCCATGTCTGGGTCATAGACCTCGTCTATACATGTCCACTACTTGTCTCATGAGTGTTCAAGATCAATGATCATTGATGTGAGTTTATAATCTCTTATTATGGCTCTGCGGCCGAAACACTCTCATTGATGTGGACATCGATTTCTTTGCCTTAGGCAGTACCATATCTATCTCGGACATTGTAGTCCTTTATCCATCTTTTGATGGTGTCTTATGACCTCTGTTGCTGTGGATTATATCACACACTGAAATATATATTATTAGGTCATAGATCTC
>NC_027753.1:6326207-6326365 GCF_000695525.1 Brassica oleracea var. oleracea
TTCTCTTATAATCTTGGATCTGTATTCTATGCACCATTCTTTTCTATCCGAGATTCCATTATCTTTATGGAACACTTGGTCTATCTTGTATAGACTCTATAGCAACTTGATTATGTCTCTTCTAGGACATTCATTTGGTGCTAAGCTGGTTAGTCATT
>NC_027753.1:6326518-6328583 GCF_000695525.1 Brassica oleracea var. oleracea
CCTTTAATATTCGGATTCATTTGTTTCATGCAATCCGTACCTAGCCACTATTTTAATCACCCGTGTTTTGGCTCACGGTCCTTTGAATTCGTGGAGAAGATCTTATTCTTATATATTCCCAATCCTCTTCTGAGGTTCCATCTTAGACGGCACATATATGTATGTAGTGGTTTATTCAAAATCTCTTAAGATGGTGTATGTCTGGTTTTATGACCCGTATTCAATCTGAGATGGGAATATCTATGCTCACTTATATGGCCTCATGCATATGATCATATTATCATTCTATACATGTAAAACATAATGTCTCCAAGATTTATAGACTTTAGAATCTTAGTCTTATAGATAATGGCTTTCATGGCCGAACCTTTTATAGGTAATGACTTACTTGGCCGAACCTTTATAGATAATGGATTGTGTGCGGTCAAGCCTGCACTATGCGGATACAAGTCGTGGCCAAGCCGTGTATAGGTGATGGTCTTTGCAGCCGACCATAACATGGTCTCTTCGGCCGAGTAATGGCCTCCTCGGTTTGGCCGTATGTATCATGGCCTCTACGGCCGAGTAATGACCGAGCCATATAACATGGTCTTAGACCATAGTGGTACACGAACTTGTAGTATTGATCATGGGTTTATCCTCTCTCCCCCTCATTACCATACTATAAGGTCGTGGTGCTTGGGACAATTAAGCCTAATGAGTTTCCCTTTGTGTACATGTTTCACAACGTGAGATCTTTTACGGGATAACTCTGTGCCTTTTCAATCTTTGCATCAAGTTTAGACTTTAGGATGGCTAATCCTATCATGCCATATAGTGTAAAATTTTGTGGTGTTATCTCAATTTGATTACCACATCTCTTGCCTCTTTATCATACTGATCTGTTACATAGTTTTGATCAGTAGAGATCATAAGTATAGTCTCGACCACTTTCTTTCAAGGTCTTAGGCGTTTTTCTTCTTAAAGTCTAAAGGAACTTGTTTCCTTCCTTACCCATTGTTTCTACTTGGAAACCATACATTATAACTTCAATGGGTCACTTGTTCTTTTGGGTGTGTATAATGCCTTTTAATGCCTTAGCCATAGTTTCTTTACTATGCTTACTATACTCATTCATGATTTCTTACTTGGTTTTATGCCCTTTAGGCAACTCTTTAAAATCATTTATATGTTCAAGTAAGATCAGACAAGATAACGAATTCAAAATCAATTCTTATTATATATATATATAATCGTAAAACATCAAAGCAAAACATAAAGCAATAAGATAAGTCGTATCGAAATTTAGTCCTTGAGACAATCAGAAGTCTCAAAGTCCATCTGGTCATCTTTAGCAATGTCGGAATCATTATCGGCCTCATATCCGGAATCGTGAACCATGTGAGCCTCCGGGTTCTTGTTCTTCAGACTTTCTTGGTAGAGCTCACATAAGTGCTTAGGGGTTCTACAGTTCTTGGCCCAATGGTTTCCCATTCCACATCTGTGACAAACGGATTTGGTCGAGTAAGACGGTTTGGATATGCCGCCTTGACCACGGCCATAACTACCGCAGCCACGGCCATAATTGGAACCACGACCACGGTTATTGTGGTTTCCTTTCCGGCTGGTCGAGTAGTTGTCTCGGCTGTTCGAGTAATTGTCACTACCAGGCCCCTTGTAACCACCACGGCCATTGCCGTGTGATCTCTTATTGTTTTGGACGTAATTGCACTCGTTGGGTTCTTTCTTTTCAACCTCATTAGCTTCCGGTAATGGTGATGTTCCAACAGGTCTAGCTTCACTGTTCTTCATCAGGAGCTCATTGTTTGCCTCGGCCAGAAGCAGGCACGAGATCAGATCAGTATATGTGGCGAAGCCTTTCATTTTGTACTGCTGTTGCAGTATCACATTCGATGAATGGAATGTAGAGTAAGTCTTCTCAAGTAACTCTTCTTCGGTTACTACTTCACCACAAAGTCTCAGCATCGAGACCGTCTTAAATAAGACTGAATTGTACTCATCCACCGACTTATAATCCAAGAATCTAAGATTCTTCCAGTCGTTTCTAGCCTTTGGAAGTAACACC
>NC_027753.1:6329041-6336805 GCF_000695525.1 Brassica oleracea var. oleracea
TTTAGGGTTTTAGGGTTTTCGAAACTTTGATCTTTGATCAAGGGAATTTGATTTGAGATTCAAAATCATTAAGACTTTGATTTTAATTGATCAATGGATCAATCTCGAATTATGGTTTAGGAGATCGGACTTATTCGAGCTCCGATTTACTCTTTAGGATTTGATCTATTTTTCCTATGGCTTTCATCTTTAGAGTTCTGATTTTAGGGTTTCAATCTTTACAAAACAACCAGGTTCGATTCATGTTCTCAGAATTTAGGATTACCCTTGTTTTGCAGATTGTAGAAACCGGACCACCAAGAATGAACGGATGAACCTCGGACGCGAGCTGCGACGCGGACGCGAGCTGTCTACTTCCTATCGGGTCTCGAGTCGAGACGGACGCTTGCAGTCGGGGTCGCGACTGAGACTGAGACGGACGCGTGCAGTCGGGGTCGCGAGATGAGGCTGAGACGAGGACACGAGCTGAGCCTGAGAGCGTCAGACACTAACGGGGAACGCCTAGGGTTAGGGTTCGTCGGGTTCGTCGGATGGTGAGCGCCTCTCGCGAACGGTCTGAGGCTGAACGTCTGATCGGGAAGCGTAAGACGCGATCGAGTTTAGGGTTCTGCGCGATCAGGGTTCCAAAAGATCAAGACGGCGCCGCATATTGTTTCTGCGAGTGTGGGCGCATCTGAGATCGGATCGACGAACGGTTTGCGCTGATGGATTTGTCTCGTCAAGCGCTTCAATTTGATATGTGGCTCGTCGTCTGGTTCCTCGGGTTTGAGAGATAGATCGATTTTATGTTGCGCCTGATTTAGGGTTTATGTATGACGGATTTTAGGTTAGGTTTTGTCTTAGGGTTTTGGAGTCTATCGTGCTGATAACGTGTTGTAAATAGAGAATTTAGAGACTGAATATTTCTGTGTTATTATTAATGATCAAGGGGGTTCCTTTATATAAGAATTACAAGATGATGATAAATGAAAAGTATCCAAAACCTAAACTCACTAGGATTAGGAAAACTAAGATTCTCCAAGCTTTGTGGCCGTCTCTCTCTCCTAAAGTCGGCTCTCTCTCTCCTCTCTCTAGTGCTTCGACCGTCTCTCCATCTTCTAGGTATTGGGCCGGTCTTGGACCGGACCTGGTTAATGGCAATCAACTACATGATTTATAACACTAACAACTTTCTCATAGAAACAGATGAATTTACAAAAAGGCTAAACTGATGGCTGCAACATATATATAGCAACTGCCGAGTTTACAAAGTGGTAAGTAAACAAAGGAGAGTGAGTATATATATTCTCTGCTGGGAATTAACATCTCTCACTGCGTGAGCAGCTTAGAGTCACATGCCACAATACTTGACTCACATTCTCTTGACGGTCTTCACTCTTGAACATTGTAATATGAAGGTCCAGACGTTGTCACAGAACCTGTGCGTGTGCAAGTGCCCCTATACGCGAAACAAAATAAAGAAGATTAAGTATCTGGTTGTTTCATCTACACTTATCTTTAGTCCAGACTGCAGTGAGGTATACTGTTAGAAAAGTCAAATTATCAGAAACACTAGCATAAATAATTTGAGATCAAGCTATATGGATTGATACTAATCTGGACAGTCTTGAGGTAAGCTCCTTCTTATAAACCAGACAACTGAATCCATATCAAAAATTGACTTTTTTAACTCCAGGAAATCATATATGAGCCAGCTACAACATATTTATCATTCGTATATAGATCCACCAAAACTCTAATTCTGATAGAATTCATGACAAATGTTACTATCTCCTGAGCTAACCAATGTAAGCACGTATTTATTAGGCCACAGATAACTGAACACATACAGCTTATCAAGTTTCCACCCAAAAAAAGCTTTAAGACTTTACAGAAAGTATTACTTGAGGTAACAACTTGTCAGAGAACGCAAATAACTGCACTCAAAAGAGACCATTCTACTCTAAAACATTGTTCACAACAGCGCAAGACCTTGATAGTCACCTTGCTCTTCACTTGTGTTGAACTGAAGAGAAGATAGAGCTTGTACATTAATAGGGCAAGCTCTAGAAGATGTCCAGAAGAGTTCAATCAAGCTTCAGAAGTGTTCTGAAGTAGTTATCTTGAGAAGTTAAGTCTAGGAAAGACTT
This sequence comes from Brassica oleracea var. oleracea, assembly GCF_000695525.1. Lineage (NCBI taxonomy): Eukaryota > Viridiplantae > Streptophyta > Magnoliopsida > Brassicales > Brassicaceae > Brassica > Brassica oleracea. Next base: position 6,331,171 of record NC_027753.1, read on the forward strand.
AGACTGATCATGTGAAGGCTTTGGAGGAGTTAGAGAGAAGTTGGCCATGAAGGTGCAGATATAGGGCGAGTGTACGGACCTCAAGGCCGTACATCGACCGTACATCCCATCCGGTTCGACCAAATACCCGGATCAGCTTTGTTTAGTGATGTGCAATGTGTGGGCGTGGATTATCCTTCCTTATGTGACTGTTGAAGACTCTTGGAGGCAAAGGAAGATTCAAATGGATAAGGTGAGCTGTTGGTATGAGCTGGAAAGGTAAAGATGCTTTACCTTTACAGCCTTGACTCATCTGATCCATCCAATTCAAATGAAGCAACCTGATCCCTCCATTCAGTCCAACCACGACCAGCTAGCACCAGAACATCAAAGACCAGCTTCCTCTCATCCTAACCATCCATTTATCTTTAATTTACAGCCTTAGGATCTAGGTTTATGATCTGAGTTGTGTAAAGGCATAAATAAGCCTCTTAGGATCATTTTGTAACCTTTAAGCTGAGAGAGTCTCTCTTCTTCATAAACTTGTTCTTGGATCCTATTCTCTGGTTACTAAGTCTCTCTAATCTCCCATACACGTTCCTAATCTCTTAGTCTCTCCCATACTCTCTCTGATTCTCTTAAACTCATTTCTATTCTTCATACTTCATCATACACAAATCTCTCATCTGTTCTTACATCACTCAAGCACTTGTACTCTGAAAATCTCACAACTTGGACTACAAAAGAAAACATATATATATCAGAAAGAAGCAAACCAAAAGAATCACATATGAGTGAGTGAGAAAGAAAAGTAAACCTTGTCAAATTGAACAAGAACTTGGATTAGCTAGCTCGGGGCTAAGCGTACCATCTCGTCTAAGGTTTCCGTCAAACACATCCCGATCGTCGATCTCCCGTACAGCTCAAACGTCGCCATTATCGACGATCTTCTGCCCACAGAAAATCCGAGAGCCAAACTCAAAATCGTAATCAAGAATCTCAAAAGTTTTGGCAAAATAAAAGAGACAGAAGAATCTGCAACGGAAATAGACGGTTTACCGATCTCCGGTGACGTAGGGAGAGAGATGAAGGAGGTACCGTTGGGTCGATTGCGAAGGATTTTTGCCTTGCGCTGTGAATACAAAAATTGGGGCCTAGCTTTTGCAGGCAACTGTTTATATTAAAGTCCAAAACAAAAGAACAAAATAAGAATAAATCTAAATTAATATTTATATCGAGCAATAACCAAAATGAAAAAAACGCAATATAGAAAAGAGAGAAAAAATATTGAAGATAGATAGGATTGACACGTGAACGTAAACTTCTCAAAACCATAATTAACTTTTAAATTGCTAAATTATGATATAAAACCGAGTTCACATAGTTTCATTGTAACCAAATAGTAGGTCTGAGATTCTTCGACCTAAATATTAAGTTTTTATGTGATAAATGATTTTTTGACCTAAAATATTTTTTAAAATGCGATCAGCTCATCAGTAAACAAATTATGTAATTAACAAAAAATTTTAAAAAAATTAGTGGTCAAAAATATTAATTTGATCAAAAATATAAATTTGATTTTTACATACACTATTTTTTAAATAATTTTTTTATAAATTCAGCGCAGGTATTATCCTAGTGATAACGTGTTATATCACATAGCATTCCCCATCTTCTTTCAGCATGAGCCAACATTTACATGCTATTCTCGACTACTTTTGAAGCAAACCCATTTGTTGCTCAAGAACACAAACAACGGACTTCTAGCTCTGTGGAACCCATTTGTCCGAATGATCTCTCCAAGGACATATCTACCATATTACAGGATTTTGTACATGTTAATCTGATTCTTGATTAGTGATATAAACCAAATACGATGTCTCACTTGTAGATTTGTACCACCATGGTGAGGGTTAGTATTAGGACCAGTGTTTTGAACCCGAATCAGACGACTTACTGAATCACTGGATTATTGGATCAACATGTTAATAAATAAATCAATGTTGTTATATAATAATATTTTATCTATTGAAAATTGTTGTGAAACTTAGGATTTAGAACAGTAAGTTTCTGTATATTATTAATGAATAAGTATTCCCTTTATATAGGGGTTACAAGAGAGATAAATGGAAATACAATAATATAAAAGATTACAAATCATAAATATAAACGAATTAGAAAATAGGCAAGTTGTAGTCGCCTCTCTCTCCTCTCCAAGTCTCGCGGCCGCATATCTCTCTCTAGGGTTGGACCGTCTCTCTCTCTAAGTGTATGGGCCGGTTATGGACTGGGCCGGTTATGGACATCTACCAATTGATTTATAATACTCCCCCCTTGGATGCCATAACCATACATGGATTGTAATACGCTTAATGTTGCCTCATTAAAACCTTATCAGGAAAACCCAGTGGGACAAAACCATGATGAAGGAAAAAGAGTACAACACGTACTACTCCCCCTGATGTGAACCTCAGTGGAGGTCCTTCAGCCTACGCATCCTAATCTGATGCGTGAGCTTCGTGAACGTGCAGGTAGGAAGTGCCTTGGTGAATAGGTCAGCTGAATTGTCACTGGATCGTACTTTGACGACCTGGACCTCACCGGCTTTCTGAAGCTCGTGAGTAAAGAAGAACTTAGGCAATATGTGCTTCGTCCTATCACCTTTTATGTAACCGTCCTTGAGCTGAGCAATGCATGCAGCATTGTCCTCATACATCAGAGTTGGCTTTTTGCACTCGGCCATCCCACAATCAGCTCAGACGTGTTGGGTCATCGACCTCAACCAAACACACTCGCGGCTGGCCTCATGTATGGCCAAGATTTCCGAGTGATTAGATGAAGTGGCCGCGATGGTTTGTTTCATGGAACGCCATGATATGGCCATACCTCCATGTGTAAAGACATATCCTGTCTGTGATCGAGCTTGATGTGGATCTGATAAATAACCAGCATTAGTAAAGCCAACTAAACCATCTTTGTTATGGTTAGTATAATATAGATAGTAGGTTCACAAAAAAGCTTATATCAGGCCGTGTGTGAGTTGCCAAGTACATTAAAGCTCCTATGGCCCTGAGATGTGGCATTTCGGGACCTAGGTCATCTTCATCGTCCATCTTGGGACGGAATGGGTCAGTGTCCAGGCCTAGAGACCTCACGACCACGGACTGGTCAGAGAATGGCAATCGGCCATATTGAATCTCTTGAGTACCTTTTAAGTGTATGCCATATGATGCACAAGGATCCCATCATTTATGTACTCAAGTTATAATCCCAAACAGAATTTTGTTTTCCCGAGATCTTTCATCTCGAATTCTTTCTTAAGGTATTCAACCGCTTGGGAAATTGTATCCAAAGGTTCTAGGATATTCATATCATATATTTCGATGATTATCCATATTGTTCTCGAGAACTTGCTGTACATTCAGCTCAATACCCTCTAGTACTTTCATTATCCAGTGGACCATATAAATATGCACTCACTACATTAGTTTGATCAACTTGCTGCAAGTCTAATTTTCTCTCTTATATAGCCAGACTTATGAGAAATCTAAAAGTAGTTGCATCCACCACATGGGAGTATGCCTCCTCATAATCTATTACTGGTCTTTGTGAGAATCCTTGTGCAACATCAGCTTTATATCTCTCGATTTCTATTCCTCACAAGATCCATTTATATCCACTGGTTTTAACATCATATGGAGTCTTAATCATATGGCCAAATACACCTTTCTTCTTTAAACTATTCAACCCCACGTTTTCATTCAATCTGTTCTTCGAGTGCGCACTCTTATATTGACGTGGGTTCATGATCCTCGCTTATATTCATGAATTCAAGTGCTACCTTGTATCATCGTATGTCGGCATTCCTTATTGTGTTCCATTATGTTCCAGACATGATATAATCGATTGAGGGGTCAGCAAATGTGTCTGGCATTTGATTAGCTAGCTTTGTAAATGTATAATCTTTGGACGTCTATTTCACATTCTTTAGTCCGAGGATCTTGCCAAGACAATGATGGTCGATGCCATTCTGTTTCTCTTACCAGCTTATTATTTTCTCCCCCTAATGTTGGATAGTCGGATCCATTAAATTTTGCAATCCGTGTTCTTGGCCACTAAATAGATCACCCATATTTGGCTCAAGGTACTTCATTATTTGTGGGAGATTCATATCCAACATATATCCCCATCCTCATCCTCTTCTAAGGATCCATCTTAGACGGCACATATATTTGTGGTGGCTTATCCAAATATCTCAAGATGTTATATGTCTGGTTCATGACCCGTAATAAATTTGAGATGGGAATATCTATGCTCACTTAATGGTCTGATGCTTATTAGTTAAGATGCATGTAAATTCGTGTGTCCCTAAGCTTTGTACTTAGAGTTTGGACCTATGGGTAATGGCCAAGCTATATATAGTATGGACATGTGCGGATTTGTCCTCACTGTCCCCTCATGGACATACTATAATCTTTGAGTTCTTTGGGACATCATGGCCTAATGAGTTTCCCTTGTGTTCATGCTACACACATGAGATTCTATGGGATAACTCTTTGTGCCCTTTCCAATATCAATTTCGCATCATGTTTTGGACCAGGATGGCCAATCCGGTCATACCATAAAGTGTATAATTTTGTGGGTAAACCATTCTGGTTACCATGACTATTGCCTCTATCATACTGATCTTGGCATAGTCTAGATCAAAATATAGAATGCATGTATAGTTTTTTTTAGGACTCATTATGGCCTTGGGCGATTTTATACATATATCTAAAGGGACTCTTTGTTTCCTTCGCTCATTGTTTCAATATGGAAACCATTCATTCTTATATCTCTATATAATCTCAATGGTTTTTTTCTGGGTGAATATAAAGCATCTAAATGATTGCCCTTATACATATCTGGCCATAGCCCTTAATGTGTACCATACCCGCAAATCATATTGGCGTTTTCAAAAATCATTCATTCCTTTTATTAAGTTTTAATAAAACAAGTTCATAGAAATGAAAAACATAGAAATGAAAAACATTAAAACAAAGAACATAAAATTTAGATTACAAATGTCGAAATCAATCTATAGTTTTTTTTAGACAATCTGAAGTTTCATAATCCATAAGATCGTCGTTCTCATGATTGAAGTCGTTTTCATCATCTTGGTAAGTCATATGGGCTTCAGGATTCTTCCCTTTCAAGCTCTCTTGATAGAGGTCAACTAGATGCTTGGGAGTCCTACAAGTCTTAGCCCAATGATTGCTCATTCCACATCTATGGCACATGTATTTCTCTGATTTAGTCGAGTGTTGGGGTTTGAAAGAAGATCCACGGCCACAACCATGGCCTCGTCCAAATGAGCCACAGTCCCGTCCATGGTTTCGACCATTTCCTCGCCGGCGGCCAATGGATCTTCGACCGTGGCCACGTCCATACGATTTGTCTCGACCACGGCCATCCTGGCCGTTTCCTTGGACGTGGTTGGAATCTTTATTGTCCTCTGTAGCGTGTGCATCAGGTAGTGGAGCTGATCCAAGTGGTCTCATCTGACTGTTTCTCATTAGTAATTCATTGTTCTACTCAGTGAGCAAGAGACAAAAAAATAAGATTAGCATAGGTTTTGAAACCTTTCTCTCGGTACTGTTGTTGTAACAACACATTG
>NC_027753.1:6337317-6372414 GCF_000695525.1 Brassica oleracea var. oleracea
TAGTTGTTTGTAGAAACCGGACCACCAAGAATGAACCTCGAGCTTAGGCACGATCGGGACGCGAGCTGGACCCGAACTGTCTTGGACGCGAGCCGGAACAGAGTCGCGAACGGATTACGGTTCGTCGGTATCGTCGGGTTCGGATTAGGGTTCCAAAGCAAATCAGCGCGCCTTGTATCTGTGCGTGAGGGCGCGTCGGTGGTCCGATCGATAAACGGTTTACATTGACTGATTCGTCTCGGCCAGGGCTTCGATTTGATATCTTGAATGTTTTTTGAGTCCTCACGGTTTGGGAGAATGGCCTCTTCGGAGTTCCGAGGCAGATTCCTTTTCATTTAGGGTTTTAGGGTTTTAGCGATTTGGTTTTAGGCTCAGGGTGTTTGAGGCTATTGTGATGATAATGTGTTGTAAACTTAAGGATTTAGAACTGTAAGTTTCTGTATATAATTAATAAATAAGTGTTCCTTTTATATAGGGGTTACAAGAGAGATAAATGGAAATACAATAGTATGAAAGATTACAAATCATAAACATAAACGAATTAGGAAATAGAGAAGTTGTAGCCGCCTCTCTCTCCTCTCCAAGTCTCGCGGCCGCCTCTCTCTTTCTAGGATTGGGCCGTCTCTCTCTCTAAGTGTATGGGCCGGTTATGGACCAGGCCTGTTATGGACATCCACCAATTGATTTATAACAAAAATATAATTTTCTGTGGGTTTATTGGGCTTTTAAATAATTTTTTTAAAAATCTAATACGGATAATTGGATCACCGGATTTACCAGTTCGACTACGGATCTAGGTCGGGTTTCACAACAGCGAGGGCGCTACTTGTCCACTGTACCTTTTGATACCTTCTGTATTTTTATTTAATTAGTTACGGGGTAAATTTGAACTTTAGTAAAAGTATTTTCTTCTATTTGAAATGTTTAAGACGACTTGGACCAGAAATAAAAATTATGTATGGATTTGGAGTTTATGTGCAAAGAAGACAGAAGTAGCTGAGTTAAAAAAGATCATCGCAGATCACACGCAACGCAGGATGTTAGCTATTTCTTAGCGCTAATCCTTAGGCAAATCAGGATAAAATACTATTATTAAATTAGCTTAAGCTAAGAAAGAATCCTTAATTAAGGATTTTTCGGCTTTGGTCCTAGATGAGCTGGCAACAACTGATTCATGCGGAGAAGTGTTGTGTTTCAAATGGGAAAAGTGAAACTTTCATTTTCGCGTCTCGAGCTGAAAAAAAAACCTCTCCATCTCTAAAGGCGAAAGCAAAGGCGATTCGGCGATCCGCTTCGTTGAAGGTAAATCCGGTCGTTTAAACTCATTATTTTTTCTTATGGAGTTGATGCATGTTAATTTCATCAGTTTTTAGGGATTCGATTGTGGGGTTTGAATAGATTTCGGGTTTAAAATCGAATTGGGGATTTAATTTGAATTAGGGTTTCCGTCTGGGTTTGCTATTCTCTTCTTTTCGACAAGCTTCTTTTTTGTTTCGTCGCGATTAAGGGTTCGAGATTGAGTTGTAAATCGATTTAGGGTTTTCTAATCTGGGGCTTTTGATTCGATTATATTTTTTTTGTTCTTGTAGGTCCTAAATGGAGGAAGAACTGCGAGATATGAAAGCACACAAATCATACTACAACATGCTTCATTTCGTTTCAGATGCCCAACAGGGAATTCCAAAGCTGTGCCCCTGTGAATCTATCACGAAGGAGTTCGTCGAAGAAGAGGATACATATGACTACCTCCCTGGGAAAAGATACTTCATTTGCAAAGACTACAAGGTTCAAAATGTTCTGTCTCTTTATACTCCATATTGATTTGTTGTTTGATAAATCATTTTATGTTTTGGCAGAATGACGGGCTACATTTCAGGCAACCATGGGTTATGGGTGTGCAACAAGAGATTGAGAGGCTCAAACAACGGTTTCACGAGCAGGAGAAGCTTCTGCGAGAGTGAGAGACGCTTAAGGTTAGTTTATAACTTAACGTTGATTGCTGTTTGTACAATCTTTCTAACATATTGTTTGTTTTCTCTGATGTCTCTTTAGGCCCAGGTTAAGATGTTGCTTCAGCGTGTGTCTGAACTTGAGAGAGTCCGCTGAGGTTAGTGTTTTGAACTCTTTAAATCTTTAGTTCAAAATTACCAGTTTGAATTCATACGGATTTAATTTTGTAGTTTGAGAACAAAGTAGGATAGTGCGTGTGTCTCCTTGTAGTTTGAGAACAAAGTAGGATAGTGCGTGTGTCTCCTTGTAGTTTGAGAACAAAGTAGGATAGTGCGTGTGTCTCCTTGTAGTTTGAGAACAAAGTAGGATAGTGCGTGTGTCTCCTTGTAGTTTGAGAACAAAGTAGGATAGTGCGTGTGTCTCCTTGTAGTTTGAGAACAAAGTAGGATAGTGCGTGTGTCTCCTTGTAGTTTGAGAACAAAGTAGGATAGTGCGTGTGTCTCCTTGTAGTTTGAGAACAAAGTAGGATAGTGCGTGTGTCTCCTTGTAGTTTGAGAACAAAGTAGGATAGTGCGTGTGTCTCCTTGTAGTTTGAGAACAAAGTAGGATAGTGCGTGTGTCTCCTTGTAGTTTGAGAACAAAGTAGGATAGTGCGTGTGTCTCCTTGTAGTTTGAGAACAAAGTAGGATAGTGCGTGTGTCTCCTTGTAGTTTGAGAACAAAGTAGGATAGTGCGTGTGTCTCCTTGTAGTTTGAAAACAAACTAGGATTGTGACTGGTTAACGTTGTAGTTTGAAACTAAGCTTAACTTCGTAGTTTAAATGCACACCAAACCACCATTAAATTGTGCCTTAACTGCTTCTTTTAGACTAAAACATTCATTTAATTGTCGTGAGCTGTTCTGATATGACAATTTTCAACTAGGCTTCAATGCTGTTAATGTGGAATCATTTATTTAATCCTCTGTGTTTCTACTAGAGAAACACAGACTTCTTCCTAAATGGCAAATAACAATGGTTATGTTTGTATTTTCATGTGAACCAAGTCATGTAGCATGTTGCCTTTATAAGTCTGTTTGTATTTTCATTTGAACCAAGTCGTGTAGCATGTTGCCTTTATAAGTCTGTTTGTAGACTCGGATGTTTATGTGAACCAAGTCATTTGTGCTTCTTCTTCCTTGTACTGTCTCAAAAACGGATTTAATGACGTTTTAGTGTATTCTATTTCCTTTGCTTCTCTTTTCCTTGTACTATCGATTTACAAACCAAAGGATTCAAAATCCTCAAAAAACCTCGCTGATTCAGTAATCCTCAATAAACCTCGCCACGATTCCAATCTCCACACGCCTTGTTCGCTGATTCACAGTAAACCATTCGAGACGAGACGCTCATCCACCCATCCCTCGAGATAAAAATTGTTTCTGTAAGCCTTGGATAAAAATACTTATTTTCATTGATTTCATATGGTTTTCAAAATATAATTCAAATCTTATTTAATCTAGTAAGATAGTGATTGCATTAATTGAATAAATTTAGAATAAAGTTTTTATGGTCATTTTCAAAGTACTACTAATACTATTATATAACAATTATCAGCTGATCACTTCAATAATATAAAATACGTGTATCAACCCATTTTTCTAGAACATATTTTGTATGTCTTAAATTGAATTAGAATTTTGATCACAATCTAATACGGTTTTGAATAATTTATAGTTCAAAAAAGTAATACCAAAAGAAAGTTTATAAAAAGTATGTTTAATATAATGTTAGAGTTCTAAAAAGTGTGCCTTGAAAAATCAGTTTTGAAGGAAGGATAGCTAAATATGGCAGATGAACTCGACCACAGACTCGATGCGGCTGTCTATGAGGCTTTTGATGAATATTTTGAAGATACATACAACAGCATCGCGGAGAATCGAACAAATAAACAGAAGAAACATGCATATGTCGAACGAAACCGCGAAGCGAGCCACAACCGTCTATGGAATGACTTCTTTAGTGAAAATCCATCATTTCCGGAAAATTTATTCAGAAGCCGTTTCCGCATGAAAAAGTAAGTATTCATGCGTATTGTCGACACCCTCTCAGCAAATGTTCCATTCTTTCAGCAAAGAAAAGATGCAATCGGAAGGTTAGGTCTATCTACACTACAAAAGTGTACGACAGCTATTCGTATGCTTGTTTATGGCTGTGCGGCTGACGCCGTAGACGAGTATCTCCGACTTGGTGAAAACACATCACTTTCATGTTTAACCAATTTCACATAAGCCGTAATTCAGTTATTTGGAGATGAATATCTACGAAGACCCACTCCAGAGGATCTTCAACGTTTACTCGATATTGGAGAGATGCGCGGCTTCCTGGGATGATTGGAAGCATCAACTGTATGTATTGGGAGTGGAAAAATTGCCCAACCGCTTGGAAAGGACATACACACGTGGATCAGGAAAGCCGACACTTGTGTTGGAGGCTGTAGCGTCACAAGATCTTTGGATATGGCACGCTTATTTTGGTTCTCCAGATACCTTAAACGATATTAACGTCCTTGATCGATCACCTGTTTTTGATGACATTTACCAAGGTCGAGCTCCAAGGGTAACGTACATGGTCAACGGACACCAGTATGATTTGGCGTACTACCTCACAGACGATATATATCCAAAATGGTCAACATTTATCCAATCTATCACACTCCCTCAAGGTCCTAAAGCAGAGTTATTTGCTAAAGTTTAAGAAGCAACCCGGAAAGATGTGGAGCGTGCTTTTGGTGTATTGCAAGCTCGATTTGCGATAGTGAAGAACCCGGCTCTATCATTTGGCCAAGGAAAAATACGGAAGATTATGAGAGCATGTATCATACTGCACAATATGATAGTCGAAAATAAACGAGGTGGATACACTCTGTACGATACATCTGAATTTGAAGAAGGAGACTCGACCAGAAGTTCACATGTAGAGCATATTAACAACATGCCTTCACATTTCGGTAATATGCTTGGCCTACGGAATCAGGTTCGAGATAGGCGTACACACGAAAAATTGAAAAATGATTTAATAGAAAATATTTGGAACAAGTTTGGTAATGATGAAAATGTATAATTATTGTATGTTTGCTTTTAATCGTTGAATAAATAAAAAATTTAAATTTAAATGTTTTACAAATTTAATTTTTTTAATTCTTAAGGATTTCATATTGGGTAACACCATTGGACATACATTTTAGAGTAAAGTCCTTAACTATTCAAAAAGCAAAAAAAAAAAAAATATATTATATTGTTAAGGACTCCAATGGTGGGTAACACCATTGGAGTTGCTCTAAGACCACACGCAACGCGGGATGTTAGCTATTTCTTAGCGCTAATCCTTAGGAAAATCAGGATAAAATACTATTATTAAATTAGCTTAAGCTAAGAAAGAATCCTTAATTAAGGATTTTTTGGTTTTGGTCTTAGATGAGCTGCAACATCTGATTCGTGCGGAGAAGTGTTGTGTTTCGTATGGGGAAAGTGAAACTTTCAATTTCGCGTCTCGAGCTGAAAAAAAAACCTCTCCATCTCTAAAGGCGAAAGAAAAGGCGATTCGGCTATCCGCTTCGTTGAAAGTAAATCCGGCCGTTTAAACTCATTATTTTTTTTATGGAGTTGATGCATGTTGATTTCATCAGTTTTAGTGATTCGATTGTGAGGTTTGAATAGATTTTGGGTTTAAAATCGAATTGGGGATTTAATTCAAATTAGGGTTTTCGTCTGGGTTTGCTATTCTCTTCTTTTCGACAAGCTTCTTTGTTGTTTCGTCGCGATTAACGGTTCGGAATTGAGTTGTAAATCGATTTAGGGTTTTCGAAATCGATTTAGGGTTTTCTAATTTGGGGCTTTTGATTCGATTATATTTTTTTTTGTTCTTGTAGGTTCTAAATGGAGTTAGAAATGCGAGATATGAAAGCAAACAAAGCATACTACAACATGCGTCATTTCGTTTCAGATGCCGAACAGGGAATTCCTAAGCTGTGCCCCTGTGGATCTATCACGAAGGAGTTCGTCGACGAAGAGGATACATATGACTACCTCTCTGGGAAAAGATACTTCATCTGCAAAGACTACCAGGTTCGAAATGTTCTGTCTCTTTATACTCCATATTGATTTGCTGTTTGATAAATCATTTTATGTTTTGGCAGAATGACGGGCTACATTTCAGGCAACCATGGGTTATGGGTGTGCAACAAGAGATTAAGAGGCTCAAACAACGGTTTCACGAGCAGGAGAAGCTTCTGCGAGAGTGAGAGACGCTTAAGGTTAGTTTATAACTTAACGTTGATTGCTGTTTGTACAATCTTTCTAACATATTGTTTGTTTTCTCTGATGTCTCTTCAAGCCCAGGTTAAGATGCTCCTTCAGCGTGTGTCTGAACTTGAGAGAGTCCGCTGAGGTTAGTGTTTTGAACTCTTTAAATCTCTAGTTCAAAATTACCAGTTTGAATTCATACGGATTTAATTTTGTAGTTTGAGAACAAAGTAGGATAGTGCGTGTGTCTCCTTGTAGTTTGAGAACAAAGTAGGATCGTGTGTGTGTAACTTTGTAGTTTGAAAACAAACTAGGATTGTGCGTGTGTCTCCTTGCAGTTTGAAAACAAACTAGGATTGTGCGTGTGTCTCCTTGCAGTTTGAAAACAAACTAGGATTGTGCGTGTGTCTCCTTGCAGTTTGAAAACAAACTAGGATTGTGCGTGTGTCTCCTTGCAGTTTGAAAACAAACTAGGATTGTGCGTGTGTCTCCTTGCAGTTTGAAAACAAACTAGGATTGTGCGTGTGTCTCCTTGCAGTTTGAAAACAAACTAGGATTGTGCGTGTGTCTCCTTGCAGTTTGAAAACAAACTAGGATTGTGCGTGTGTCTCCTTGCAGTTTGAAAACAAACTAGGATTGTGCGTGTGTCTCCTTGCAGTTTGAAAACAAACTAGGATTGTGCGTGTGTCTCCTTGCAGTTTGAAAACAAACTAGGATTGTGCGTGTGTCTCCTTGCAGTTTGAAAACAAACTAGGATTGTGACTGGTTAACGTTGTAGTTTGAAGCTAAGCTTAACTTCGTAGTTTAAATGCACACCAAACCACCATTAAATTGTGCCTTAACTGCTTCTTTTAAACTAAAACATTCATTTAATTGTCGTGAGCTGTTATGATATGACAATTTTCTACTAGGCTTCAATGCTGTTAATGTAGAATCCTTTATTTAATCCTCTGTGTTTCTACTAGAGAAACACAGACTTCTTTCTAAATGGCAAATAACAATGTTTATGTTTGTATTTTCATCTGAACCAAGTCGTGTAGCATGTTGCCTTTATAAGTCCGTTTGTAGACTCGGATGTTTATGTGAACCAAGTCCTTTGTGCTTCTTCTTCCTTGTACTGTCTCAAAAACAGATTTAATGATGTTTTAGTGTATTCTATTTCCTTTGCTCTTCCTTTTTCTTGTACTATCTATTTATAAATCAAAGGATTCAAAATCCTCAAAAAACCTCGCTGATTCAGCAATCCTCAAAAAACCTCGCCAAGATTCCAATCTCCACACGCCTTGTTCGCTGATTCACAGTAAACCATTCGAGACGAGACTCTCATCCACTCATCCCTCGAGATAAAAATTGTTTCTGTAAGCCTTGGATAAAAATACTTATTTTTATTGATTTCATTTGGTTTTTCAAAATATAATTCAACTCTTATTTAATCTAGTAAGATAGTGATTGCATTATTTGAATAAATTTAGGATAAAGTTTTTTATGTTCATTTGCAAAGTACTACTAATACTATTATATAACAATTACCAGCTGATCACTTCAATAATATAAAATACGAGTATCAACCCATTTTTTTCTAGAACATATTTGGATGTCTTAAATTGAATAAGAATTTTGATCACAATCTAATACGGTTTTGAATAATTTATAGTTCAAAAATGTAATACCAAAAGAAAATTTATAAAAATTATGTTTAATATAATGTTAGAGTTCTAAAAAGTGTGCCTTAAAAAATCAGTTTTGAAGGAAGGATAGCCAAATATGGCAGATGAACTCGACCGAAGACTCGATGCAGCTGTCAATGAGGCTTTTGATGAATATTTTGAAGATACATACAACAGCATCGTGGAGAATCGAACATAAATAGAAGAAACGTGCATATGTCGAACGAAACCGCGAAGCAGACCACAACCGTATATGGAATGACTACTTTAGTGAAAATCCGTCATTTCCGAAAAATTTATTCAGACGCCGTTTTCGCATGAACAAGCAAGTATTCATGCGTATTATCGATACCCTCTCAGCAAATGTTCCATTCTTTCAGCAAAGAAAAGATGTAGTCGGAAGGTTAGGTCTATCTACACTACAAAAGTGTACGGCAGCTATTCGTATGCTTGCTTATGGCTGTGCGGCTGACGCCATAGACGAGTATCTCCGACTTGGTGAAAGCACAACACTTTCATGTTTAACCAATTTCACAGAAGCCATAATTCAGTTATTTGGAGATGAATATCTACGAAGACCCACTCTAGAGGATCTTCAACGTTTACTCGATATTGGAGAGATGCGCGGCTTTCCTAGGATGATTGGAAGCATCGACTGTATGCCTTGGGAGTGGAAAAATTTCCCAACCGCTTGGAAAGGACAATACACATGTGGATCAGGAAAGCCGACACTTGTGTTGGAGGCTGTAGCGTCACAAGATCTTTGGATATGACCCGCTTATTTTGGTTCTCCAGGTACCTTAAACGATATTAATGTCCTTGATCGATCACCTGTTTTTGATGACATTTACCAAGGTCGAGCTCCAAGTGTAACGTACATGGTCAACGAACACCAGTATGATTTGGCGTACTACCTCACGGACGATATATATCCAAAATGGTCAACATTTATCCAATCTATCACACTCCCTCAAGGTCCTAAAGCAGAGTTATTTGCTAAAGTTCAAGAAGCAACCCGAAAAGATGTGGAGCGTGCTTTTGGTGTATTGCAAGCTCGATTTGCGATAGTGAAAAACCCGGCTCTATCACTGGACAAGGAAAAAATAGGGAAGAATATGAGAGCATGTATCATACTGCACAATATGATAGTCGAAAATGACCGAGGTGGATACACTCTGTACGATACATCTGAATTTGAAGTAGGAGACTCGACCAGAAGTTAGCATGTAGAGCATATTAACAACATGCCTTCACATTTCGGTAATATGTTTGGCCTACGGAATCAGGTTCGAGATAGGCGTACACACGAAGAATTGAAAAATGATTTAATAGAAAATATTTGGAACAAGTTTGGTAATGATGAAGATGTATAATTATTGTATGTTTGCTTTTAATCATTGAATAAATAAAAAATTTAAATTTAAATGTTTTACAAATTTAATATTTTTTAATTCTTAAGGATTCCATATTGGGTAACACCATTGGACATACATTTTAGAGTAAAGTCCTTAACTATTCAAAAAGCAAAAAAAAATTATATTATATTGCTAAGGACTCCAATGGTGGGTAACACCATTGGAGTTGCTCTAAGACCACACGCAATGCGGGATGTTAGCTATTTCTTAGCGCTAATCCTTAGGCAAATCAGGATAAATACTATTATTAAATTAGCTTAAGCTAAGAAAGAATCCTTAATTAAGGATTTTTCGGCTTTGGTCCTAGATGAGCTGGCAACATCTGATTCGTGTGGAGAAGTGTTGTGTTTCGTATGGGGAAAGTGAAACTTTCATTTTCGCGTCCCGAGCCGAAAAAAAACCTCTCCATCTCTAAAGGCGAAAGCAAAGGCGATTCGGCGATCCGCTTCGTTGAAAGTAAATCCGGCCGTTTAAACTCATTATTTTTTCTTATGGAGTTGATGCATGTTGATTTCATCAGTTTTTAGGGATTCGATTGTGAGGTTTGAATAGATTTCGGGTTTAAAATCGAATTGGGGATTTAATTGGAATTAGGATTTCCGTCTAGGTTTGCTATTCTTTTCTTTTCGACAAGCTTCTTTGTTGTTTCGTCACGATTAACGGTTCGAGATTGAGTTGTAAATTGATTTAGGGTTTTCGAAATCGATTTAGGGTTTTCTAATTTGGGGCTTTTGATTCGATTATATTTTTTTTTTCTTGTAGGTTCTAAATGGAGGAAGAACTGCGAGATATGAAAGCACACAAAGCATACTACAACATGCTTCATTTCGTTTCAGATGCCCAACAGGGAATTCCAAAGCTGTGCCCCTGTGAATCTATCACGAAGGAGTTCGTCGAAATACATATGACTACCTCTCTGGGAAAAGATACTTCATCTGCAAAGACTACCAGGTTCGA
This sequence comes from Brassica oleracea var. oleracea, assembly GCF_000695525.1. Taxonomy (NCBI): domain Eukaryota; kingdom Viridiplantae; phylum Streptophyta; class Magnoliopsida; order Brassicales; family Brassicaceae; genus Brassica; species Brassica oleracea. Next base: position 6,347,588 of record NC_027753.1, read on the forward strand.
AATGTTCTGTCTCTTTATACTCCATATTGATTTGTTGTTTGATAAATCATTTTATGTTTTGGCAGAATGACGGGCTACATTTCAGGCAACCATGGGTTATGGGTGTGCAACAAGAGATTAAGAGGCTCAAACAACGGTTTCACGAGCAGGAGAAACTTCTGCGAGAGTGCGAGGCGCTTAAGGTTAGTTTATAACTTAACGTTGATTGCTGTCTGTACAATCTTTCTAACATATTGTTTGTTTTCTCTGATGTCTCTTCAGGCCAAGGTTAAGATGCTGCTTCAGCGTGTGTCTGAACTTGAGAGAGTCCGCTGAGGTTAGTGTTTTGAACTCTTTAAATCTCTAGTTCAAAATTACCAGTTTGAATTCATACGTGTGTCTCCTTGTAGTTTGAGAACAAAGTAGGATCGTGTGTGTGTAATTTTGTAGTTTGAAAACAAACTAGGATTATGCGTGTGTCTCCTTGTAGTTTGAAAACAAACTAGGATTGTGACTGGTTAACGTTGTAGTTTGAAACTAAGCTTAACTTCGTAGTTTAAATGCACACCAAACCACCATTAAATTGTGTCTTAACTGCTTCTTTTAGATTAAAACATTCATTTAATTGTCGTGAGCTGTTCTGATATGACAATTTTCTACTAGGCTTCAAATGCAGTTAATGTAAAATCCTTTATTTAATCCTAAATGACAAATAACAATAGTTATGTTTGTATTTTCATGTGAACATGTTGCCTTTATAAGTCTGTTTGTATTTTCATGTGAACCAAGTCGTGTAGCATTTTACCTTTATTAAGTCTATTTGTAGACTCGGATGTTTATGTGAACCAAGTCTTTTGTGCTTCTTCTTCCTTGTACTGTTTCAAAAACGGATTTAATGATGTTTTAGTGTATTCTATTTCGTTTGCTCTTCTTTTCCTTGTACTATCTATTTACAAACCAAAAGATTTAAAATCCTCAAAAAACTTCGCTGATTCAGCGATCCTAAAAAAATCTCGCCACGATTCCAATCTCCACACGTTGTTCGCTGATTCACAGTAAACCATTCGAGACGAGACGCTCATCCACTCATCCCAAAGAAAGGCTCGTCTTCTTGTCGGAGTGAAAATGGCGTCGTCGTACACGTTTTCCTTTATCCCTTTGACGACCGTCGTCGTTCCCCGGCGGAGTACATCATCTCCCTCTTTTTCCCTGATTCCTCCTCCTTCTCTGTTAGGTAAGAAGCTTATGGTGACACAACCGTCGCGCCGCTGCTTTGTCTCCAAGCACCGGTTCTTGACATCGGCCAGCACCGTCTTTAGCGTCCCAACTGAGTGAGTTTTTTTTTTTGATTCGAAAGCTATTTTTATAGTTTTTTATTTGAAAGCTATTTTTATTGTTTTTTATTGGATTTTTGTTGCAGGCAACCGGAGAATGGTTCTTCTTCGGATAAGATCCCAAAGTGAGTCTCTTTTTGAGAGATTCTTGTATGTGTTTTGAATCGTTGAGTAGATTTTGAAAGGTTTATCCGTTTTTGAATTTTAGATGGTCGGCGAGAGCTATCAAATCGCTGGCAATGGGGGAATTGGAGGCTAGGAAACTCAAGTATCCAACTACCGGCACCGAAACTCATGGGTATTTTAGTCGAAGGTTTGTGTTATTCCGACCAGACCCATGTTTGCTTCAGGCTTCTTCAGCTTTTTTTTCTAATTTGATGTGTCTTCTAGTTTAGTTTGGTGGATAATGTATGTATGCTTGTTGCGGTTGAATGGTGGTGAAGAGTTCTCTTCCGCTTATTATGCAAAGGCTTAGGCGTATTATGGTTGGTTGTTTATTCATGTGGGATGGGAATTTTTGCTCCTGTCCTTTGTGTTTCTTGATCACAGACAACTAAGTCTGTTGTATCGTAAGCTGTGGAGTGCCTTATGTTGGTTGATAGAGGAGAGAGTTCAGTTACACAATAGTAAAGTGAAAAAGCCTTAAAAAATTTAGTTTTGAGAGAGATCAGTAATATAAGAAGAAGTTCATTGCCCGCTTAACTGATTCTGAGCATAGACATGTGGGATAAGGTTTTACTTCTATCCTTTCGTTTAACCATAGAAAAACCGATAACTTTGTATTCAGTTGTGGAAATGCTTATGTTGTTTGATAGTGTGCTTGTCATCAGAATTGGGTATTATCATCATAATTTTTTTTGTTATCCTTGTTGTTTTCCCGGTTTTTTTTATTTCAGGTACAAAGCACAGCTGCTAAGTTCCTTCCTGAGGGGGAACGGAGTCACACTTTTTAAGGTGAGAGAGGAGATTATAAAGCTGCTAGGGAAATCAGATATGTACTTCTTTAGCCCTGAGCATCCCTCCTCTAACCGAACCGGCTCGCAAGGCCGTTGACTGGGCTGTTGACGAGGAGAAGAAATCTGGTGTGCTGCATAAACAACAACAACCATCTTTAATTATTTTCTAAAATCCCTTTTGTGTTTGTTTCCTAGCACAACTGATACTGATTGGTCACACAGGTGTGGATGGACTGCCTACCTGCTTCTGGGAGTTTGGTCTCAGAAGGATTCAGCAGGCCGCCAGATTTTGGAGGCGCTCGGGTTCAACGAAGATAAAGCCAAACAAGTTGCTGTATCGGTAAGTTTTTTTGAAACGTGAACAAAAGGCTTACGCTAAGTGGCATGTTGTTGAAGTGTTTGAGTTTGGTTTCAGATGTAGACTTGAGCTTCAAGAAACAAGGTCAATAGTGATGAAGTTTGTTTCAATCAGCAAAAGCAGCTCCTGATTTCAAGACCCCTTTCTTGAAGGAGTCACCTTATCAAATAAGACTCATAGGCCATCATCGTTAGCATTCTCTTTCAGTACTTGGTTGCTGTTAAGTTTTATTTGTTTTTGCACTATTCAGCTACAATGCATCTTCTTATCACAGTTCACAACTCCAGAATTATAATTCAATTGCTTTTGCTTCCCAGATAGGTATATTATGTTACTTCCAGGTTGGCTATTTTATGACATTTTTGTTACTTGAATGATATATGTACAACTTCGATTCAGCTTTCTAGTTGGATCATTATGCTTGGAAATAAAAGTGTATATTATTTGATCATTTAAAGATTTAAAATACATCAAAAATTGTATTCAATTATCTAAGACAAAAAAAACTATAAACTAAAACCTATGCAACTTCTCGGCTCTACTCAACGGCAACTGCTTGGCCAACGTGAGTCGTCCAGACTGTTTGTAATCAAAAGGACAAGAATGTTCCTCAGGATATCGATGTGACCCACAAAAGATGTGTCCGCATCTGCAGCTAAATCCGGTCACCCCTACTTTCCTATGACACGTTTCGCATCTCTGTTTTCTAACTGGTTCTTGTACGGCTACTATTGGACTTGTCGGAGGAACTGTTGATGGCTCAGGCTTGAGGTCAAGTTTGAGATTGGCCAATTGTTCAAGCAGCCTGTGTTCAAAAACACTCTTTTTGTAGCAAAGGGAGCAGAGATTATTGTTCTTTCGCGTCCCGAAGAGTCCACAGCCTCCAACGCACGGTACGGCTTCTGTTTCGTTCGCGTTCGCCATCTTCTCTTAAAAAGATTTTCTTCTTCTCGCTCTCTTCTAGTACGTGATTCAAAGATTATTGTGTGTGGGTTCTATGAGCTAGTCCTGGAGGTTTTAGTTGTTCAATCAATGTTAAGTTTCCTTTTTCGGTATGTAACTTAAAATATGATAAGTAAATTATTAGTGCTTGTCTTTCTTGTGGACGGACATTTCCTTTTACATAAAAAAGGAAAGAATCCGTTGATACAGTTGACGCAAGAAAAAAATTAAATAGGAAGCCGTGTTTTATCTTCGAACAGCATAAAGTTGACTATAAAATAGTGTTGACTTCAAGTTTCCTTTTTTCTTTTAAATGGACAAATTAGTAAATAAACACACGTAATAGAATGATCTTATCAGATTTTAGCAATAATAAAAAATACTGTATCACTAATTAAACGAGCTCACGGAAGCTGCTGATGAAGACGAGCTCGAAGTCTATAATTGTGATCGAGGATATAGACTGTTCGATCGATTTACTGTGAACCGGAGATAATGTTAACCGGGTCCGGTTTAGGAGATGAATCGGGAAATGGGAAAACGATTACGTTGTCCAGTTTGTTGAATTTTACTGATGGGCTTTGGTCTTGCTGTGGCAGCGAGACGATCTTCGTGTTCACGACCAATAACGTTGAGAAGCTTGATCCTGCGTTGCTTAGAAGCGGGAGGATGGATATGCATGTGCACATGAGTTACTGTACGTTTGCTTCGGCGAAGATCTTGCTGAGGAACTACTTGGGGTACGAGGAAGGGGACATAAGCGACGACGTTTTGGAGGAGCTTGAAGGGGTGGTGGATAAGGCGGAGATCACGCCGGCTGACGTAGGCGAGGCTCTTATTAAGAATAGGAGGGACAAGGAGGGAGCTGCGAGGGAGCTGTTGGAGGATATGAAAAGAAGTGGAGAGAAACGAGAAGAATGGGAAGTTAAGGGGTCAGAATGGGAGCTTTAAGGTGGCTGATGACGAGCAGGAGAAGAGGGCTCTGGACAGTCCTTATGGAGAAGAAGAAGAAGAGATTGAGGACAGCATTTGCAAGAATAATGAAGATTAAGTGTTTTAATGTTTCATTGTGCTTAGGTTTCTCTAACATTCTATGTTTTTACAGTGTGACAGTTGTGATCTTTCCTTCTTTTACTCCTTTTTGGTTAATCAACTTTTCGAAGTGGGCTAAAGTGAATGGAGAAGAATAAAAGGAGCTAGTTGAAAAGAGCCAATGGTGGTGCTGGGGATTTTTGTATGTGGGGATTATAAAATGCAAAGAGAATCATTGGATAAACCATTGGCATATGATGTGTTATATGACGTAGTTGGTCATTTTACTTTCAAACATGTTATTCATATTCATACCATGTCAGTGAAATCTTATTTTTGTGTTGTAACATTAATCAGATGGATAATTACTGTGGAAGAAAAGAGTTAACATCTACAATTGAATATGTATAAGCTGATCGCTATTACATGCCAAACCTTATTTGCTATTATATGCTACAAATTGTATGAAATCATCTTTTTGTTAAATTTTATTTTTACCCCATTGCACCAACTTGATTTGGATGGTCACCAATTAGGTATATTAAACATACTTAGTTTTATTTATATACTATTTTTAACTCTTTATGTATTAACATTGACAATTGACTAGCTAATATAAAATATGATAATATTTGAAGTAATATAATCTCTTTGTTGTAAAAAAGGCATAGTATTTATTATGTTATCAATGGTTTATTAACGGATCTAATTCTATTGTCTTATATCAATGTCATATATCTACACAATTCATGATTAAATGTTAAATTGTTACAGTTTCATATACAGTCAGTTATGCATAACCATCAACTACTGGAATGTCATTTTTAACATCATTGAATCGATCACCACCTTTAAAAAATCAGATATTGCAAATTATCTAATAAACTTCTTTATATTTTGTTTGTTTGTATTACTTTGATCCAATTTATATATAGGTTAGTCACGATTAAGTGGAATAAAGTTAAAAGAGCTGGAAAAAGAATATTAAACTGTTGTTAAAACAGATCTCATTGTGTCGTGCAATGTCAAAATACAAAAATAGGACAAATTATTTAGCCTAAAGGCCAAACAGTGATTGTTGACATGTAGTTTATTAGCTTTTCTTGGTTTTGTGAACAACTACATACTCACCATATGGAAATATGTCACAATGTGGTACTGCTTTATTATGCATTAATTATATAGAAAATTAACAAATTTTATGATCATGCTAGTTAATTAAGCAACCAAAAAAATTCACTCCGCCAACTTTTTATTTTTCTTAGTCAGTTTCATATGCTGTTTATTCTGAGGGAGATCTATTTAGTGTCTTGCTCATTCTTTTCCTCTTCATGATTCTCTATTTCGATGTCTCTCTTTTTTCTCAACAAGCTTTTCTTCTTTAAAAATGATTGTTTTCTTTCAGCCTAAAGTTAGTTTTTTGGGGGGTTTTTCTTCTTTCATTTCTTTTTTTTTTTCATTTTTCTGTCGCTGTCATGGTTTTTTGCTCTGATATAGGGTTCACCACCAAAACAAAGTTAATCTAATTTGTTATTTCACTTCTTAACAAATTCTGATTTATCTTTGTTATAGAAAATATATTCTTTTTTTGTTTATTTTTAAATGCTAAACATCAATAAATATTATAAAACCCTTAATGAAACCATAATATTATCGGGTTATCCATCCTAACCCAACAAAAATGGATTCATCCTCCAATTTTAACCTAAAAACAAATATCCCAAAATCACTAGTAATTTGTTCACAAGAACATCTCTATACTCAATCATGTATCCTCCTTGTATGAAGTGCTCTATTCAATAATTGGCTGAATCATCCCTTGCTTTTCAACACAGCACATTACATCATGTTTTAAAAGAAGATAGGTGTATTTAATATAAAGTTTGAGGTGATTTGATTTTTAATAGGTGTAGATGATTTCAACGAATTGAAGAGTTAAGGTGATTTTTGTTAAATCATTTTATAATATTATTTGAAACCATGAGATTTGAGTTTTATTTAATTAAGAAATTCCATCCAAATACTATAAAATCGCTTGACACTTTAAAACTCCAAAACTAAAAATATTTTCAGTAAAAGTGAATTTTTATGAAATACCAATTATTATTTTTTTCCGGCTAAAGATTATCTTTATTAAAATTGAATATAGTTGTTAGAGCTAGAAAAAAACACAACAACAAATACATTTTTAAGTACTTGAAACTAGAAAAAGTAATAACACGATGCCAACTTACACAATTGCAAGCATGGTCCTGATACGCTAACTTTCAACTTCGTCGACAGTCTAAATGATCTTGGTTTTGGCTGTCATCTATTGTGGTCAAAGGCCTTTTGTACATTATAAGATCTTTGGATTTGATCCATCCATTACATCGCAATCTGGTCCAAACACTCCCGCTGCAGGAGATAACATGTTTTGCTGTAGTCTTTAGCCATGTATTCTTCTATTGATAACGATAAACACATAAACCGATCATCATATTCTGATTCCATAATAGTAAAAACATTCCTAGTCGGATGTCCACCGTTATAACTATCAGCCCCTCCAAAACTGGGATACCTAGTTCCTAAATCATAGTAAAATCCAGTTTTTTTAAAAACGAGCGATAAGAGTACAGCAAATGAGCATCTCCACTGAACTCCTCCACTCATTGAGCCAGGCCCACAAAAATCAAAGCAAAGATTATTGTTCATGTTGTTCTGGAAGTCTGATCATTCCACACAAACTTCTTTGTTTATGCATCTCTCCACCAATAATATTTCAGGATCCCAATTACGATGAGTATGTACCAATAAGCCTCTAAACCATTTAGAAATCAGAGGACATAACCTTCGGAGAGAAGAATACAAAACATACTCGCAATGAACAGCCCATATAAATAGCCATCTGTGGTGACTCAAAGGAAGAAATTTGGAGAAATGCAACTCCAAATTTCTTAATATAAGCGGTAAATACCAGAAAGAAGAAAACCGGCGAAGACAATCAAATCGTCGGACAGAAACTCCATCAATATTGATGCGAGACGAAACGGTTATGTAGACAAACCGACAGATTGTTTTGGATGTTGTAGAGAACAAAAGTAAACGGACAGTATTCATCACCAACGAAGAGACGTCAATGAAGTTTCCCATAGAACTTACTGGATTTCGAATTCTCCATATAACCAAAAGAAGACTTTATTAATCTATTCTATTAACAGAAAATCAAAGGAAATGAGTACAGCCAGTGCTGGAGTGGACACCAGCCGGGAAAATCTGCGAAAGATTCTATAAGAAGATATGATCGTTCGGAAGTCGCCTTATTCGGCCGAGAAAGAAAGCATGAAATGCCAATTATTTAACGGTGAATTTTAAATGAGTTTTTTTTAAAATTCATATTTAAATAATAATGAATTTGTCATTTAATATAAACTAGATTTCGTCCTGCATTTGTGTGGCCACAGGGTAATATAAAACTGAGAGTTCAAATGGCGTTTTCAGTTTCTTTTTTTTTTAATGCGTTTAGACTTTTGCCGTATCTGATCTGTTTTGTTATCCTTAACCAATATGCAGTACGCACGGCATTTTGATCTGAAGACGCAAAGGCACATAGAGCTTTTTTCGTGGATGCATCACATAGTGAGGGGAAATGATCCAGAGGTGAAGCAAGGGAAGCCTGCTCCTGACGGTTTTTTTGCTGCTGCTAGGAGATTTGAGGTCATTTTACTTTACATAATACTGTAGAATCGAAACACAGATTCTACGAGCTTGTAAACTAATAATGCCTCCCTCTTCTTTGTGGGTTTATATAGGATGGTCCTGTAGATCCACGTAAGGCTCTGTTGTTTGAAGATGCTCCTTCCGGTGTCATGGCAGCTAAAAACACTGGAATGTAAGTTGGTTTCTGGTTACAGTTTTCCAAGTCCTCTCAACGGATGAGCAGTTAGTGGCTAACATGTGATTATTTTTCTGATGGTGTGTGAGCAGGAATGTGATAATGGTACCGGATCCGAGATTGGACAAGTCCTACTGTGACGTTGCGGATCAGGTTCTAGCCTCTCTGCTTGATTTCAAACCAGAGGAATGGGGCTTACCCCCTTTTGAGGATTCACAAAACTAAGACCACAAAAGCTTCAGGGTAAACATTATCCTCAAGCTATAAGATACTTGACTGGTTTGCTTTGATTCTTTTATGATTGAATCCCAGAAAGTTCATGGCTGTATGGGAAACAATGTTCAAGCCCTTAGCTGACAATAAAATGATTTGATTCTAATGAGTTTTTTTTTCTTTCTTTTGATTTGATAATAAAATTTGAATATCTTAAATATTCTTCTTTGCAAAACTAAATGAATGGTTATCTGGTGAGAGTGACTTTGACAGTACCAAAACTCTCTGTTTGTTGATAGCTTAGGTTGTTACAATGTCATATAACATAAACTTGTTGATAGAGACCGGACCAAAGTGATATATATACTAGCAATATGAAAGTCTTTATAACCAAAAATTTCAGCTCTAAGTTCGTATAACCGGCATTTAAGATCCATCAGGATTCTCACACACTACTGCCAGAGGTCGCGGGTTCGACACTCTGTCGGCGGGTGGTACTGAAACCTCTCCAAAAAAATTCTAAGGGGTTTTCCTGGATGCGGGGCCTTTCGGGGTGCGGTCAGTCAGTATAAAAAGTTTATCCACAACAGTTTTTAAGTATAAATATTTTAATAGTTATATTTCTTCGTTTGTTTACGCGTATCTGTGTTTCTGATTCTCTCAAACCTCATCGGTAGATCAACAGTTTAAGTTCTCTCTCTCTATATCCTTATTCTCTCTAACATCTCTCTAATTTCTCACCGTTGTCTTGCTTCTCCGGCGCTGCCGCGTCCCCTTGGGCTGTTGCCGGAGCCCCTCTGTCTTCTCTCCCTCTGTTTATCTCTGTCTCTCTGTGTTCTCTCAATTTGCGGCGGAGGTGGTGTTTCCCGAAGCTTTCTGGTTTAGATCTGGAGATTTGGGGCTAGATCTGGGCGAGCACGCAGATCCCGGTAGGCTTGAGGATGGTTCGCCGCTCTTCGTGTTTGGTTACAGCTCTGGTTGGTGAAGTCTCTGTCCGGTGGTTTTCTGTGGTGGGTGTCGACGATGCGTGAGGCACCGAGTAGCTCCGCCTCGGGTCGTCTCCCTCTCAGTGTGGCGCGTGGCTGGGTTCGGAGTGGTACTTGTCGTGGATCTAGGGTTTGAGATCCGTGGGTCTCTTGGTTCTTCCTCCTGCTTTAGTGACCTCCGGTGGTCTCCGAAGGTAACGTGTTGGGTCCGTGTGAGGATATGAGTCTTCGTTGATCTCTCTCTTGCGGTGGTCCAGTGGCAGCGCGTGGGAGTGGCTGCCATCTCTGTTACGTCTCCGAGCTTGCTTGTGGCGTGTGTAGATGTTAGTCTCTATCTGAAGTAGTGTGGACTCGGTGGACGGTGGTGTGGCACTCTTGATCGTCGGCTCTCTCTCCTTATGGCATCTATGTGGCAGGTTCGCTGAGGTGAGGTTTGTTGGATTCTTTGTCAAGGGTAAGGCCTTAGTTTGGCTTCCAGCTCTCTCGTTTACTTGGTGGATGCTTCTCGGAGAAGGTGTGCCCGTCTGGTCCCCTTACTCTATACGAGTCTCAGGTTAAATGGGTGTAAGGTCGGAGGCAGCAGTCTTCAGCTACTGTCTTTGAACGACGGCATCGTCATTTGGGATCCTTCTCGTGCTGCCGGGTTGGTATTTGTCCGGTAATTTAGTGTGTCCGGGACTGATTCTTGGGACAGGTTGTGGCATGTGGGCTAATTGGAAGCTGCAGGAGCCGTGTGTTTCAAGGTTTGAGGGCGTCTTTCTCTCCGGTAGCTCGTGGCGACTGATTGTTCATTCCGTTCATGCTTCGTCATTTGGTCTTTCGGTGCTGCGTTAAGGTTTATGCCTAAGTTGGAGTCCATCCTTCTTCTGCTTTAGTTAATTTGTTCCTTAGGTCCTTGTGTTAGCTTAATTTTGTGCATTCTGCTACTTGTCTCTGTGTAATGTTTGTCAAAAATTTTATATCTTGGTATAAAATTTAACATTTTACCAAAAAAAAAAAAAAAATCCATCAGGAACAAAATTTACAGTATCAAAGTTTGGGAAGAGGTTAAGCAATGTGTCAAGAGCATCAGGATGGAACTTCCTTGCAAACAGATAACAAGGCCGTGTAATCCCGTTCCATGTACATGGCCAATGCAGCTCATCTCCATGCTTCAAAACCCACAAGTTCAAAAGTATAAAGAAAGAGAGAGATGTAGAGTGGCCACAAAAGAGAGAGATCTGCTAGAGAATATACCTCTCCCACACTTGTGCCGTGTATACTCATCTCTTCAGTCTGACACAAGGTCACAAGGGAGAACCGAGAAAAAAAGTAGAATTAAGAAGCTCATTATTATAACAGTTTTGAAGAACATAACGTTCGAAACCATACCGTGACATTTTTCATGAAATCTAGTGATATCTCATTTGCTGTGCAAGTCTTTGGATACCACCTTCGTTCAGACCAATCAACATACGTCGCTGACCAGTTCGAGATCCCCATAGGATCAATCATCTGAAAAGAAGATCCAGCAAATAAAAAATGTTTCAGCATTAAGAAGAGTGTAGAAGATGATTAAGAAGAGCATATCCTCACACTGAAGAATGTTGGCAACTAATGTTCATCTGCAATACAGTCCTTGTAAGCCTCTATCCCTGGCTGAAAAAATCATAAGAACTTTCTTGTCATAATCAGAACTCAGAGAACTGAAAAACCAAAACTCTATTCAGCTGCAGGACAAAAACTTACTCCACAACACTCACGGAACTTTGAGTAGTAGAGACTATCAGCCATCACTGATTCACTATAACCGCGTGTTGTCGCTTCATTGTGAACCACTGGGCCCAGAAGAAAAAGACACCACAAAAAAAAAGACAACAAACAGTGAACAGCAGTAACTCTCTTAGAGACTAAGGCTTGTCTTTACCTGAGCACCCTTTCTAAAATCTTCCCTAGCAATCTCAGGTAACATGTGTTCTATGTGTCTACCAGTTCCATGAGGACCAGGATCCACAAAACTTGAAAAAAACATAGATAATGGAAGCTTGTGTCAGTGCACATTAATAAAGAACTCTTTTCTTTTGATTAAAGAGATTAATCTACCTCTGAATGAAGCTGACGTTGGAGTAGAGTAGATATCTATAGGTTTAGTCAAAAGTATGCAACAGTATACAACTGCATAGAGAAATAAAGTTCATGTGCAGAAGATCTTAGTTGGGAGACTTGAGATTGAAGTCATTATTACCTCTCTGAGAGAAGAACAAAGTGTTGGTTGTGAGGATCTTCAAGAGCACTAACCAGTAACCTCTTCTCGGCATCAACCACAGAGATTCTACCCTCAATGACCTCATCACTGTTGATTTCTCGATCAAAAAAGTGGCTACTGATATGAACCGGCCGTTCATTGGTCGGGTGGATGTAGATCGAGAACTTCCTTTCCAGATTAAAAACCACGAACATATTAGTGAATATAAATGCAAGACTCTCTTCGTTGAGGAACTTACCGTGAAGAACTTATCCCAGAGCTTCTCAAACGGCAAAGTACCAGGAGTCAAGAACAAGAAAGCGAGTTTGGAGTTGGAGGTGATGAAGGGAGGCGTTTTGAGTATGTGTCTGACCACTGCTCGTGCAGCTACCTCCGCGTCGCTGAGTTTCCTGACGTGGATAGGTAGCCACGAGGAGGAGGAGATCTTGCTGTGCCGTGGGGACATCATGTGAGTGCAGATGAGAAGAATGCTGTGATAGAATAAGGAAACCAGATTACACAGATCAAGCAAATCACCTAAATCATTGTCCATTGACTTCCGAATCTTCTCTGTATATTCTCCCTTGTACATCACGTTCATTCTCTGTATATAAACAGAGCTTGTATCATCAATAAGAATCATCCTTTCATACCAATTCAATATGGTATCAGAGCTCTAGGCTCAACGCCTTCCAAAACTATTTTTCTCTTTCTTTATTCTTTTTCTTCCTCTGCAATTCTTCATCTCTCGTCTCTGATTTTCCTCTTTTCTGGGTTTATAATAATGTCTGAATCAACTGCAGAAAGAACATGTGTGTTCAATACTCAAGATCCACAGAGCACACTCCTCTCCGTTAACATGTCGAGCGTTACTAAACTCACGAATCTCAATTACTTGATGTGGAGTCGACAGGTCTGTGCTTTGCTTGAAGGCCATGAACTTCAACACTTCATCGAGGACACAAAATTAGCACCACCGATGACAGTCATGATTGATGGAGTCTCTTCTCCGAATCCTGCGTATTCTCCATGGAGACGTCAGGATCGTCTCCTATCCCATACACTGAGTTGTATGAACGTTTGGTTAACAGAGAAGCAATGATCCTCTGCACTGATACTGCTGCTGCAACTCCAATTGTGGCCAATGCTACTGACGCTCGCCCTCGACATCAGAATCGCAATAACAACTTTACTTCACACCGCTCCAACAACCACACTTCGTCTCACACACGTCAATATGGTAACAACAACACAAATCAAGCTCGTTTTTCTAAACCATATCTCCGCAAGTGTCAAGCATGTGGAGTCCAAGGACATAGCACCAGATTTTGTCCTGAGTTTCGTATGGTCAGAGGCGCTGCTTCACCCACATCGTGGTCACACCAACCACAACCACAAATGCAGACTTCTCAGACTCAGGTGCTTCTCACCATATGACGTCTGATCTGGGAAACCTCGCTGCTCATAATCCGTATGCTGGTAGTGATGATGTGCTCCTTGGTGATGGCTCGACATTACCAATTACGCACTCTGGTTCTTTTTCTGTTCCTTATGTGTTCCTTCTCTTGATAAGAATTTAATCTCTGTTTTTCAATTGTGCAAGACTAATGGTGTTGCGGTTACCTTTACACCTACATACTTTCAGGTCAGGGATTTGGAAACGGGGGCTCTTCGTTTGGAGGGCACACCTAAAGCCGGCACGTATGAATGGCCTAAGTCGCAGTCTTCTACACCTCCATCTCTTGCTTTTGCTTCCACAGTAAAAGCTACCTTAACAGATTGGCATTCTCGTTTAGGTCATCCGGCATTATCTATCTTATCTAAAATCATTTCTCAATTTAGTTTACCTGTTTCTTCGAATGCTTTAATGGGTCAGCCTTGCTATGCTTGCTCTAATAATAAAATGCATAAGTTACCTTTCACAACTTCATCTTTAAAATCATCGCAACCACTAGAATTTATTTTCTCTGATGTGTGGACTTCACCGATTATTTCAGTAGATGGTTTTAAATATTATGTAATTTTTGTTGATCACTTTACTCGATACACTTGGTTGTATCCATTAAAGCAGAAATCACAGGTTTCTGAAGTGTTTACAAGGTTTAAAAGCTTGGTTGAAAATCGATTTCAATGCAAGCTGAGAACCTTATATACCGACAATAGGGGTGAATACATTGGTCTAAGGACGTTCCTCTCTAGTCATGGTATATCTCATATGACCAGTCCACCGCATACGAGAGACGTCATCGACATATTGTTGAGACTGGTCTAGCACTTTTGTCTCATGCTTCAATGCCACAGTCATATTGGACCTATGCTTTTGGTGTGGCTGTGTATCTAATAAATAGAATGCCAACACCTAATCTGAATTTTAATAACCCTTTTCAAAGTCTCTATGGTTATCCTCCGAATTTTGAAAAATTAAGAGTCTATGGGTGCCTTTGTTTTCCTTGGTTAAAGCCTTACAACTCACATAAACTAGAAGCTCGATCCACACCTTGTGTGTTTCTAGGTTATTCTCCTTCGCAGAGTGTGTATTTATGTTTAGATAGAAGTACTAACAGAGTTTATACCTCACGGCATGTCATGTTTCATGAGAATGTATTTCCTTTTGCTATTTCATCACCAATTACAGTGCAGGATGATACTCTTGGCGTGGATCATGGCACCTCCTCTTCTTCTCCCTTAGTTACTCTTATTCCGCAGATAAATGGTCATCACTCTCCGACGATCACTCCTGCACCAATGGCACTATCACAACCTCCAGAACAGACCTCCTCTGCTTCTGAGAACCCATCGTCGTCAACAATACCTCCGGTTGCAGATCTTCAACCACAGCCATCAACTAATGACGTAACTTCTACTCCAACACAGCCGGAAGTTACAGAAACAGTAACAGAACAACCCCCTGCACCACCAGCTCAGCCAGTTCGCACCAGCAATCGCATCAAGAAACCTGTCCAGAAGCTCAATCTCCACACAAGCAGAGGCTTTAAAAAGCGAAAAGTGGCGTAAAGCCATGCTTGAAGAAATAAATTCTCATATTCGAAATCATACACGGGATTTAACTAACTCTGTTGCTGCTGCTAATGTTGTAGGATGTCGATGGGTGTTCACAATCAAGCGACGACCTGATGGCACAGTAGAGAGATACAGGGCCCGACTCGTAGCAAAAGGATACGCCCAAAGGCCCGACATTGATTATCAAGACACGTTCATCCCGGTTGTGAAACTAGCTACTATTCGCATAGTCCTAAGCACCGCTGTTACTCGTCAATGGCCTTTGCGTCAACTTGACGTTAACAACGCATTCTTACAAGGTAATCTCGATGAGGAGGTATATATGATGCAACCACAAGGATTTCAAGACAAAGACAATCCTGGAGCAGTTTGCAGACATGGTATAATGAGTTACAGAGCTTCCTGTTACAATCCGGTTTCAAAAACTCTGTCGCTGATGCCTCTCTTTTCATCTATAACCTGGATGGAATTCTGCTCTATATGCTCGTCTATGTTGACGACATAATCATCACGGGCAACAGTCCTACACAAATATCACGGTTTATTCAATCCTTATCTACTCGTTTTTCATTAAAAGATTTGGGTGATCTCACCTTTTTTTTAGGTATTGAAGTCAGTAGAACTTCTGCAGGCTTACACTTAACACAAAGTCGGTATATTGCAGATTTATTACATAAGGCGAACATGACTAATGCTAAAGCAGTTGCAACACCAATGGAGTCTAATTCTTCGCTGACCCTACTCTCTGGCCATCAATTGGACGATTCTACAGAATACCGCACCATTGTTGGGAGCTTACAATATCTTTCCCTCACCCGACCTGATATCTCCTTCTCCGTCAACAAATTATCTCAGTTCATGCATAGATCCACGACTGAACACTGGTCTGCTGTGAAACGAGTACTTCGTTACCTGTCTGGAACTCAGTCACGTGGCATCTACTTCCCTGCCAGCAACCAGAATGATTTACATGCTTTTACTGATGCTGACTGGGCAGGAAACAAAGACGATTACACATCCACAAGTGCGTACATTGTCTACTTTGGAAGCCATCCCATAGCCTGATCATCCAAGAAGCAAACATGGGTCGCTCGTTCTTCCACCGACGCGGAGTGTCGAACTATCGCATCCACCACTTCAGAGCTTTGATGGGTATCATCGCTCTTAACTGAACTTGGGATCTCTGTCTCTACTAAACCGGTACTTTACTGTGACAATATTGGTGCAACGTATCTTGCTGCAAACCCGGTTTTTCATTCGCGAATGAAACACATTGCTTTGGATTATCATTTTGTTCGGCAGTTTGTTCAGAGTGGTCAACTTAGAGTAACTCATGTCAGCTCCACTGATCAGTTAGCTGATGCCCTCACAAAGCCTCTCCCACGCGCACGTTTCAACACATTGGCTATCAAGATCGGACTCTCTCATGGCCGTCCGTTTTGAGGGGGTGTGATAGAATAAGGAAACCAAATTACACAGATCAAGCAAATCACCTAAATCATTGTCCATTGACTTTCGCATCTTCTCTGTATATTGTATATTAACTTCTGTATATTCTCCCTTGTACATCATGTTCATTCTCTGTATATAAACAGAGCTTGTATCATCGATAAGAATCATCCTTTCATACCAATTCAATATGCTGTACACTGAAACTGTCAAGACGACCATAAGTAATTCTTGAGAGATGTGTGGTGACGTGGTGGCCCTTGATGATAATTCTTCTTCTGCGCCTCAACCATTTGAAAGCTGAAACCAAATCACGCCTCTCTTCAAGTTGAAAGGCATACAAAGATGGAATCTTTATTTCATATTAGCACTGTCTGAAGAAGAAAGATATGAGCTTTTCTTATTGAGAACATAACAAAGTTGAGGATTCGGACCGGAAAACACGGAGAGGTTTAGTAACGTTTTCAAACTAATTTTTAAGAACAAGACTCCAATCAGCAATGCACGTTGTTCCCGTGATTCTCAGCCCTCACTAGTACTCTCTAGTAAACGTAAGAACTTAACTAAAGTCTTTATGTAAGTGAAAGTCTGGTGAGCATTCTCTCGGACCAAAGTAAAGTCTAAAAAGCTACAAATCTCAGATTCGCTTTCCAAGCATAAAAAAGCAGTTACAAAGAGACACTTGTAGCGAGTTAAGAGAGTCAAAGTGGCATTTTACCTTAATAAACTTTCGAGCTGGAGCTGAAAGAAAGAATGAAGAAAGAATCTGTCTTTCTCCAAACCCAGATCTCAAAAAGTCAACTTTGATCCTCCTCTTTCTTTTAAGATCTCGGGCCACAAACAGGAGAGAGAGAGAGAGAGAGAGAGAGAGAGAGAGAGAGAGAGAGAGAGAGAGAGTTTTTTTTTTTAAAAGGATTCTTTAATTTCTAAAACCATTTTTTCCAATAATTTCTCTTAATATTTTGTTATTAGATTATTCATAAATTTACTCCAAAGGATATCTACATTTCTATTTTGTGTTGGATTTGAGTTGGCTTCACGACTCTTGAACCCTTTTTAATTTTTTTTATAGGTAATGGAACATAAATGTTTGCAAGTGGATGGTCTCTAAACAACGAATTAACTTCTGTCATCGCGAAGGTTCACTTCACAATCCACAATGATTGTGAAGAATTGTTGTGTGTACTTTAGAATTTGATCATAGCCGCTGTGATGATTGTGTGGCCATGTTGGTAAATATTGATAAATGTATCAGTAGTCTACACTCGTATGTGTAACTTGGTTTGTGGATTCATCAGAAGACAATTCCAAACTTTTCTTGGACAGTTTTATTCATGCCAAATCGTTAAAATAATATGATAGAAAGAGGAACTAATCATCACACTAGAAACTCTTGAATTGAGGGTAAAATGGTAACATAGCAACAAAAATAAGGAGCTATATTGAGGATCATGCTCCAGTAGTGGTATAACATACTTGATGAGCATCTTGACGATCTCCTTAGAGACGTTTGAACTAGACTCCTTAAGGTTCTGGATCCTTCCATCTGTCTCCTCTTCTAAACGTTTTGCAGCAGCTTCTTGTTCGGTCTGCAATAAAAGGTAAAGAATGAGTGCAAAAATCAAGCCCACTAGCTAGTTCTTGTTTTTGTGCTGATTACCCCAGAGATTTGAGTTTGATACTCTTCTTCTAAACGGGACCGATACTCTTCCATCTCCTTCTCAGCCTCGTCTTTTGCTTGCTTCATTCTTGCTAGTTTAGCTGATCATCGAATTCATTCATCAAAAATAAAAGGGAAAAAATGAAAAATGATTTAACACTAAAATCTTAGTGATAGAGCCAAGAAACGGCAGAGCTAACCATGTAGATAGTCAAATGAAACATTTACTTTTGATTTCCAAAACTTTTCAAATTAAAATATACTCTCTGTTCTTAAAAGATGTATGTTTATATGTTTTTACACATATTAATAAAACACATTAATTTTTGAAAATTTATGTATTGTTTTGTGTTTACTAATTTTCAGTAATAGTATTTTTGTGAATAAGTACAATTAAATATTTGAGATTTGTAATTTATCATTATTAACTAATAAAAATACCTAGAAACATAAAACATTCATCTTTTAGAAAATGTTTTTTTTTTTAATTCTAAAGTTTTAAGCTTCAAAAATTTTAGTGTAGAAACGATCCGGCCAGCTTCTTGTTCAGCAGTTAAAAGCATCTGAATCCCACCTTGGCCTCTTAAAGAATCCATGGCTTGTGTTCTCTTCTCCTCAAAGACGATGAAGACTTGTGTTTATTTCTTTTGCAAATTTTGATGCCAGAGATGGAATATGTTGATATTAGCGTCTTTGGTTATGGTTTTAATTAGATGGAGAGCTTTTCTCTCCTCGGTTCATGGAGTTAGTTTTTGACTATTTGTTTTGAAATTAGAATAAGTTTACAAACATTGCGTAATCACCGGATCAGTATCGATATAAGATCTACAAATGGTGTGTGAAATAAAAGGGATTATAAACGTAAAATACATTCTCTAGGGGCTGCATATCACTGGCTACTGAACATGATCATAAAAGAAGACAGTGGTCATTGCATACTTGTGAATATCTACATTCATGATGTATCTACTTTGCTGATCTTCAGCTCTGAATGTGTCAAATAACGAGCTCGTAAAATTAGGAAAAAGAAACTGATTAGTTTGACCTTTAATAACCGGTCACTCGCACAAATGCAAAAGAAAGACTAATGCCCAAAATAACTAAATCATGCACATGCAGCTAGATCATTAATTTGCATTTAATCTTGCACCATGCATTCCCTATTTAAAAAAAGATACTGATAATGTAAGTTCAAAGATGCAAACACAAATAGGTAATGCAGAAGATAAATCAAGAGACAAATACACAAGCAATTACCAAAGTTTTTATTAGAATCTCGTTTAAACAATCTTTACAAGACCTTGTTTATTCAGCTTTACTCGTCTAGTGTTAACACCCTAACACACGACACTGAAGAATTCCTAAGCTACCCGCTTATGTCTCTCTACCGTCAAGTACTTCAACCACTGCTTCAGCATGACCCAGAACACTTCCAAGAGCTTTTCTATCTCTATAAGATCATCCTATGTGTCTCTATCTCTATACATACGACTTCATATCTATCTTATAGTTATTCTCCATGTTCCCGAAACCCTAGTCTCCAAGGCAACATGTATGGACATTTTCCATAACAATAAGTGCAACTTTCCTTTTCTTGGATTGCACTTATTCTTCTTTCTTTAAGTCATAAACTTGCTCCTCAAGTTTATTCTTCTTTCCATATCTTCAAGATACTCTCTTGCTCTCCAAGTCTACACGACTCCAGTTCAGTACCTTGACTCCACATGGTCTTCACCACTCACTACGACGTCTGCTTCAGCAACTACATCAGTGACTACTTCAGGGAAGACATCTTACATCTTCAGATAATGATAAAATTGTCAGACCCTTTAGTGGGATTTTTGACCGAAAGGTCGAGCGCGAATGAGATATTTTGTTCCTTCTGCGGCATTTTTCGGAATTCGGTCATATAGCAGGCTCGAGACTGTTTCTGGCTTCCGAGTATGGTTTTCTCTCCGGTTGGAGATACGAACTTCACGCATTGGTGATAAACCGAGGGGACTGCCCTCATCCGGTGTAACTAGGGGCATCCGACGATGGCATCAAAAGGCATGGGGAGGTTGACTATAGTGAAATCTGTTTCCTGCTTTAGGTCGCATGCTTTCGCTGTTAGTATTACGATCCCAAGTGAGGGAATCGACCTTCCTTCGAAACTGGTAAGGGGTGCTGCTTCCCGCCTGATCTTTGGGATCGGCTGTTCGAGCGACCGCAGTGTTTTTTGTGAGATGATGTTAACAGCGCTCCCGGTATCGACGAGAATTTTCGAGAGGATCGTGCCTCCAACATTTAGCGAGATTACCAATGCGTCATCATGAGGCATATCGAGCTTTATGGTTTCATGTTCGCGAAAAGTCAAAGCTTCATCTTTCTGCAATGTATTTTCGGATGTGGTGATGGTGGGATTTTGATCAGTTTTTGCTTGGAACAGGAACGTTCATCGAGGTTGTCGACCTTTCTTGAAATGATCGTCTTCCTCGATCTGAGGCGTTCGAGATCGATTGATCCGATGCGGCTAAGTTGAGTTTGGCCGGGATCCATAGTCGCGCTTAGGAAACTTAGATCGGTTTCTTAACAAAGATGTTTTTCGTTTATCTTCCCCACAGATGGCGCCAAAATGTAGAACCTAAATTCCACACAAATTATTTGATAGTGATCGGGGTTGATCTAGGGAAGATAAATGATGTGGGTAACGATATCTTTAGAACACAACGATGTTAAATAGTTTCCAGTAGGTGAAAATAGACTTTATTGATAACTGGGATCGGATACAATGAGTCGAACTAGATCGAATGAAACACACAATTTCGATCAAGAAGGAATCTAAAAGTGGGAAGACAATAAGATTTATATGAATGTAAGGTTCTCTTTAGGTTTTTCAACGTGTCCTCCTCCTTGTTTCTTGTCCTTCCTTTATAGTAAGTCGACTCCGAGATCTCCATGCCAGCTCCGCGATATCAGCTTCTTGTTGCGCGATCATTGCGACCTCTGTGACTCCTTCTTCGAGCTCAATTCTGGTTGTGGGCCTCGGCGTGTCTCGGCCCATGTCTCTGATCGGGGCCCATTTCGGTCTTGACCAAAATTGGGTCCAACAAGGATGTCCTGGGTCCCTAAATACCTTATCTCAGTGCCATAGGAGCTTTAATGTACTTGGCAACTCATACACGGCCTGATATAAGCTTTGCCGTGAACCTACTATCTAGGTTTAGCTCTTGTCCGACCCAGAGGCACTGGAACGAGATCAAACATGTTCTTCGTTACCTGCAAGGAACGAAAGACTTGAGTCTATTTTACACTAACCATAACAAAGATGGTTTAGTTGGCTTTGCTGATGCTGGTTATTTATCAGATCCACATCAGGCTCGATCACAGACATGATATGTCTTTACACATGGAGGTACTGCCATATCATGGCGTTCCATGAAACAGACCATCGCGGCCACATCATCCAATCACTCGGAAATATTGGCCATTCATGAGGCCAGCCGCGAGGTCGTTTGGTTGAGGTCGATGACCCAACATATCCGATCAGATTGTGGGATGGCCGAGTGCAAAAAACCGACCGTGATGTTCGAGGACAATGCGGCTTGCATTGCTCAACTCAAAGACGGCTATCAAAGGGGACAGGACAAAACATATTTTGCCTAAGTTCTTCTTTACCCACGATTTGCAAAAGGCCGGAGAGGTCAAAGTGGTCCAGGTACGATCCAGTGAAAATTCAGCCGATCTATTCACTAAGGCACTTCCGACCTGCACGTTCAGGAAGCTCACACATCAGATTGGGATGCGTAGGTTGAAAGACCTCCACTGAGGTTCACATCAGGGGGAGTAGTGCGTGTTGTACTATTTTTCGTTCATCATGGTTTTGTCCCACTGGGTTTTTCTGATAAGGTTTTAATGAGACAACATTAAGCGTATTACAATTAATCCCTGTATGGTTATGGCATCCAAGGGAGAGTGTTATAAATCAATTGATGGATGTCCATAACCGGCCTATACACTTAGAGAGAGAGACGACCCAATCCTAGAGAGAGAGAGGCGGCCGCGAAAACAAAACGTGTATCTTACGAAATATCGATCTCTAGTTTAGACTGACGCGGACGCGGTGATGATCACTAGACTTTATTATAAGTTGCTATGTTGTTCTTTCAAAAATTGTCGCTTGTTTAGTTTCTTAACTGCGTTACATGATCATGTATACTAGATCATGTATACGCAGTACCTAATTTCGTAGGTGGGTTGTTAAATATACATATTAATTGATGAATAGATGTATTTTTCTTTCATAAGTTCATCCAAAAAGTAGTTATCACGTGGAGATTATCTTTAAATTTCAGTCTTTTGAACTATTATTGCAAAAATATTATAGAAAACTTAGTAATCTAAAAAGAAAACTTTGATATATCCATTGTCAGAAAAAAAAACACCCACATACACTTTTAGCTACCAATATCATTAGCAAAGCTTGTTATTTTTATAAATACAATATGCAAACTTTGTGTGTGTTTCTCGTACGTTATCATGAAATGTTAATAGTTTAATACATAATAGACAAATTGTCATAAAATTATGTATTATAATGTCGTAAAATGAATGACAAATTTCTAACAGATATCTGTTCTAACATATTCTTTAACTTTATGTTGGTGTCCAGTACTCTTCTATGTCTTTATACATATATTATATATAGATCATTATATATGCAGTACCTAATTTCGTAGGTGGGTTGTTAAATATACATATTTTAATTAATGAATAGATGTATTTTTTCTTTCAAAAGTTCATCCATAAAGTAGTGCTTAATAATCTAAAAAGAAAACTTTGATATATCCATTGTCAGAAAAAACACCAAAATACACTTCTAGCTACCAATATATCATTAGCAAAGCTTGTTATTTTTATAAATACAATATGCAAATGGTTTTATAACTAAATAAAAGAAACATACAAAAGTTGACATTAATTCAAAAAGTTGTGTCTTTTCATTATAAATTTGTTCATGACCATTAATATTTGCAACTGTCTAAAATGAATAATTACAACCTTTAAATGTTTAACCATTGCACACTACAAGAAAACAGCGGTATTCTGACGGACATTCTGACGGAAAATGAAATCCTCGGAATATCCCGAGGAATTTCTGAGGATATTCGATATTCCGAGGAAACACAAAATTTGGTTTCCTCGGAATTTTCTCGGAATATACCTACGGAATTCCGAGGAAATATCAATCCGTCGGAATATTCTTATGGAATACCGAGGCAAAATGTATTTCTCGGAAAAAACCGATGAATTCCGAGGATATATTATAGCCGTTAGAGAGCCGTTGGGGGATTTTAAAAAGTCCAAGGAAATTCCGACGAACTAGCCGTTGGCGTCGGAATTCCATCGGAATTTCCTCGGTCTGTCGGCAAGATTTCAACTATAAATACAAGCACCCCTCTTCCTCTTCATTCACTCCATATCTTCATCCTCCCTCTTACTCTCTTTACACACGAATTTGATTCATAAAAAACATGTCTTCTTCAAATTATTTTCGTTCTTGGATCGATCGACCTCATTTGGATCCGAACACGAGATTGATTACGGAAGAATACCAACGAGGTATAACCGAATTCATGGGGTTAGTTCACCGACAACCGGAAGCAAAAACATGTATGTTAAGATGTCCTTGCTCTAATTGTAAAAATAGAAAGGTTATTAAAGAGTGGGATGTTTGGACTCATCTATATTTGAGTGGGTTTACACGAAGTTACAAAATTTGGTATCATCATGGGGAAACTGATTATGAACATGGTAGTACTAGCGAACCTCAGCCAGCGGTTAGATTAGAAGAACCAATTAGAACGGATGTAGATTATGGTGTAGGTACTGAGCAGATGGTAAATGATCATTTTAGAGGGGAAGATGTACCCAATGCACAAGCTATGAGATTTTATGATATGTTGGATGCTGGAAAGCAACCATTGTACGAAGGTTGCAGAGATGGTCATTCAGCTTTATCATCTGCTACAAGATTGATGGGCATTAAAACAGATTATAATTTGGCTGAAGACTGTGTGGATGCGATTGCTGATTTTGTAAAAGGTATTCTACCCGAGGATAATGTAGCTCCTGGTTCATACTACGAGGTTCAGAAACTCGTAGCTGGTCTTGGTTTATCGTATCAGGTAATAGATGTATGCAGCGACAACTGCATGATTTATTGGAGGGCGGATGAACAGCGGGTTACATGCAAATTTTGTGGAAAGCCTCATTATAAATATACGAGTTGAAGAGTTCCAGTGCCATATAAAAGGATGTGGTATTTACCTTTGACGGAAAGGTTGCAGAGGTTGTATCTATCTGAACGCACAGCGCAACCAATGAGATGGCATGCGGAGCACTCAACAGATGGTGAGATCAGACATCCTTCAGATGCAAAAGCGTGGAAGCATTTCCAATCAAAGTATCCCGACTTTGCGTATGAAAGAAGAAATGTCTACCTTGGATTATGTACTGATGGTTTTAGTCCGTTTGGCAAGAGTGGAAGACAATATTCTCTATGGCCCGTCATTCTTACACCATACAACCTCCCCCCAAACTTGTGCTTGCGACGAGAGTTTTTGTTTCTCTCGATTCTCGTTCCCGGACCAGAGCATCCTAAGAGATCACTTGATGTGTTTCTTCAGCCACTAATATATGAGTTGCAACAACTATGGGCTCAAGGTGCTGAAACATACGATGTTTCGTGTAAAGAAAACTTTCAAATGCGGACAGTACTAATGTGGACAATAAGTGATTTTCCAGCATATGATATGTT
>NC_027753.1:6373638-6374926 GCF_000695525.1 Brassica oleracea var. oleracea
GAATTTCCTCGGAATATTTTCATTTAACCGGGCAAACTAGCCGCGAAATATTTCGCGAAAATTGAAATTGAAATACCGAGGAAATTCCGACGGAAACTATCCGTCAGACCCTAGGTTTTATAACGCCGAAACACTTCTTCTTCCCCATTTCTCTCTTCTTCCTCTCCGGCTCCTCTCCTTCCTCTCCGGCGATCTCCCCCTTCTCTCCCGACTATATCTCCGGCGAATCCTCTCTTAACCTACACAAATCATGTAAGGACTCTATCCCACTCTCTTAGGCTCTATCTGTTAGGTTTTTGTGTAGATTTAATAGATTTTTGTTAGGGTGATTGGTTAGGATTGTGATTTGGTTGTATAATAGGTTTAGAATAGTGATTTGGTTGAATAATTTGTTTTGTTGAACTGATTTAGGATTTTTTTATAAATTTTTTATTATTTTTGTATTTATAAAATCGATTTTTGTATATAAATTCGATTTTGTGTAATTTTTTTATATTTATATTATATAAATTTCTATATTTATTAAACATTTTTAATATTATTAAAACTATTTTTTGTAATTATTAAACTATTTTTTATTTATTAAAACTATTTTTTTTTATTAGAACTATTTTTATATATTTATTAAATATTTTTAATATCTATAAAACTTTTTTTGTGATTAAAAATTATTATTTGAGTTTTGTTTTAAAAAAAAACAATATATATATATAATATAAATTTCTATATTTATTAAACATTTTTAATATTATTAAAACTATTTTTTGTAATTATTAAACTATTTTTTATTTATTAAAACTATTTTTTGTTTATTAGAACTATTTTTATATATTTATTAAACATTTTTAATATCTATAAAACTTCTTTTGTGATTAAAAACTTTTATTTGGGATTTAAAAAAAAAAAATATATATATATATATATATACATATATATATATAATATAAATTTCTATATTTATTAAACATTTTTAATATTATTAAAACTATTTTTTGTAATTATTAAACTATTTTTTATTTATTAAAACTATTTTTTGTTTATTAGAACTATTTTTATATATTTATTAAATATTTTTAATATCTATAAAACTTTTTTTGTGATTAAAAACTATTATTTGGGATTTTTTTTAAAAAATTAAAAATTAAAAATTAAAATTTTTTATAGTTATTAATTTTTTTTTTTTAATTTACAGGTCTCATGATGATCAGATTCGGCCTCGACAGCGTCGTGGTCGTGGTGGTACGGGGAGCCAGTCTCGGGATTCCAGCCATTTTCAGGATTCCCCTTC
>NC_027753.1:6376623-6381164 GCF_000695525.1 Brassica oleracea var. oleracea
TGTTTCGTCGGTATGTCGTCGGAATAACGTTATTCCGACGACGTACCAACGATTTTTTTTCTCGGTATGTCGCTGTTTTCTTGTAATGGCAAGTTTTGGTGATCAACCATTGCAACATTTGATAATCAACTTTTGAACTTAATTAATCGTTGCACTCTTTAATGGTTAACAATTGCAATATTTGGTCTATATATATATATATATCGTAGTTGTGAGCAATGAAGACTGCAATAACAAAGAAACATCGAATCAAAACAAAAACGAAATGGTACTTTAATTTGGTACCTTCGGTGGAGTCTCTTGAAAATGCAGTTAGATTTAGGAGTATCTATTTTGTGATGATGCATCCTTCTCCACAAGTATCTAGGCCATGGTAAAATTGAATCCAAAACATAATTCCAAATAGGGAAGATTGATCACCTTCAGAGACTTTCTCGGAAGGATAATCCATAACATAATTAAACGGACAATACAAACTTGTGGCGAACATATATTTGCCGCCGGAGAGCAACACTCTCATAGGGAGACAAAAACAGTGACAGGAATTAACTTTATCACCAGTAAGAGAAAACAGTTTGAATCATTTCAAGCAAAAATGAATGAAATTATATGTAAAACAACGCAATAGAAAATTTTAGTTATAACAAAAATACTTTTCTGGATCCTTTTTTCTCTGTGAAGGCGATTCATACACGACCAGTTACAGAATCTCCTTAACTGTTTTTGGTTCTTCCAGGCGGCTTAAGACTTTGGAGTTTCTCGTTTTTAATTTTATTTTCCTGTTTGTCTCGTAACACATACACATCTACAGCCTTGATGGCGATGTTGGCGGGATTGGATTTCTTCAATCTGTCAACTTTCTGTTGATTATTTTCCAATCTATAGAGTGATTGACAGGTCTTCAATGTCTCTGGCAGTGATATTGACACTGTTTTTCCTCCTTTGGCTATCGGCTTTGTCCCGTGTCACTTATGGCTTGGTGTTTGTCTCCTTTCCGGAGTGTTCTTTTCCAGCATTTAACGGTTGAATTACATGTTACGTTGGTGTCGGATTCTTTCTGTTGTCTTTGGACTGTTGTGTTCTTTTATCTGGTGAGTTTCTTGGCTTTGAATTGTCAAAACGGAATCTTAAGCAGCCATGGTCGGATAATTTCCAGTGTGTGCATTGCACTTTAGATATAGATACTGTTTTTGATCAAAAAAAAAAAGATATAGATACTGTTTTTCTCTTTTACTCCAAGGCAATGGAAAAAGGTCTTGTTACTTCATCAATTGATTGTGCTGGTTACCTTTACGGAGGGGATGTACGTCATGCATGAATCATGATGGAGAGTTGTTGTTTCCTGTGTGTCACCGTAATTGTTTCTCAAAGTCCTCGAAGTCGTTATCAGTATTGTGAAAGGTTGTATCTTTCTATTATTAGCGTCTTTTTATTTTTATTTTTTATTTTTTTCACAGAAACATATTGCATTATTAATCAAAATAATCGGTTGACAAAGCATCTTTTATAAAGTTAGGGACATGACTATAGAAATGAAATGATTGTTGAGAAGGGATAACTTGTTTGGCAATCATATCTGCACAAGTGTTGGATGTTCTGCACAAGCGTCTTTTTATTTAGAGCATCATTATCCTAGAAACCCTAAATGGGTCTCTTATTTTTTTTTTTTATATTTTTTAACTGTAAAAGTAAATTAAGAGATTTGACTAAGAGACCCGAAAGTTTACGTACTCCATTGCAAGTCTCTTATTTAAGAGTTCTTAAACAAAAAAAATTAAGTTTTAAAGCATCCAAGAGTAACAATTTTGGTCAAGGTAAAAAAAAATGTTTCTCTTCTTCGCAACTGATGATGATGACTATAGCTTGACCTGAAACTTAATCTACATCTTGATATTGTCCCAGTCAAACGAGTTTCCTTCCAAATTGTAACCTGGTTGTTGCATTCTGTTCCTCGCCAATCTGCTCATCACTGCAAGCCGTGAAAGCAAGAGTTTTTTCTTAATCTACATCTTGATATTGTCCCAGTCAAACGAGTTTCCTTCCAAATTGTAACCTGGTTGTTGCATTCTGTTCCTCGCCAATCTGCTCATCACTGCAAACCCTGAAAGCAAGAGTTTAAGATAAGAGCAAGATTTGACTTTGATGTGGTGATAAAGATTTGTAGAGAGATGTATCTATTTACCTTCTACCATTCTATACAGTGATAACAACCAACCGTCTCTAGATATATTATGTTGCTCAAGCGAGTCACGTTACAAACAAAGTATGAAAAAATGATGAAAACTCTCAAAATCATGCTAATGAAAAAGCTTTAATACCAATACTCTCTCCGAGATGCATAGATATAGAATTCATCTGCGCCTTGTTTTCATATAACTTGTTCACTGTTCTTCTCGAACTCACAATCTCCTTAGCAAGCGCCTGTAACACCACCACAGAACCAAAATCACAAAACACATCCAAAGATTACATTTTTTTTTAAGAGTCTACCTTAGCTGAGACCATATCATTCCGCTTAGCAGCCTCTTTAATAGCTTTCTGTACCGTTCTCTCTTCTTTCTATATATCTGAAGAAAACCAAGAATCTCAAAATCAAAAGTACACTTGCAATTGGCGATCATCGCCCGATCCCAACTCGATTCAGAGTGATTTCTCGCAGTTTTGAGTGAAATCAACCAAACCCATCACTCTAATTTCGGCTAATTTGGAAACTTTTTTTTCTTGAATCTAAAAAAGCCCTAAGTTCAATCACTGAGGAGGAGGAAGAGATGTGAAACAGAACCTCGGATTTGGCGTTCGATGTTACGGCACTCCTGGCGAAGTTTGCGTTGCCAATCACGTAAGCGTTGCTTTGGATCAGGCTTCGGCTTGATGATCTTCATCACTTTCTTCATTTTTCTTAAACCTTCGCTGCTCTATTTTGAATCTTGATGGATGACTAACTAATAACGAGCAACGACCCCTTCTCCTCACAACTAAGAATTGCTGCAACCATAGAAGAACTCAGCGTTTCGGGAACCAAACACCGCGATCTGATCTGCCTCCATCTCTCCGTAAAAATCACACAAACACCCATTGATAGAGAGATCCACAAAGTGGAAAGCTTTGAACTTTTGATGATGAAGAGCATTCCCGAGAGAGAGAAAGAGATGATAGCCCTTTGGCCAACACGTGGCTTAAAAGACCGTCTCTTCTAAAGCTTATTTAAGAAACGTTCTTTCCCATTAATCATAATTTTTTTTTTTTTTTAATTGCTATTAATGCTAAGAGACCTGGCCAAACCACCCCGATAAAGATGCTCTTAGAGTTTTCAAATTAAATATGTGTGTTTTCATGCAGTTATTGGAAAAAGTTGTGAAAAAGTTGTGATGTGTTTTGTCATCATAAATACGTATCTTTACATAAAAAGTATTGAATATTTGTTTTCATTTTCTAAATTGTGTTAGCTTAAAGAGTTGCATCTTTCTATTTAAAAGAAATGGCTTTAAAAAGTAGTTAAATCAATAAATATCTTTCTACAATTATTAGTGTTAAGAATGTTTTTAAAAAAAAATTCCTTATAAAAGACAAATTAGTTTTAAAATGTAGTTAAACTGATAAATGTTTTTACAATTATTAATTTTAAGAATTACTAGATTTTTATCCGCACGCCCGTGCGGATGTTTTCTTTAGCTTTGATATTTGTCTAATTTTTTTTATTTGATTGAACGTAAAACACTTATATATTTGTTTGTATGTATTTTTAAACACAACAATTTAATAGGAGAGATCCATAGTAATTTATCATGTCTTCAACAGTCAGTAGTGCTAACTGATAATATATATATATATATACACATATATATATATATAGTATAGAAGCAATAGTGTAAATATGCATGAAATTACACATTTATAAATATTTTTTATTTTACATTATAATGTGACAGTTGGTGATATTAATTTATTATTTACATGTATTTTGTATTTTAAACATTTTTAGTTCTTGGTAACAAATAATTAGGTATTGGATGCTATTTTACGATAAATCCCATAAATTAAAAACATTTTTAATTCACATAATTTTTTTATGATAAAATGTTTCACATTATTTTAAAATATTTAAAAGTATATCATATTTGATTAGTTAAACTTTTACTATTTTGTAATATAACATTTGTTTTTCTAGTATGAAGTTTTTTTAAATAAAAGGAATATTCATGTTTTAAATATTTTATTAATTGAAAGATTGACATATTTTCCGTTTATGTGATAGTATATATGAAAATCATATTCTGGTTGCTCATTTTCTATATTCATTTTCCGAATATTTAATTTTTTAATCTAATATATGGACTCAAGAGTCAAAAATATAGATTGTATTCAAAAGATTTGATATTTTTTTAGTTAATATGATAGCAATAAATTAGGGATACATTAAGTTAAGTAAGTTTGAATTTCATTATGGGCAATTCTCTCAAATAACCCTTTTTAATTTTTTGTCAGAAAATAGCCCCCAAGAAAATGACCAAAATAGCCCTTTTTATTTTGAAAATTTTAAT
>NC_027753.1:6382225-6389561 GCF_000695525.1 Brassica oleracea var. oleracea
TTTTGGTGTTTTGAGTATTGTTTAGCAATTTTAAATATTTAATTTTGATTATTTACATATATTTTCAAGTAGTTTAGAAAACATCAAAATATATTATATATTTTGGATATTTATGGATATTAAATCTAAAACTAATTAATATATTTCAATATATAAATCTTATTCAGATATATTCGAATACTCGAAATATTTTGGTTCAAGTCTGGTTCGGTTCTGATTCTTTAGATACCTATTTTTTATACTCGTTCAGATATTTAACCAATTCGGGTTTAGTACTATTTTTTCGGATCGGATTCAGTTACGTTTTTTGTATTCATGTTTTTTCCATCCCTAATTTTGGAAATCAATTTTTAAGATTTTGTGTATAGAAAAATCATTAAGTATGTTTAATATTAAGAAGGTGGTTATAAGTTAAAAACAATATTGTTTGTTATAACTACACGTGTATTTGAAATAAGGTGTGGTATGTGCTGGTTTGTCGTAGGTTAAATGGAGTATTTGTTTAGGTACGTGCTGGTCTAATTTAATAAATTAGTTAGTCTACCAAACATGATGCTTTTGCGTTTTTTTTACGGGAAATGAATGAATTAAGGAAAGTATAAAACTACGGTGTTTTGATCAGTGGCATATGATTGTAATTATTGAAGAAAATTTAGGGTGAAAATTTATTTGTACTTCATTTTTAATAAATTAGATGTGTGTTTATTATTTATAATAAAAATTGAATTATTTTAGAAAATTTATTAAAATATTTCAAGAAGTATCTTTATTTAATTATGTGTCTTTTCAGTAAAGGTAATAACTAACTCAAATCTGAAAATTCATGATTGTTTGTTCGTATAGATCTTTTAGAAAACTATAAATAGACCTTGTCCATTAGTTTTTTCATAATATTTTAAATTCATGATTTTTTCCATTATAACTGAACGTATTCCATCTTCCGATGACATAACCTTTTCTAATGCATTGGTTCCATGGTGGTTTCCATTGAAGTCACGTCTTAGCAAATCTATTATGATTTGTACAAAGCAGCAGTGACTCACCATATAATCATGATGAGTTGATGACCATTAAGAATTACCCCCAAACTAACCGTATAAATTAGTTTGGACAAAAAATATTAGATGACTACTAGCTAGCATATATGCCGGAAAGCAAAATATAGTTAAACAAAAACAGCACATCTAGAATTGGCTTACTACATTATGACCAGAACAGATGCGAACAAATTTTTGATCAGAAGAGTAAGATTTTGAGTGACTGTAATTGTCAGGTTACGAAGAAAACACCAAAGGAGTACAATCGATAAATAAAACTTCCATTTACCTTTCAACTCCTTCGTTGATTTCAAATCTGAAAATTAAGGAAACAAAGAACAAAGCAAAAAAGAAGGAGTACAACGGCCGTCAGAGTCAACGTAATGCCGGCCGAAAAATTAAAAAGAGAAGATAAGTTGTGATGATCGCAACTTTGGAGAGAAGAAACGGTTACGGTGTTATGTGAAAAGAGCAATTTTGCTAATTAAGGATGCTAATAAAATAGTTCAGAAGATGAAATTTCTAAAAGTTGTCTATATATGTGTATAATTAAGTTTTGATAGGTTTTTAAAATATTCAAAATGTGTCTTTTCAAAATGACATATTTTCATCTTAAAAATTCCATATATTTTTAAAAAGTTATATTTTTGTTTAAGGAGATATACTTTCGTGTAAAGATGCTTTCTTCATTAACAACAATAACATCAAAGAAAAAATCACAACAATCATAAATAAACTAAGAAAGAGAGAGATTCATTGTTTAGATAGATTCATTGTTTAGATCATCAAAGATCACCGCGTGGAATTGCATTTGTTTTAAAGAGGTTGTCAAAATGTATATGAAATTGTCTTTTCATCATAAAGTTATATGTTTGTAAGAAGTTGTATTTTCATTCATTTTCATTTCAGACCTTTTCATTCATTTTCATATATATTTTATATAAACTCTTAAAAAGAATCTTAAAAATTATAAAATTATAGTAATTCTATATGTATTACATTGGTTGTTTAAGAGGTTCAAATGTTAAGGATTGTCTTTTCATAATTAGATTTTTCATCCTAAAATTTGCATAAATTTAGGAGTAATAATTTGGTGTAAAGATGTGTCTTTTCAATCCAAAATATAAATTTTAAGACTTTTTCAAAATTTTCAAAATTGTGTCTCTTCATATTAAAAATTAAATAGATTTGTAAAGAGTTGTCATTTCGTTCATCTTCGTATCTGTTTTATATACATTTTAAGGAATATAAAAATATTTTAAAATATTCAGGTAATTATGTTGTGGGGGTAATTTAATCATTTTATAATATTATATATTTACAGAATTAAATATATTGTTTTTAAATTGTATATGGTTTATAGCATCATATTTTTGTGCAGGGTTTTCTGTTTCTAATTCGGTTATGTTTATTCGGATTTCATATAAAATATATAAACTTGTTTAGAAATATTTATCATTAATAGATAAGTATTAACAAAATGTTAACCAAAAAAAAATTCTTTTTATATGCACATTTCTATTTATATTTGACGTCAAAATATATTTTTTCATTGAAAAGTGCATAAATATTAGTGAACTTGTACTAAAATATGATAGCGTCAAAACATTATGGGGCAAGGGTCAATTTTGAATAATGGTACAATATTTTCTAAAATTTTATGTGGGTCAACTGATCCTCTCTTTAATAAGCTGTCTACACCACTTGTTTTATATATGTGCTATATATTTATTGAGTTATATATGACACATTTAGATGAGAGATGATTGTTAGAGATTGAAGTGAATTTACATAACTTTTTGAATGAAATTTTGCAATTCATTCAATGAACAGTTGCAACTAATTAAAAAAAAAAATTGTAATAATTAGAATATTTGGTGATAAATCTTTACAGTCGTGTGTGATTGTTGCATTGGTAATGAACTATTGTAATGTTTGGTGTTAATCATTGCATTTTTAACTAATGATTTCAATTATATACAATATAATATTCCTTCTGTTTTTTTTTAAATGACGTTTTAAAATATTTGTTTTGTTTCAATATAATTGACGTTCCTGGAAAACAATGCTAATTATACTGAGATATGACTTTATTTACCCTTATCCTATTATCCTTTCAAAATGGAATATGTGTCACCAGAGATGATAATTAAATGATGGACAGCGGTAGAGAAGACATTGTATTAAGTACCTTAACAGGACGTCATT
This sequence comes from Brassica oleracea var. oleracea, assembly GCF_000695525.1. Taxonomy (NCBI): domain Eukaryota; kingdom Viridiplantae; phylum Streptophyta; class Magnoliopsida; order Brassicales; family Brassicaceae; genus Brassica; species Brassica oleracea. Next base: position 6,385,471 of record NC_027753.1, read on the forward strand.
TAAAAGAAAAAGGAGAGAATATATTTTATAAAACGAGTTCCCGTGCCATCGCACGGGTTTCTTAGCTAGTTTAGATAGAGCCAAAGTAAATAGATCAGGGAATTTCAAGTTTCAACGCCATCTGTTATCATCCGTACATATCTTCCCTCCGCAATTTCTTTATTATATATTAAGTTGGATATTGTGTTCAAAAAAAAAAAAAATAAAAAAAATATTAAGTTGGATATGTTTTCAAGTCATTGATAACACAACTTCATATCCTCTTCTCTCTCTCTCTCTTTCCTCTTGGCTCTCTCGCTTTGTGGGTTCTTCATTGGGTATATATATTATATGTGCACAACACACATAGGCAGATATGATGGGTTATGAGCAGATGAATCCGAAGACAATGACGACAACCTCGATGATGAAGAACTTCAATAAGATGGAACCAATCAATACTCCACAGAAGAAAACGATTAGGAGAAGTGTATCGGCCACTGATAGTGGTGCAGCGGCGACGGCATGCAAGAGAAGGAGAACGTCCGCGGAATCTCAAAACCCTCGATCTCAACGGCATGTCCTTGGCTTCCCTCTCAGCATCTTCTTTCAACTTAATTAGCCTCCATCTCAAAACTCGATCTCTCCAACAACAATATTCAGGTGTAAATATATATATATATATATATATATATGTATATATAATTTTCATCAACCGTAATTATACAGCTTTTGACAAAATATTCGTGAAAATCATTTTTTAATGAAAAGATACATTTCTGACACTATTGAAATTAAAAAAAAATTTCATACCTGATGAAAAATAACCTACAAGTTGAAGTTTTCATTTACAAAATTTCAGCGGTATTTGAATTTATATAGATTTGTTTTCATTATTCACTTACTGATTTATTTATTTTTTTGAATAAATTCACTTACTGATTTTTATGAACGATAATATATTTACTTAGCAACTGAAATTCGTGAGAATATAATAGTTCTTGAGTGAAAAGACAACAAATTCTCTGAGAGTACTAATCTTCATCGGCTCTATAGGTTAGCAAATACAACTATATAAAAATTGCTGGGGGCGTTTGTGATCTAATTAAATGAATTTAAGGTCTGACTGGTTCAAACGCAGAGGTTGCGGTTGCGGTTGCGGGAGTTTGCGGATGCGGGTGGTTGCGGTTTCTAGCGGTTTTAAGAGATTTGTATGACTGATTCTGCGGTTAGAAATTGGTGCGTTTGCGGGATACTTATGACTGGTTAACTACCAAATACAGAAGCGGTTAAATAATAAATTAACAATATTTACATTTTATATAATTATAAAAATATCAAAAATCATAATATTATAATAAATATGAAAATCATATTTAGAAAGTTATAGTTATAAATTTTAAAAAATTATAGAAAATATTTTAATTTTAAAATTTTATAATATTAATTAAAATATAATAGATATATTTTAGTATTTTTATAATTCCAATTGAAATTTTTTATTGAATATTTTTATTTCTGTATTTATATGGTTTTTGAAAAAAAGAAAAAAAATTATTCTTCCGCAACCGCCCGCAACCGCAAACGCTAGCTGGAACTAGCTTTTGATTTAAGAAGTTCGGAGCAGTTTGAAGCGATTTGTAGCGGTTTGTATGATTGTTTCGAAACGCTGTCAACCGATATCAACCACAAAAATTGCGTTTGCGGGTGGTAGCGGGGAAACCAGTCATGCCCTAGTTTAAAGCGGGTGGCTCTGATTATATTATTTCAAAGATCTTTGCTAAGTTGCTAACTAACAAACAAAGAAATGATAAAGATCGTAGAAAAACTGAAGCAATGAAGCTCTCTCTTGCACATGCATGATTCGTTGTATATCCTGATTGCGGTTTTTGTCATTTCCTGTTTTGTTATAGGAAATAAAAATTAATTAAACATAACAAGACAAACTAAAGGTTCCTGATTATATAAATTTTAATTTTGAAGGGATTTTAAATCATCTTTCGCATCTTGGCCACAATTATCCTAATTTTGAAGGGATTTTAAATAGTCGTCTCTCGTCTGGGTCCATAAGATTTTTTTTTTTTCGAATTTAGGAAAAAAAAATTAAAAACGAACCAATCGCGGACCGCCACGTGTCAGTGGGGCCCGCGAACAGTGTAAGAAACCCTTAAGGACCTACTACTATTTGGTAGTTTTGGTAACCGGTTTCTTAAAAAAAAAAATGGGTTCTACGCGGGATCCACGCGCTAAGAACCCCTCTAGTATCCTTGGATAAAGATGCTCTAAGAAATTGAGGCACAAGTGTCCGTTATGTTTATACTTTTGAAGTTTTCGTTACATAATTGCTGTATATAAATAAAATACTGTCGGACACTAGAATCATAACAAAAAACGCTCTCAGGCACGAATACCAAGAGTAGCTTTTGTCTTTCGGTCCATAATCCTTGCTTCCCGGATTCCGACCGTTTTCTATCACCTTTTTGGAAAGTTGACTTTCTTCTCCGGCTCTGACACCTCACCTACCTCGTCTCTACATCCTCTTTTTAGAAGTTTTTTCAAATCAAGCTACCTTTTATCCAGCGGTCCTGGTCGTGAACTTAGCCCTCACCGGTGGGCGGTTTCAGCCACCGCTCCGGCATGAGGCTCTGTAGCCTCACTAGACTTTGAAGCTCTCCATCGCTAGGGTCGATGGTACTCCTCTAGACGGTTTCAACGGGGACTCTGAGGTCATCCAGTATCTGGAGGATTCTACCCTGCTAGGACGAGCCCTCTTCTACAGCATCTGAAAGTATCTGTTGGTTACACGGTCTCTTAATTCTCATCAGTTACAACTACTTGCCAAAATCTCTCGACTGCTTCACTACCTCTCCAATGACTATCTGCGCTCCTCTGTCTCTCCTGCGACGACTCACCGACTCACTATGACGCACCGGTTCTCTAAGGAAGAAAAAGCAAAAGGGATTGCTACTGACTCAACTAGAGGGGGACGCATGAGGATTAGGGCCCCAGAAATGGATACTTCGGCTCTGATTCAATCTAACTCGCTCACTCTGATAGGGCGAGTTACTAATCCTCAGGAACAGAAGATTTGGACGCTGATAACTAATCTTCCTAAGAAGTGGATCCTTGAAGGAGGGGTCACTGGTTCGGATCTGGGGCATGATTGTTTCCAGTTCCGCTTTGAACTTGAGGAGGATCTCCGGAAAGTTCTCGCAAATCCCCCATACCACTACTTCTATTGGATGGTTATCCTACAGAGATGGGAGCCAACCATTTTGCGGTCTTTCCCTTCCCATCTCCCTTTTTGGAATACTTTGAAGGGACTCCCACTCCACTATTGGCACCAAAAGATGATCTACAAGATGGGTCATGCCCTTGGAACTCTAGAAGACTACGAAATATCATCAACGTCAGCATGTATGAAGATTCTCTTAGATGGATTACAACCTATTATTGTCGAAGCAATTGTAGAGTATGGCTCAGGAGAGGAGAGTCTGGTTACACTCGAGTAAGAAGGGCTGGAAAATCACTGCACTTACTGCTACCGCTTAACTCACTTGCAATCTAATTGCCCCCATATCACTGTCCCTCTACCAGTTCCAGTCGTAGCTGGCTCAAACAACCTACAACTACAAGCTGCCTCTGTGCCTATCCCCCCACCAAGCCCTCCAACCGCTCCTCTTAACCCTTTAGCGTTCGAAGGTGTTAGGAGTGGTACCCAAGAGGTGCAACCCTTTTGCAGACGTGTTGATCAACATGGAAGACCTTTTGAGGAGAGAATCTCCTCCAAGCTCGCTTTAGTGCAACCATTGAAAAACAAAATAACACCGCGACAAGAGACTACTCTCCCCGCCACCGATGCTCGGTACAGGAATCAGCAACGCCATTTCTCTCCTCCTTACACTAGGAATAGAGAGCCAAAGCGTGATAGACATGGAGAAAATCATGACATGGAGAAAATCATCATCGCGGTAAGAGTAGAGTGGAGCTAGGAGAAGGGGGCCGCATTCGGGAAGATTTTCCTTGGGTTCTAGACTTCACTCCTCGAGGACAGAGCAGCGCGGAGATCCCCCCCCCCCCAGGCAACCAGGGGAACGCAACTTAGACATCAC
>NC_027753.1:6389646-6400942 GCF_000695525.1 Brassica oleracea var. oleracea
CAGGCAACCAGTGGAACGCAACTTAGACATCACCGACTTCCCTCCACCTCCACCAATCCCTCAGCTCCCAACAACTAACGAAGTTATGGAGGAACTCCGAGAAGTTACATATCAGTATGTAAACTGTCCGGATCCCAATGAAAGTGCAGCTCGTAGACAGCGGGTCCTGGATGGAGAAGCTCATGGTCTAATGGTGGAGACTGCCGCTAGAATCATAGCATCAGCAGTGGAAAATGCTGGTATTCTCCCTTTACAACCTGCAGGGGAGGAATCTATGATGATGCAGACTGATTTCAGAGCGCAAGCCTCTGATCAGGTGGTGGAGTTACCTCCAGAACAAGCTACTATACCCTTACCACAAAGAGGAGAAGGTCGTCCACCAATTTCTAAAAGAAGAACCGCTACTCAACGCCATCTTACTGGAGCTTCTACTAGGAAGTCCAAGCTCACCAAACCCTAGAGAGCCTCAGGGTCGGGCACTGCTCGAGACGCTGCATCTTTCTCTTCTAGTCGTACACCGGGGAGCGCAAACCGTAGATCAAATGCATGGCGACAGAGACGCTCATCCCAGGTCACCCCATCACCAAACCAGTATCCAGCGAACGCCTCCTCACCTTATATAGCGGCAGGACATAGGAGGATCCGAACACAGCTTTAGGATGAGCCACAAGGGGATTTTCAGTCCCCCAACCAAAAGCTTCCTTAGCCTCGGTAAGGTGGAACTGTTGCGGGTTGGGGAACCCCGAAACAGTCCAATGAATTAAGGATATGCAGAAAAGCATATCTCTTACATATCTTGTTCCTCATGGAGACGAAAAATACAGATGATAAGGTCCTAAAAGAGCTCGAGGACCTCTCCTTCGATCACCACTTTCTAGTCTCTCCTCATAGCCCGGGCGGGGGTGGCTTGGCTCTGATGTGGACCAACGAAGTATCCATCTCTATACTCTCCTCGTCACATAACTTCATTGACACTTCGGTTACCTATAAAGATACCAGCTTCAATGCGACCTTCACTTACGGAGAACCGGATGTCTCAAAACGACAGTTAGTCTGGGACCAGTTATCACTACTAGGAGCTGGTAGAACTGGTCCTTGGATGTTGACGGGGGACTTCAACGAGATCTTTGAGAATAATGAAAAATCGGAGGGCAGGGTGCGTCCGGAATGTTTCTCGCGGAAAATGATCTCTTTGATCTAAGACACACCGGGAACTTCTTGTCTTGGAGGGGGAAACGAGGGGACCATCTAGTGTACACCGGGAACTTCTTGTCTTGAATGGTTTGACGCCTTTTCACAGGGGCACTGCCACTACCTTCGGTTCAAAGGATCCGATCATCGCCCAATTACTCTGTTTTCGACAAGACAAGGCGGCAAAAAGGGAAGTTGTTTCAGTACGTTAGGAGCCTTAAGGATAATGTCGATGTGCGAGAACTTATAGACAGAGTATGGAGGGACGGAAACTCTCTAACGGTCAATCAGCGCATAGCCTCAGTTAGAAAAGCCATAGCACGGTGGAGCAGAACACAACATCTCAATAACCGAAAGATGATTGAATCCCTACAAGGCTTACTCGACGCAGCTATGACTTCTCCTGACACTCCGGAAACGACGATAACATCCTCGACTCCTTTGGTTGGCTTTGGGAGATAAGAATACTGGATTTTTCCACGCAGTCTCAAAAGGGTGCAGGGCTAGGAATAGACTTACTGTTCTGGGAAACTCAGAAGGCAACGATATGTATGAAGATCATCAGTTTGCTGAGGAAATAACAAATTATTTTGATCTTATCTTCACATCCCAGAACGCGAGTGCACCTGATGTTGTCTCAAGAGCCTTAACTCCCCGAATTTCAGAAGCTACTAATAGGAGACTCACAGCTATTCCCACGGCCACCTAGATCAGGAACGTCCTCTTCTCCATTCATCCCGACAAATCTTCGGGGCCAGATGGTTTTTCTGCATGTTTCTTCCAAGTGAACTGGACCACTGTCGGAGACACCATTGTTAAAGAAGTGCAGATGTTCTTCAGGACAGGATGTATGCCGGAGTTCATAAACTCAACACACATACGCCTCATCCCGAAGAAGCGTGAGTCAAAGACCGTTGCTGACTTCCGGGCCATTGCACTCTGCAATGTTTATTATAAGGTGATCTCCAAACTCTAATCGTTTTGTCTCAGATCGATCATGGGAGACATTATCTCAGACAGTCAATCGGCCTTCCTTCCCGGTAGAGCGATATCGGATAATGTCCTCATCACCCATGAAGTCCTACACTATTTGAAAACTTCAGATGCAAAGAAGCGTTGTCATATGGCCGTCAAAACCGACATGAGCAAAGCATATGACAGATTAGAATGGGAGTTCATCCGGCAAGTGTTCGATCAGCTCGGCTTCGACCCCGTTTGGACCAACTGGGTAATGCAATGTGTGTCTACGGTCACGTACTTGTTTCTCATCAACGACTCGGTTCTGGGAAACGTCCAACCGCAGAGAGGAATACGACAAGGTGATCCCCTCTCTCCATATCTCTTTATCCTTTGTGTCGAGGTTCTCTCTGGGCTTTGTACTGCGGCACAAAACAGCGGAGATCTAACGGGCATGAAAGTGGCTCGCCAATGTCCTAGGATCAATCATCTCCTCTTCGCTGACGATACTATGTTCTTCGTCCGTGCCGACTTGCGGAGCTGCTATACTCTCAATGCGATCCTTAAGGACTATGAGCTCGCCTCGGGACAGCAAATCAATACCGCCAAGTCCTATATCTCTTTTTCAGCTAGAACACCACAGGAAACCCGTGTCAGGGTTAAAGATACCCTTGGTATAGCAAATGAGGAAGGGGTTGGTAAATATTTGGGCCTGCCGGAGCTGTTTACACGAAAGAAGAGAGACTTGTTCACTTCTATCGTCGATCGCATCACGTGTAAGGCGGCATCTTGGTCCACCCGACGTCTCTTAGCCGTCGCCAAGCTAACTATGCTCAAATCGGTTCTAGCGCCCATCCCAAACCACGCCATGTAATGCTTTCTACTCCCAGCTGGGCTATGCTCAAGAATACAATCTGCACTTACACGGTTCTGGTGGGATGATGACCTAACAACAAAGAAGCTATGCTGGATTTCTTAGGATTCTCTAGCTCAGTCTAAGCAGGAGGGGGGATTGGGACTGCGAGATGTACAAGATTTCAACGTGGCTATGATAGCGAAGATCTCTTGGAGGGTTCTCACTCGGCCAGAGTCCCTTTCTAGCCGTATTTTGCTGAGAAAATACTGTCATAGTTCAAGCTTTCTGTCAGTTCAGTGCCCCTCGAAACCCTCCCATGGCTGGAGGGGTATTTTATTGGGTGTGACTTGCTATTGAAACATCTCGGGAAAGCGATAGGTAACAGGAACTATACAAGCATCTGGTCTGATTCTTGGATCTCCACCACTGAGAATATAAGGCCATTTGGACCGCCTCGAGAAATGAAAAAGAACCTCGTTGTGGCAGATCTTCTTACTCACGGGAGCCATGACTGGAACCAAGCGAGAGTCGAGCTTATCTTTCCGGAGGTAGCGCACCTGATCCTACAGATCAAACCAAGCTCTCTCAACGTAGAGGACGCTTTCTTCTGGCAGAGGGCCCGTAATGGTATCTACAGCGTCAAGACGGGCTACTATGCAGCCTTGGACTCAACGGATCATCCGACCATTGCTTCTCCTGCTCCTGATAACTTCACCTGGAATCGTCATGTGTGGGACATCAACACTTCGGAAAAACTGAAGCTATTTCTATGGAAACTCTGCCGAGGAGCTCTGGCCCTGGGCGCCAACCTACAACAGAGAGGAATGGCTCTACAGGCGGTATGTCCTCACTGTAATGCAACAGAATCGGCCCTGCATCTTTTCTTCACTTGCCCGTTCGCCCAACAAGTGTGGAGACTAGCTCCCTTCGCAACCCCAGTTGATTGGCTTGACATTAACACACCACATCAAGCGCTGATCAGAGCTACCTCGCTCTTAAACCTTCCACCAACAGGGTTAACCTCTGACCTCGTATCTTGGATACTATGGGGGATTTGGAAAGCGAGGAATCTTCTCTCTTTTGAGCACAGAGCTACCACAGCACCGGCGGTAATGACCAGCGCTATTTCGGGAGCTAGGGAATGGTCAATGGCCCAACAGACAAACCTACCAAGGACTTCAACTACAAGATACATGGAACGGCCCCCGACTCTCCCTACGGTGCTTCTTACCTACAACTCGGATGCAGTCTGGAGAAAAGAGACAAATAACGCTGGACTCAGTTGGGTTATCATCGGCTCACAAGATGGGCTGATCTATGAGGGTCAAGGCCATGCCCGGTTCGTGTCATCACCACTTATGGCCGAAGCACTGGCGGTTAAAGGAATGCTCCTAGCGGCTTCTCATCTCACTACAACAAACGTCTGGATTCGCTCCGACTCACTTGAGCTCATCAGAGCCATTAACTCGAACACATATCCTATGGAGCTCTATGGAGTTCTCAAGGACATCGAGTTTCTATCTGCATCTTTTGATTTTATCTATTTCTCGCACATTTCTAGATCGTGTAACTCTCGAGCTGATTCGTTAGCGAAGAATGCTCTGTTATGTGATCACTCTACCATGTACTGAACCTTTTATCAAATATATTAGCTGTTGTTCAAAAAAAAAAAAAATACTAACGAAGAGCATTAAATATTCATAAATAGAAGTTGTTCTTAACATTTACCTCTCTCTTTGACTCTGCTGTATTGAATGTGTCATGTGCAGTTGAAAAAAAAAAAAAAAAAAAAAAAAAAAAAAAAAAAAAAAAAAAAAAGAGAAAAGAATGTTTCATATGCCAGTGATACTATTTCTAAATAAACAACCATTGTCAAAATACTTTTTTATTAAAATATATATTCTCTTCATACATTAGTTTATAGTTATTTTTTATTTTTTTATTTTTTTGGTCAATTTTATAATTATTTTTTATTTATACATATATAGACTTGAATGTCCATAATTTATGTATATGCGTGAGTTAAGACTTAGTTAAAACTGCATTACTCATATATTCAGTTTCTCATGCAGCAAATTCCTGAATCTCTAGTGGCGAGAATGTTAAATTTGTGGGCATTAGATTTGCACTCCAATCAGCTCAAAACACTTCCCAACTCCATTGGATGTCTTTCCAAGCTTAAGGTTCTTAATGTATCAGGAAATAATCTACAATATCTCCCCAAAAACTATAGGAGATTGCAGGTAAGACCCCTTCAACCACATCTAATTCTCTTGTAATCAACGTACTGAAACGCAGATCGCTGGAAGAGCTGAACGCCAATTTCAACCAACTGACCATGCTTCCGGACACGATAGGGTTCGAGCTAACGAATATGACGAAGCTCTCAGTGAACTCAAACAAGATTGTCATGTTACCAAGCTCTCTTAGCCACTTGACGTCGCTACGCGTGCTCGACGCCAGGCTTAACCGCCTTCGATCGCTTCCTGATTATCTAGAGAACCTTGTGAACCTTCAGGTTCTTACTCCGTTTGTTGATATCTCTCGTGGAGCTTGACGTTAGTTATAACGGAATAACGGTATTACCGGACTCCATCGCCTGTCTCCGCCTGATTCAGAAGCTTTCCGTCGAGGGTAATCCCCTCGTCTCCCCACCTTTTGAAGTGGTACGCACAATTTATCTTACTTTTGTACTATAGTAACATAAATTATTCTATTTTGACGATATGATACAAGCCACTATGCCACATGTGATAGTGTTAATAACATCAATACTAAATAAAACGCGTTCAACATCTTTTTTGTAAAAGAAAACGCGTTCAACATCATATTCACTAGTACTAGAGAACACAACTTGTCTCACAAGCACTATGATCTTTAGTGTGTTACGGTAAGCAACGCAAGCATTATATTTATATGAAAATATTTGATGTTATGTTAACGCTAAATGTTAAATTTCATTGGCTTCAAAATTAAAACCAAATTGACAATAAGTAGGTTTGCCAACGTCTATATCATATTTTTTTTTTGATGATGAAATTTGAAATTTATTGATCAACATTTGGAATTTTTACAAACGATTAAAAGTTGTTTAGTGTCTTAGGTGCCAACGACAAACAAATCGAATGCTAAAGAGTAACTTGAAACCATCTTCTTAGTAACCCTTCCAATCTGTGGCCATGAGTGTATCGCAAAGAGCAAATGCGGTTCCGAACTGCCTTGTCTATGAGTCTTCTTAATTGATCCCTCTGGATCCCTCGTTGCTGGTGACACCTAGAATTTCTTTCCTTCCTAGAATTTCTCCTCCACTCTAGCTAAGGTGTTCCATCTGTTAGCTGCCTCCGCTGCCCTCGCAAAGTTTCCAGGGGTTGGGTCTAATAGTGCTATGTTTTGACAGTCACACAGCACATCATAAGCATTCTTCGTACGAGCCGGTAGGTCCCCGTAATGCGTTTTGTTCAGCTCCCGCAGCGGCTGTTTCAGGAGTTTTAGTTTCTTGTGAAAACGTGAAAGGGCTGCTCTAGAATGGAACAGCGGTGGCGTTGTATCCCAGATTCGCTGAACTGTTGGTAGGAACTCGTTGTGCTCAGTCAGGTAGTTGAAAAAACGAAATGGTTTCCTAGCATCGTTAACATTTCCTGTCGTACGGATCAGACACCTTGCATGATCTGAGATTCCACCAGCATCGAAGTGCGCTGAGGAGCTTGGGTATTGACTCATCCAGCTTTGGTTTACCAATGCTCTGTCCAGTTTCTTTCCGATGGGGTCCTCCTCTCGATTGTTCCACCAAGTAAATAAAGCTCCCGTATAGGGGAGATCAGTAACCGAGCAGTCCGACACTAACTCCTGAAACTGATACATACCCGTTAAGTCTCTACGATACTCCAAAGATCTGGAGTGCTCAATAGAAGCCAGTGTTTCATTAAAATCGCCAATCAAGATCCAAGGAAGCTTTAGGTGGCCATACGCAACTTTTGTGCCTCTGATTTCCTCCCATAGTCTGGTCCTTTCCTCTGCCGTGTTAAATGCATATATGGCTGAACAAATATATTGTTCTCCGGTGGAGGGATTCTGAATAGCACAAGTGATCACCTGTGCACTCATGTGCAGTCGAGTGACTACAACTTCATCCGTCCAGCAAAACCAGATTCTCCCCAAAGGATGATATTCGTAGTTAGTAAGAGAGTTCCATCCCGGCATAGCAACATTCATACACCACTGATGGTTAGATTCCTGGACTCGTGTCTCTACTAGGCAGCCATAAGAAGGCTTTTCCTCCTGTAACCATGATTTGAGGGCTCGATGTTTGCGTGGTAGATTGAACCCACGCATGTTCCATGCAAAGAAAGAAGTCATAACTTCCTACCGGAAGTTTTTTTTGACGATCCGTGCCTTCCTCCATATCCGCCTTTACTCATATCTTTAGAGCCAGTTACTCTCCCCCGAAGTTGCCTTGGCACCGACCCCTGTTGCTTACTTGTCGATGCCACCTGCAATTCCTTTTCTTTTTTGCCATCCACTATATTTCCCCGAAACTCGACCTCTTCAACTTCCGTTCCACTTCCTTCTAAGCATGTTTCCTCCTCTTCATCGATGTCCTGTAAAGGACTAAATCTTGACGGGGAGATCGTAAACTCCTTTTCTCCGTTCACGTCGCCTGATGCCTTCACTCCCTTCCCGTTAACCCACACGTCAATGGTCTTAGAAAGCTCCTTAGATGTTTCAGATATCTTGCTCGTTTTTTCCTCGTGTGAAGATGCTACAGGTGAAAGCTCTTCCAGGTCCTTTATTAGATGCTCCATAGCGTTTCCCTCCTTAGGCATTGTCTCCACTGCTTCCACAATCCCAGTCTCGTCCCCTCCTCTTATCTTATCATCCTTCACACCAATATCCCTGCTACCCTCCACTTCTTTGCCCTTGCCTCCTCCGACAGTTATCCGTTCACGCGGCATCGAGGCGTAGATAGTTTCCCCTGTTCGCTTACTAAGGATTTTTATCTCCTTACTCGAACAGTCCTGTCCCTTATGTCCCCACCTGCAGCAGACATTGCAGCGGGGAGGAAGCCAAGGATAATTGACTTCGACTTCGTGTGAAGCTCCCGCTTTGTCCGTGAAAGTGATCTTTTCCACCAGAGTCTTATGTAGATCGACTTCCACTAGGATTCGGGCCATGTCCAGCCTCACACATTTCTCCGTGTTCGGATGCAGTTTCACAAAATGTCCCACTGCCCCAACCAGGCACTTCAGACCTTTATGAGAATAAAGTGTGTTTGGTACTCCTCTGAGGTCAACCCAGAGTGGCATGGCTGACAAGTCTGGAGGATGCTGAGCAGACTCTGGGGTCCAGACATTAACCACCAACGGAGTATCCGCTATATGCCAATACTTTCTTTGAATCACCCGGTTCCTCATTTGATCATTTTCAATTCGGAACAACACAGTATTCTTCGCAATAAACTGGACATCAATCTTGCTACCCGCCTTGGGAGCGCTCCAAATACGATTGACGGTTGCGTGAATTGAGCCCACGTGGGGAGCGTCTCCAATGAAGTAGCCCACTACGAAACTTTTCCAGAGAAGCTCCGCCTCGTCAAAGATCGCATCTGGGATTTGAAGTGTTGCAATGCCATCGACAATGTCGATAACAGGTTCCGCTCCTGCTCTACCGGCCAGGTCCTTCGACCATGGGCTTGATCGGACACGCTCTTCCTGCTTACCTCCGTCCCTCCCTTCCGAATGTTCTCCATGGTTTCCGGTCATAGATTTGTGCCGATTCTCACCACCATCGCGTACCTCCGAAGCTGCTCCTCCGTCAGTTGACTGAGTGAGCAGGGCGAGAGATGATGCGCCACCGTCATGAGTCTCTGAAGCTCCGACTCCCTGGACAGCTGGTGGTGTAGTGAGCGACGTAGAGCTTTGAAGACTGTCCGTTTCATGCGTTGACCCCTTCGCCGGAGCTGCAGTGTCGCGCGAGGTCACGTCTGGATCCTCTGTCGGCTCGCTTGGATCACCAAGCTCAGTTGCGATCGGATCTCCCATAGTCGTCGCTGGCACGCCCATGAAATCGCCGGTTTGAGCTCCCGTGATAGGATTTCCTGGCAGCGTCGCTGGATCGCCATCGCCTGTAGCTCCCGTGATTGACTCCATTAATCTTATCTCTTATATGTCTATATCATATTAGTCATTTATATTTGTAATAATTAATGTAAATGCATAAAACGTTTATAAATAGCACACATATATAAAAATATTGCAGTTATATTAATTAATAAAATCTTACACAAGAATATAAAATTATTAAAAAGTACACAATTAAATATTGAAGTACAAGCAAAATACCACATTCCTGTTGTCTACTTTTAGTTTTAAAATATTATAATATTTATTTTAAATTTTGTAAAAGATTAAACTACAAGCAAATATTAAATTTCTTTTGTAATATTCTTGTTGTCTAATTCTAGTTTTTAAAATATTATAAATTGTTATAAATTATTTATTTAATTTTATATGCAAAACTTAAATTTATAAGAGTTAATTTGAAATATTTATGAGATATAAAAAATTTAAGGATTAAAAAGGTAAACAAGAAAATATTTAAGAATTATAAATGATTTGTAATTGTAAGGATCAAAATCCAAATAAGAAAAAATTTCAAATTTGAAGTTTTGAAGTTCTTTTTTATATGTACAAAAAAAACATTATATTTGAAGTTATAGAGTTCTTTTGGAGATGCATTTAGAGATGATCATGATCATTCTAACCATTAATCTTGCATACCATCGTTACCAGATCCAATACCATAAACCACTTTTAGATCAGATTATAAGAATGTGTACAGCGATTCTTAACCTTTTTTAGTATAGTTAGGTTTTGTGCCTTTGATATTATATTAAATTTTTTAAGTTTTCGACTTAAAACTAATTGACGTGACACTAATATCTTATACATTAACTATGTCCTAACAAAACTCATGATATTGAAGCTTATATTTCTACACACTCTTTAGATTAAAGCCCATAACCCATTAATCCCAATACTACAATCATCCTTTTGCAATGCGGAACAAATTAACATCATAAAAGTAACTTGAGAGACGTGAATACATAAATTAAAAACTTACTAGACCCTCGCGGATATGAATTTTCAGTTTTTAATTATTTATTTTATTAAATGATATATTTGTAATATTCGTTCATATTATATTCATTAAGTAAATAATTTTTTTTTGCATTTTAAACTATCTATTTTTTTTTTACGAACGTGTGATATCATATAAAAAAAATAAAAAAATGAATATAGAGTTAATTAGATAATTTTAAAAACAGAAATTTTTCTTTCTTGTGTGATATCATATAAATAATGATCCGTCCAGTTAACAAAAATCATGATTATTTTATGTGTAATTTTTTTTTATTTTGACAATTTCCTTAAAACTATATTAAATTTTACATATTTTAATTAGAATATTTTTAATATCTTTACCTTTTTATTTGAAATGCAACTCAGTATTTTTTTAACAATTATAACAAAATATTTAAAAAATATTTTTATAATTTGTTTGAAAAATATGAAAATTACATTTTAAATTAAAATTCTCCTAAAATATGATAAGTTTTGATGTAAACGAAAACTCAAATTATGTCAAAAATAATGATATTCAATGATATGTCAAAAATAATGTTCTTCGCCTGCCCATACTCTTACACGATATGGGAATCTCTGGCAAGACCACTTGTTGGACGGAACATCAACCCAGATTGGGCATGGACTGTCAATCGGCTACGTACTATGGGAGGAAAAAGCCTCGACTCAATTCTCGCAAGGATGCTATTCCAAACTGCCGTGTACTACGTCTGGAAGGAAAGAAATTCAAGGTGTCACCAGCAACGAGGGATCCAGAGGGATCAATTAAGAAGACTCATAGACAAGGCAGTTCGGAACCGCATTTGCTCTTTGCGATACACTCATGGCCACAGATTGGAAGGGTTACTAAGAAGATGGTTTCAAGTTACTCTTTAGCATTCGATTTGTTTGTCGTTGGCACCTAAGACACTAAACAACTTTTAATCGTTTGTAAAAATTCCAAATGTTGATCAATAAATTTCAAATTTCATCAAAAAAAATAACAATTTTAATTGATTATTTTTTAAAAAATACATTTACAAAAATATTGTTTGAAAGAAAATTCATTTATCTTTCAAATATAAAATGAAAATATTATAATTAAATAATAAAAAATATAAATAAAAACCATAAATTTAGCAAATGACAACTGAGTTATATTATGCTAAAA
>NC_027753.1:6401189-6407876 GCF_000695525.1 Brassica oleracea var. oleracea
CGTACAATTGTGTGAGTCAAATTCTAGTTTTATTGATGCATGTTATATATTAGGGCTGCATGTTTTAGGTAACATTTTAATGATGCACGTTTTTAAAAATCTCTATTATTAAAATTATGCACGTAAGGATAACTCATGAGTTTTTTTGGTTGATTAAATGACTTTATGTCCAAATTAATTTAAGGATATTTCATTAAGGTAACTGAAAAAGACAAACAATAAAATAGGAAGTTTAAATTCATTTAAGCATATTTCATTAATGTAACTGAAAAGACAAATGATAAATTATGCAGTTTTATTCGTTTTAGGATATATCATAAATGCAACTAAAAAAGACAAGCAAAAAAAAAAGGAGTTTAATTAATGAAGTAAGAACATTTTCAAATGGGTATTTCTCTTTTAATAATATAGATATTATTAAGAAACCGTATATTATCATATAATAAAGTTTGTGATCTAGTTTATGTTTGATGATCTGTTATAACAGGTTGAACAAGGTTTGGAATCAGTGAAGCAGTACATGAGCGAGAAGATGACTGTCTTATAAGAACACTCCGATGAAGAAAAAATTATGGGGCATTGGTAAGATGGTCAAGTACAATACTTTTCACGGTCTGAGCTTATCTGGAAGGTCTCCAGGAAGGAGAACCGGCGGTGACGACCTTGGAAACGACAGGGAAGGATTCTTCAAAGTCTCTGATTACCGCCAAATCAACGGAATTGCTTCCCCGAGACATGTGTCCCACTTCAATCCGCGACGCCTCTTGTCTCCATTCTCCGCGTATTTCTCTCCTCCAAGGTATTAGCTAGGGTTATTTCTGTCTTTTTATCATCCCATTTTACTTTTTTTCATGCAACCTTGTTTCCTTGTATGTTTTTTCGCATATAGGCATATATTGCGTCTATTCCCTGTATCATAGACTTCTGAGTGTGTGTGTTTTGGTTCAATGTTGAACACATTTGAAAATCCTGACATAATAGTTTGGTTCATGTAAATATGTACGTAACGTAAGATCTTATTTTCATAATATTAGTCATGCTATTTAGTATTCTCCACCTTGGTCCTTGTCTGTCTGAGAAAACAAATATGAACATGGATGATATAATTGGTTTATTCCTGAGCAAAACTTTAGCCGCAGTCAAATCACATACTTGGATGAATAATAAAGTACTTCAAGTCTTCAAGTGAGTGGACTTGTTTATCTACATACATTTTGCATCCATATTGATAATATGATTTTTAAGCAAAAAAAAAAATTTCATAATATGATCAACTGAAAGATATGTAATCGACTAAAAAGAGCAACTTGATAAAGATCAGCAATTAAAAATTCTAATATGTACACAATAAGTTTATGAAATTAATATATAAGATAAGTTATAATATGTACACAATAAGGTTTCTTTCCACCAAAAGATAGGAGATTATCTTCAAGTAAAAACATAAACCGCCATAGTACTACGTTGTTTTCTAATAAATGCTTTGATATACTCCATACATGTTGGGGACGAATGTGCTATAAAAAGAAGATAAATATTATACCATAAACGTGTCTGTAGTGACTATAGTGAGTTAAAACTATTTTTTACAAAGCTTGAATTAACTATCACAAATATATTAAAAGAGAAATAGTATCCTCGATGGGTATAAACCCCTGTATTCCGTATGGAGAAAAACAAACAATAGATACTGGAATATAGTGATAGGTCAATTTAAAACTGCAATAAACTAGGCGTAACTAAATATGTTGCCAAAATTAAATTGACCGGTTGTGAGAGAACCGATTAATATAGAATTTTGAGGAAATAAGATATAGATTGTTGCTAATATATGTTGGTGTACATGGTATATAGAGGGTGTAAATACATTCAGATATTTGCTTTGTGTTTTAGAGTCGACCCTGGAAGTTAGCTTAGAAAGTTTTTTTTTTAGAATGTGTTTCCTGCCACCAAAAAAATTATGTACATTAGCGGTTTTGTTTGAACAGAAAGTTCTCAGTAGCAGCAGTAATAGTTTAGGTGATGTTATAAGCACTACGAGATGCGGATTTTTTTGTCAAAGAAGGGTTGCGGATTTGATTCCCTTAAGAAGTTTTTACAGGAAAAAAATATTACTATCAATGAATATATTGGCTATATTTTTTATATCTACCTCTTGCCGCACAAGTAATAAGACCGGCTCTAGTAGGCGCGCAAGGACAAGGAACTTAGGAAGACGACCAGGCTTCCTACTCAATACGACAACAAAACAAAACATTTAAAAACTCCAATGGAAAATGTCAATCTAAAGAAAGGAGGATGTAAAGTTAAACAATAAAAACCCTGAAAGCAAGACAGAGAAGCAAAGGCCCGGAAGAGTCGATAAATTTTATGAAAAGATTGTATTATTCGTTTATCTCACTTGTAATGCTTCTTGTGTATCCAATTCCAAGACAATCATGTCAACAGTTTTTTTGACATATATTTTCTTTTATCACACTAGATTTCTTTTTGCAAAAGAATAAAAAAAATTATCTAAATTACTACAAACTAAATACCAGTTTTCAAAGATATCATTAATGAACAATATACTAACATTTGAGTTTAGGATTTAGTGATTATTATTTAAGATTTAGTATTAAAAGGTTGGGATTGAATTTATAAATTTTTTATAATTATTTAGAAAAATTAGTTTAGTGTTATTTATTAAAAAATAAATATTTATGAAAATTTAGTAGAATGAAATTTTCTCAAAATAAAACCATGGAGACAATTTTCCAACAAAAAATAGTTTGTCAAAGAGAACTTTTGCATGTATTGTTTGTTTATCTCACTAGAATATATTTTTTTTTGCAAAAAGTAAAAATATGGAGACTATTTTCCAACACAAATTAGTTTGTACAACAATCGGAAAACTCCGAGTAGTAAATGAGATCCACAAAAAGTCATAAGGTTTGCAAAGAACCACGAAGTACTAAAGACTAAAAAAAAAAGATGGTGTGACATAGGGGATTGGTGATAGGCCATGAATTTTACCCACTATTATCCATGGTTTATAAGTGTTTTAGGATATATCTTATTATATAAAGCTTAGTTCTTATCTAATTAACGCGATTGTGACACGTGGTAATTATATATTTAAGATTATGATATGTGTTAAACTATCTTCTAATTAAAAATATATATAAATAAATAGTAACAAAATGAACGATTTATAAAAAAAAATAACTATAAATATTATTTAAAATAATTTTCCTTTTTCCTTTTTCTTTTTAATATATCAGCATGTGTTAAAATCTCTCATGATTATATATATATATATATATATATATATATATATATATGCTAAAATAATAAAAACGAAATTTTAAAAT
The DNA here is from genome assembly GCF_000695525.1 of Brassica oleracea var. oleracea. Taxonomy (NCBI): domain Eukaryota; kingdom Viridiplantae; phylum Streptophyta; class Magnoliopsida; order Brassicales; family Brassicaceae; genus Brassica; species Brassica oleracea. The sequence goes on from NC_027753.1 coordinate 6,404,543, forward strand.
TATTTAATAGCAAGAATTACAAAAGTTATTTAATAGTAGCTGTTTCTATAAAATTTTGATAGTATTTTTTAGTAAATTTTTTTTCTTTTTAAAATTCTAAACAAAAAGTATTTTTAAAATTATTTATTTAATACTAATTTTCCTTTTCTAAATCCTAAAGAAATGATCACTATAAAAATATTTGATAGTAATTGTCCTTTTCTAAAATTGTAAACATAGGAATATTGTAAAAGAGTGTTTAATAGTAATTTTCCTTTCTTCAAATCCTAAACAAAAAAATTAGTAGAATAACTATTTCAGTATTTTTATGAATAATCAACTTTCCTAATTAAATGTTTAATTTTCTGTTTAAAAATCATAAACCAAAAGAAACTACAATTATTCACATCTATATTTCGGATTAAGCTCTCTCATATTTTGTCACTAAACATAATAAGAGTAGAAGAAAAATAGTACGGGAGTTTTTCTGCATGTTCTTTCATATCTTTGTGTGTTCTTTTTTGTCACATGATGACAAAATAACTAGGTTTTCTAATTTTCACATGTTTTTTTTCTTCTTAAACTGAAGTTGATTTTTTTTTGTCATAATTGTCATGCTGCTGTACGTTAGTTATTGCCACAATTATACTTTGGCGTTTGTACATATAGCCAAATAGATTTATGCAGTTATGTTGTTGTACAAAAGTTAATGTGACTATTATGCTTATATGTGTTTGTTCTTATCGACAATATAAATTAGTTTTACTGTTGTAGTTAAGTTAATGTCAATGTCAATTTATTTATGAATAATCGACTTTTCTATCTAGGTGAATTTTTCTGCATGTCCTTTCACATCTAAACTGATGTTCACATAATTTACCTTCCGAGATAAGACAACAAATTGCTCTTGAAAAACAATGCAGCTCCTTCTGAATGCATTACAACATCTATATATCAAGATTTCCAAATTCACTTTTAAAGACAAGAATTATCTCATCGAAAAAGAAATGTTTACTCCAAAGAATAAGGAATGAAACGGTTGGTAAAGTCAATAACTATATGTTAATTTGCTTAGACGGTGAGCAAAAGAAATATTTGAGTTCTGATAGTATTGGTAACGACAAAGAAGAAATTACAAATTAGTATATTCTATATTCCACAGATTTTTAAATACGTTAAAATTTTCAGGGATTCCAAATCACAAACTTGATCTCAAAATAGATGTTCCAGTCATGTTATTAAGTAATTTAAATCAATGAAAAAAATTTGCAATGGAACAATTTTACTAATAACCAGCCTAGACAACATGATTACTAAAGCAGAAATCCTAACCGAGATCAATAATCAACAAATTCTTATTCGTAAAAGTCTCACACCAACCAACAGATGCAAGATGGTCTCTCATGTACAATTGTACGCTTCACTATCAAAGAGTCACTACAGCTGCATGACTTTAGAATTCGTAAAGTAGACACAAAACATGTCGACAATAGTGTTCTAGAAAATATTGTATATCAAGACATTTTCAATAATATATGATATATATATAAAAAGGTTATAGTCACACTATTGATACTAATGTAGGGCAAAAGAAAAAAAATGATGTTTATCAAGCAATATATTTGATATTTAGCTGAATATCAATCATACATATTGATTGGTTTCGTCTGACATCAATTTTGATTTTTTTTTTTTTGAATTTTCTTCCACAATATAAATATTATAGATAGTTTACAACAATTCTATATTTTTCAATTAACTGCAATATTAAAAATAATTTAAAGTGAATTATTTATAGGAAAAAAAATTATATACTATTTTAAAACACCATGATTATTGAAGTAGAAATACTAATCAAAGTTTATGTAGGAAAATTAATTATTATACTAAAATAAGTCTTACACCAATATATACTGAAAATTTCAAGAACTAATGTGAAAAATATTTTAATTCTTTCTATGTTTTTCGTAAAATTAAAACATCAAATAAAACCCGTGCAAAGCACGGGTCCATATCTAGTTTATTATGTTTTGAATTCAATTTAGTGTATTTACAGGTTTAGGCATGTTTGGGAGAAATATACCGATTTTGGTGATTTTTGGAATCCTTTGAGATGCAGAGCTGCGCAAACGCGTCAGATGTTTAGATATGGCTGTAGATCTTCCCATGGTGCGATTGAGCTGATATTTTGACACAAGATAGAGCTTTGAGTTAGTTTTCAAATGCCACTGGTTTGGGGTCAATCCAATGGTTAGATTAGAAGTTACGCCCGGTTTAAGGAAGCTGTCGAGAAGAAGAATGTATGTCGATCGATGCAACACTCTTGATATCGATCGACATGGACGCCAGAATGTGGACTGAGTATAGTTTATGACCGATTGAAGCCCAGAAGTAACCACAAATTACCAAGATACTCATGTACGACCTAAAACCCTATTTATATGTTTTCTAAGCAATTGTTGACGGTTACGCTTTCTATTGTTCGTTATTCTTGTTTTAGGGTTGGAGAGAAGATCAATTCTCCTTCAGAGATTGATTGGAACTCCATTGGTTTTATCATTGCTTTGTATTCTATTATTATTCAGACTATAATTTGTGTTATTGCTTCTATGTCTAAGTAATCATCTTGTTAGATTTAGGGATTTCATGAGCTTAATGTCAAACTGATAATCAATTAGGATTGCTAGGTTATCGGTAAATTTCTACACCAGGGTGATTTGTAATACTAGGATCCGGAATAGTTATATTCACACGAAAGTGTGACTGATTGTTTGAACCTAGAATCATAGGACAATTGAGATGCACAAAAGTGCAATCAATTAACGGAACCCGAACCTTGATGGATTAGATACTTAGCCGCATATGAAAGTTGGTCTAGGAATCTAGTTGAACATAATAGATTAGGTCGTTAATGCTTGTCTAAGGAAGCATCGATCGACGCTCAGGCCATAGCATCGATCGACGCTCATTCCTTGTTCATGGAGAGCTTGAACAAAGACTTAAGACATCTGATTAGTAATTGCATGCAATAGCTTGATTACTTGCTTATTAAAATCGAGTTCTAGAATTATATCTATAAACCCCTTAGCATCCTTGCATTGTAGTTTTGAATCTCTTGAATGATAAATCCCTAGGTCTAGCTATTTCTCTTTATGGTTTACAACCTCAAATCAATCGAACAACTGCCTTGTTCACATTTCTTACATTTATTTACTGTTTTAATATTAATTGCCTAGCTTAATCTTGATATATATAGTCTAGCGTGTGCCCACGCTCCCTGTGGATTCGATCCCTAGTACTACAATCGAACACTACAAGAAAACAACATGGATACTGAGGGAAAAAATCGTCAGAA
>NC_027753.1:6407976-6421514 GCF_000695525.1 Brassica oleracea var. oleracea
TCCGTCGGAATGTCCGTCAGAATACCGCTGTTTTCTTGTAGTGGAACCTCCTATTTGAGAGAGTAAGATCACTTATTAGTGCAATTTGAGTGATATCAAATTTGACGCCGTTGCCGGGGAGCAAGGATTCGCCATTAGACTTGATTAATAGGTTTAGTCTAGGTTTTATTTACTGTTTTAAGTTACTTACGAAATTTTTTTCTTGTTTTTCAGGTACATGCCTGTCAGTACCAGAAGCAGCAAGGAGGAATTGCTTTTCTTCTTGGACCCAACACGTTTGGAACGCTCGATCCGCGAAGGGAAACACGCAGCATCGATCGACATCAACTCTTCTTCGTCGATCGACACCTACAACAGAACATCGATCGATACCAATCTGCAAGCTAACATGATCGAGACACTTGTGCTACAGAGGGATGAGAATAGAGACATGCATGACCTTGGGGGTCATCTGTGTAATGCAGAAGGTCAGAAAGTAGATTCATAGGAGGACGTAATCCCTGAGCCATCCACTACTACTGAGGATGCTAAAGTTCTTCAACATAGAACATTGGTAGAATGGATCAGACCTAGTCAGTTCTATACCAACAGGTCTGCAATTCAACCTCCAGTAATACAAGGTGTTGATATGAAACCTAGATACTTCTCTCATGTGAGTGAGCATCCTTTTCATGGTCTCCCTCATTAAATGTTGAAAACCCCTTTGACCATATTGAGACACTAGAGGATTATGTGTCTAGCATTCATAAGAATGAAGCAGCAACAGACTACATCATCTGCAAGGTGTTCAAACATTCTCTCTCTGGGAAAGCGAAAACTTGACTGAGACACTTGCCACCGAGATATCTCACCACCTGGTGTGATGTCAGGACGGCGTTTCTGATTGAATTTTTTGATGATAGAAGAGCTGAAGCGATAAGGGATAAGATTTGGACATTCTCTCAGGGACCTACTGAAGGATTTAGAAGTTCTTGGAAGAGATTTAGGGGATACCAAAGGGACTGTCCACATCATGGTTTCACAGAGACTCAGTTGTTGAAGAAGTTCTGCAGAGGCATTGATGTGCAATATCATACAATGCTGGATACTGCAAGCGAAGGAAACTTCGAGACAAGGACCCGAGATAAAGCTAAAAGATTGATTGAGAAGATGTTGACTAGCAACAGTGTCAGAAGACCGGATATGCTCAGAGAAAAATCAGAATCAGCTGCAGTGGATGATAACAAGATCATTGAGACTGAGATTGGTTATAAACATGAAGTCTCATTGGTGGAACATATACTTTCACATTTATGATATATAAATCTAAACCATTAAATTATACTTTCCTAAGAACCAAATTTGTGTGTTAACAACATGTATTTTTTAACTACAACAATCATGGAAGTACAACGTACAATTGGTCAGTTCTAAATGTAGTTAAGAAATATTAACCTTGTTAAGTTTCAAACAGAAGTAGGATAAAATATTTACAAAAATAATATATCTAAAAACTTTACAAAACTATTTAAAAGTCATTTATATGCCACTGTCTTTATAACTATGGTAATATCCAAAGGATTATTAAATATTATCTATTTATTTATCTTATAAAATATTTTTGTAGTATAGTATCGAAGGTTGGTTATAAAAGGAGATTCGTGCGTTTTATTTCAAACCAATACATACACTCAACAAATACTTTTATAATTATGTTATTATTTCAAACCAATAATTTTATAAAATATAATTCAAGAGAGTGAAAGATAAATCTCCTTATTTGTTTATCGAGTTAAAAGAAAAAAAGTAGAATTAGAATTTTCAAGGTTTTAAAAAAATCAAGCATAATTTGTGATTATCCCAATAATGTTATTTTTCAGTAAGATAAATTTCTGAATGTATATTTAAGTTACATAAGCTATTATTTAGTATGTGATAAACGTCGTTATCTAAAAATAGTTTGTATTAGAATAATAAATTTTATATAATAAATAAAGAAAGTTATTTAATTTATAATGAAACTATTAGAATTAGGTGATGATTGTTTGTTTGGTTTCTAGATTTTGGTTTTTGGTTTTTAGTTTTTGGTTTTTGGATTTTAGATTTTAGTTTTTGGTTTCTGATTTTGAAGTAGAATTTAGTTTTTTGAAAAACATGAATGGTGATTTTAGATTTTGGTTTTTAGTTTCTAGCTTTTGCTTATAAAATAATGAAATGAAAATATTTTCAATAGTAAAATATTTATTCTGGAATAATAAAATATAATGTCATTACAAAACACACATAAGCTTATTTGAAAAGAAAAGCAAATAATACAAAATTTAATTCTATGTTTAAACATAAGTTATATATACTTTTTATAATTTTATTACTTATTTTTGTATGAAGTTGAAATAAAAATTAGTAATAAAATATTACTTACTATGAAAACAACAAATAATACAAAATATTACCACTTAAAATATATTTATTTATTTAATAAATTTATTTTAAAAGAGAAAATAATGCAAACTAAATAGATGAACCACAATTCATAATTAATGCAGTTCAAAAATGGCAATACATAATTAAAAAAGTAAAAAAAATCTTATATTTTAAAATTATTCTATAATTCAAATATTATAAACAAAAATATAAATATTTAGATTATTTAAACATACTAAATAAAATTTAAATGTATTTTTATACGTCTGGGAAATCGTATAAAATTATAAATCTATTTTGAATTCTTAAATTCAAATTTTATTATATTTTTGGTTCTTCAAAAATTTTATTAAAGATTTTTTTTGGTCAGATATTTAAAAAAGGGTGAATTTGCTCAATAGCCAAAATGCAAATGAAAATTAGGTATATGACATATTTAACAAACTAACATTTGTACCATTTATGAACCGGTTATACCCCTCTCATCAACAAGTATCCAGTTAGGAAAGGAGAGAAGGGATGACGTATGCAAAGAAAGATATGGAAAAAAATTTAACGAGCATTATTCACCATATAAAGGCATGTAAAGCCATCCACGTAACAGTTTTAGTTACCACATACATATTATAGGTGACATAGCTGATGGTGTCAACTTAAATGATGAATGAAACTAATTTGGGATGTCTGAGACTCGAGTGATTGTGCCTAAAATGAATCAAAATGTACAAATACATGACTTGGACTGAAGTTCCTGAATGTGTTAGTCCATACCAATGGCGTAGTATAGGACTACTTGGTCCCAAAACTATTCCATTTGAAACCGTTGGAATAGAAATTAGTGATCATGAATATAATATTCACTACTAAGTCCCTGCAATGGAATGCATGATAAGGCGAAGAACAATTTTTATAGCTGAAATAGTATAGATGATGAAGCTCATGATATTATAGAGCTGACTTGAAAGAGAGGAAAATCACGTCACTTAAATATTTACCGCATCCAGAATTACTGTCACTACAAGAAAACAGCGGCATACTGAGGGAAAAAATCGTCGGTATGTCGTCGGAATAACGCTATTCCGACGAAATACCGACGAAAAAAGTCGGGATTTCGTTCATACAATCGGAAAAGTGTTTATTGTAGGGTAAGAAACAAATTTTTGACTTCATAATCAGTCTAAGACACTTAATGATGGTTATATAAGTGTTATTCAAACCACAAAACGTTTTTTCGGTTTAAAAACCCTATTTCCTCGGAATTTCCTCAGAATATTCCGAGGGAATTCCGAGGAAACCTTTATCTTCCTCGAATATTCCGAGGTAATACCGAGGAACTAGTGTTTGGGGTTTCAAAACTCGTACGTTTTTTTATAAACGGATCGATCGATGGCTATATGTTCAAAAATGCATCGATCGATCGAGTATATCAAGTGTTCATCGGAATATTCCGAGGCTTTTCCGAGGAAACAGGGTTTGGGGTAACAATGTGATCGATCGATCCCAAAATGGATCGATCGATCACTAAGATGGACCAAAGCGTAACAATGTGATCGATCGATTAGATTATCCCATCGATCGATGTGGATATCCAATAGATCGAATGAACAAAATCTCGAACGTTTTTTTATAAACGGATAGATCGATTGATATATGTTAAAAAACGCATCGATCGATCGAGTATATCAAGTGTTCATCGGAATATTCCGAGGCTTTTCCGAGGAAACAGGGTTTGGGGTAACAATGTGATCGATCGATCCCAAAATGGATCGATCGATCACTAAGATGGACCAAAGCGTAACAATGTGATCGATCGATTAGATTATCCCATCGATCGATGTGGATATCCAATAGATCGAATGAACAAAATCTCGAACGTTTTTTTATAAACGGATAGATCGATTGATATATGTTAAAAAACGCATCGATCGATCGAGTATATCAAGTGTTCCTCGGAATTTCGTCGGAATATACCGGCAGAATTCCGAGGCAATTCCGAGGAAAACAAATTTTTGGTTTCCTCGGAATATCCTCGGAAATTCCTCGGGAAATTCCGAGGATTTCATTTTCCGTCGGAATGTCCGTCAGAATACCGTTGTTTTCTTGTAGTGTGTGCACAGTAAATGTATGGACTAAAATAGAATTCCTTCCAATATATCTTGTATTCCATTGACCAACCTCGGTTACTCTATTCTATTTTACCAAAATAGTGTAGAACACCAACTTCATCACAACTCTAAATAATAAATTGTATCCCAATCCACCTCCAATCCATAAATATTAAACACTAACCCTAAAAGAAAATATAAACCCTAAACAGAAATATAAACTTCAACCCCAACCATAAATACTAAAGTTTTTTAATAAAAAAAATGTATTCCATATCACCGAAATAATATAGGATTCTAATCCCACTCACAACCACTAAATACTAAACCCAACAACAAAACATACATCATGCTTATTCATTGTAGATAATATAAACCCTATCAACAAACCATTAACTCTACACAGAAATATAAACTCAAATCCAATAGTCAACCCTAATTTTCCATAAAATAAACCCAAATTTCGAAATGCCAGTAAAATGCATTACCATTCTACATGAGGCATATAGAATACAAAATATGAAAATGTAGTTGCAATCTGAAGATCATCTTAACATATTTTTCAAATGTTGAAATGGCTATGCCTTCATGGAAAGTGGTAATGCTTGCCCCAACGTCAACCCCAATAGTACATAAACTAAACTCTATCAACTATTCACTAAACCCTACACAGAAATATAAACCCTAATCCAATGTCAACCCCAGTCTTCCATAAACTAAATCCTAACCACTAATTACTAAACCTTACATGGAAATATAAATCCTAATCTAATGTCAACCCCAATATTTCATAAACTAAACCCAAATTTCGAAATATGAGTAACATGCATTTCATTATTAAAGAGCATATAGAAGACTGGGGTTTATGGAAGACTGGGGTTGACATTAGATTAGGATTTATATTTCCATGTAGGGTTTATGGAAGACTAGGTGTCAAACGATATAGCACAATACATATATATTAGGCCTGGGATTTTTGTCTGAACCGAATGGGCCGAACCGGACCGAACCGGTTTTTTTCGGTTTTTGGTTTGCTTCGGTTTTCAATTCGGTTCAATTCGGTATGGTTTTGAAAATTAATCCGGTTTTCGGTTCGGTTTTTGATTTTCAAAAAAAAAAATTAAAAAAACCGAAAATAAACAAAAATAACCAAAAACCCGAACCGAAAATAACCGAATAACCCAAAAATAACCGAATTTAACCGAAATAACCGAATTTAACCGAAAATATCCGAAAATTTTGGAAAAATTATACCAAAATTAACAGAAAATTTAAAAATTCGGTTATTTTCAGAAATAAAATTGAAACCGAAATAAACCGATAACCAAACCGAACCGAACCGAAATTTCATTCGGTTTATTTTGGAATTGCTTTTAAAAACTTCAGTTAACCGAAAACCGACGGTTCGGTTCGATTTCGGAAAACCGAAGTCGCAGGCCTAATATATATTGTTCAAATTTTGAAGTATTGATGATTGCAGGGAAGGAAGTAATGCTTACACCAAATTCACATTGTATTCTGTTTTATTTGTATGTTATAATAAATTATATTCAATTTATGTTTTGCATATTATTTCTCTTTACAAAATCATATACAAACTAATATAAACCACATATATACACCAATACAAAACTCATATCAATAGAACATGAAACAACGAACAAGATTGAACCACCTCTTTCAAGCATCGAATGAAATACAACTTACTAAATAGTACATTATATATTAATAAATATGGCAAATAAGAGAAGAACCAAATTTGAAAAAAGATTGTTTGTTCCATTTCATAAAATAGTATAGAAATACTATTACCCTTCCAACTCATCCATGACAAACCTGAAGAACAAAATGAAAATGAAGATACACATTAGTTTACAAGTTGGAAGGAAATGACAGCATATGAGATATGCTACTAGTATATGAATTACTTTATGGTTAGGTTAAATGTTTAGTTGTTTCAATCCCTAATAGCCTAGCTATGCGAGTAAATAACTAACATATGAAATTAGAATTATACCATCTGATATAATATAGAATTTATATATATGGAACAGAACATGTGGTCAGATGGAATGGAAAGCAAATAATATATTAGTTCTAATACGATTACTCAGAAATAGCAAAAAAATGGAATGGCACGTAACCAGTTTCTAAAACTAATATTTTCCATTTTAAATAGCACAGGTTCCATAAGATATTCCATTTCACACAAAACTAGACTTTTTTATCGCAAAAGGGACTTTTCATTCCAAAATCACTATCCTCCATTTGCAGTAAACAGATGAGTACGACGAACGGAAAAAAGTTCATCCCTAAACCAAAAAAGAACTTACGATATGGTTACGGGGTTGGAAATCGAGATATCAAGTCGAATCGATTATTGAGGCCGGAAATCTAACCGCCCTTTCACTTCCTTGGGTCTTCTTGTGATTTCGACAACTACTTACTTCACCGCAACATATGCTCCCTCGCCCAAAACAACTTTGCTTACGGAAACTCTCGCCGGAGTGAAGCAGGGGAAAAGAAGAGGCGAGGCTCTGATGTGAAAATATTCAACTTTCTTCCCTTTTACCGATTAAAAATTATTGTGTAGAAGGGGTGTGATTCTCGAAGAACCACGATGCCCGTTTTACCAAAAAAATGGGTTTAATTTTAATTTTTTATTTGGCAAGTTTTCCCGGTTGCTTCCAAGGGTAATACGGCAATAATACATATAATTCAAGGGGAACAGGAAAAAAGTAGGGCAATTGGCCAGTTTCTTAATTATAAATTGTTTGACTGCTATACAGTGCAATTTCTCTTTAAAAAATTAACTTAGAAGTTAATTTTGTGTTCAAACAATAAAACTACAAAAAGAATATATATATCACAGATTTTAATAAATTGTACCAATAATGAGAAAATGAATTTTACTTAAATTTATTTGTTTATAGTGATTATCATTTTTATTGTTTTCTTACATTAAACATAAATATGATAAAAACAATTTTTAGAAAACTGAAAACCACCTTTTGATGAAAAAAACTATGAAAACTTGACTTTTGGTTTTTGAGTTAAGAAAACAGTTATTTGAAAAAAACTAGTTTCCCTGTATTTTAGGGAATCTATTCTTTCAAAATCTTGATTAGATGCAAAATGGTTTTTGGAAAAACAGAAACCATAAATTAATCCAAAAACTGCAAACAATCAACCTCTTAAATAATTAAGAGAATGCAAAAATTTAGAAATATTTAGGAAATGACATGTAAATGATCTCACATTTTTGAGTAGTTTTCAACTCCAACTACCCCTTGAATGTAGTCTAAGTAGGTTTTGATATAGATCATATATATAATCTTCCAAAAATAATTTAGATGATTGTTTAGATAAAAATATGGAGACTATTTTCCAACACAAATTAGTTTGGAAAACTCCGAGTAGTAAATAGTTATAAGATTTGCAAAGAACCACGAAGTACTCAAAAAAAAAAAGATGGTGTGACATAGGGGATTGGGTCCTCAACTGTTGCTCGCGGTCAACAACAAGTAGTCCCCGACTACAGTGCACCTTTGTTGAACTTCACCAAGCTAATCTTAAACGACAGCTTCGAAACGTTTTGGAAACTCTCGTAAGATAATATCACCTGCACAAAAATAACAGACAGATAATTTATTACGTTTCTGACTTATAGCGCAGGGTTGATGATGATGATGACTTACTGCATGGGGTGGCATCAAGGTAGACGGAAGCAAAGATGAACCAATTGTATCCTTAATGTATTGGTCCTGAGAGCTCAGAACTTGTTGCAAAACAGATACATCCAATGATTCAATGTAAACTTCCACGAAGTCTGTTGGTTCCAGACCTGACTTCTTCCTTAGTTTTTGGACCCTATTGACAATCTATATATAACACAGGCATCGGAAAGTTGATTAGATACAGAAAAAGAAAAGGGAACACATTCCATCGATTATTATATAACAACATTCTATTTTACCTCACGAGCAACACCTGCTTCATACAACGAATCATCAGGTCGTAGATCCAAAAGCACCAAAACATCACCTTCATCATTAACCAAAGCAAAAGTTATATCATTAAGAGTAGAGCGAGCAGCAGTAATCAGATCAAAGATGTAAACAAAAGAAATAGACAAGGTAACCAATCCCGTACCATCTCCATTTGCATCAATCTCCGTCTCTTTCAAACCATCCGGGCGTTTGAAAACCCTGACAATCTGAACAACACATGAAAGAAAAAGTGTCACAGCATATTCTTCATTAAAAGAGAAAAGCATAGGATGAGATGATGATACCTTGATATCTGTTAGCTCCAGCGTGTGTCCAGCAATAGTCACTTTTCCGGCCTCCTCGAATCTTAAGATATCTTGCTGAGACATTTCTCTAACTTCTTTTGCCACGAGCCCCATTGACTTCCCAAGCCGTTTTCCCAATACACTATATATATATAGAGCAATAAATTAATCAAAATTGCTTTCTACATTGAGCACAAAAGGTTAAAAAGAAAGAAAAAATTGACCAAACCTGAAATCTGGTTCTGCTTTTAGTGACGCATACTTCAGAGTATCATTGCATGTCACAAGAGATCTTACATTAAGTTCTTCCAAGACATACTGCAAAAGTATAATCAAAATTCTTTGAATATCAAGAGAAACAAAATAACTGTAGAGACATGTTTTGCTGATTTCATTAACAAGATATAATTTTTATATATATGCATAATATAAACAAAATTAACTTCGAGAAGATACACTACAGACCTCTCTTAGTTTTCCAGTGATGTCATCCAAGAATTCTGCATCTGGATGAACTACAGTGATTTCCCTGATACAACAAGGATAAGCATGTGTTACTTTTTTTCCTTGTGTAGGCTCTAAAGTTAACCACTCACTTTAGAGGAGTTTTCAAGGGTAGCTTGTGACGCTCACGAATGTTCCGAGCAAGATCAGTGACTGTCATCATCCTTGTAACACTTTGCTCAATCCTCCTCTCCACTCTCTGGTTAATTTCAAAATAAGCAAAACAATTCATGTGTTATCCTTTGGATACAGAGATATGGACTTCAGTATTACCGTTTTGTCCGCTTCCGGAAAACTGCAGTAATGGATGCTTTCCTCAGAACCTTCACATGCTTTCCGCAGATTCTGGTATAACGTCTCAGTGAAGAAAGGTGTAAAAGGGGTCATCACTTTGCAAGAAGTGAGGAGCACCTGAGAATCCAGAAAACAAATATTAATTAGTCATTTTACAAATGTTCAAATAACAGGTCCGCATAGTATTCCCACAACTATTTACAATATATATACATTGTATAGAGTTGAAAGAGCAATGTGACAATCATCTTCTCCTGTACGGCCTTTTAACCTCTTGCGGTTGAATCTAACATATATGTTAGTGAGATTGTCGAGGAACTTCAAAAGATAAGGAACAACCTGAAAAAAAAAAAAAATAGAAAAAGAAAGATGTGATAAATACCATGAGACGTTGATAACTTGGTAAATAGTCATGTAAATAGCTTACATTATAAAGCCGGTAACCATCCATCTCCTGGCGGACAAAACAAACAAGACTCTGGGTAGCTGAGTGAATCCACTGATCGAGAACGTTTGATGACCGTAAAGTTGCTACATCAGTAGGAACAAACGGTCCAGAACCGTCAATCTCAAGTCTCTTTGCATTCTGAACAAGGAATCTGTATGCATTGTACCATGGAAGAAATACATTTTTGACCTAGTTACAGAGACCAAAACAGTTCAGACATACAATGGATCTCTAGTCAAATAAGCAGTCAATAAAAAATTAACAACCAAGATAACTCACAACACCAATTACTCCTTCCTTTCTGAAGCGTAGTGACTCAGCGCGTACGATTGGAGAGTTTATGAGGTACAATCGCACAGAATCCTGTTAGCGTTCAGCCGTTCACGTGAAGTTACTAATTAATGACAGCAAAAAGAAAAACAACATATTACAGGGAAAACTTACAGCTCCATACTCATCTATGACTTCCGTAGGAGGTGGATAATTCTTTTCACTCTTACTCATCTTTTTTCCATTCTCATCAAGCACAATACCATTGCAAATCAGATTTCGAAATGCTGGCTTTCCAAATAGTGCAGTCGACAGCAACAAAAGATGATAAAACCTGTATATGCCAAACCAGCAGTTTAGATTCTATTAATTGCCTGCTTAGCAGAAGAAAAGTAATAATACACTTCTAAAATCACATTTGCTTTATACTAATAATAAAGCCTTCCATTAGGCTCGACTCATTAGATGAGGGAGCAAACCCAGAGATGATTTTTACATATGCAAGTTTAACATACCATCCACGAGTTTGATCAATCCCTTCAGCCACAAAATCACCAGGGAAGTTCTTCTCAAAAAGCTCCTTGTTTTCAAAAGGATAATGGATGTACGCGTAAGGCATTGACCCACTCTCAAACCAACAATCAAAAACCTGAAAAGGTAATAATAAGCATAAGTGTGAGATAACCAAGATTAAAAACATGAGAGAGCAGGGGATCCATCTTACGTCTTCTACACGACGGAGCACACCAAACTCAGGCCCACGACAAGATGGGATTGTAATTTGATCAATATGGTGACGATGTAGATCAAAGACCTTGACACCGGAGAGCTTCTCAAGCTTGTCGACAGAATCCATGACAACAACTTCCTCACCATCATCACTGATCCATATTGGTAGAGGCGTTCCCCAAAATCTACTTCGGCTAATGCACCAATCCCTTGCGTCTTCAAGCCAATTGCGAAAGCGATTATCCTGAGGTGCAGGTCAATCAAGAATAAATTTATTAACTCAAAAACTGCTACACTTATATAGAGTATTTGATCCTTCTTCCACTGACCTTCACATGATCAGGTACCCAGTATGTCTGATCATTGTTTTTTAACAACTGTTCCTTCAACTGCTCGTCCACCCGCACAAACCAAGCGGGACCGGCTCTATTTATGAGAGGAGTGTCTGTTCGATAGCAAAATGGATTTTTGTGAGTAAAGCTCCCAGTTTTAACAAGTCTGCCTTTGGCCTGAGATAACAATGAAAAATTATTTGACAACTTAAAAATAATAATCCGTCCAATAATGCACATTAATACTCACCTTCACGGCTTCAATTACATCTTTCTCTGCATCTCTGACATACCGGCCAAAGAAATGGGTAATTCTCTCAGTAAACAACCCATCTTCATCAACAGCCACGACTAGACCCTCACCCTGTAAGAGAGTATGAGATAAAAGGGAGTTCAGTAGCGTAGAGACTACTAGCATGGGTCCTTAAACATACAAATATGTGTAGTGGAAACCTAACCTTTTCAATGATGTTGTTGTCAAGACAAACACGGTAGTCATCATCACCAAAGGCGGGAGCCAAGTGGACGATGCCAGTACCACTGTCATCCTTGACATAATTATCTGCTACAACTCGAAAGGCCACGCTTGAGAAATCACTGAAGTAGTCAAACAGAGGCTCGTACTTCTTCCCAACCAGAGAAGCTCCATCAAATGTGTCCAAAACTTCATAAGAATCAGCCGCAGCACCACCTTTGGCTTTGGCTTTCTTGGTATCAGCATTAGCGGGAAGAGCTGAAAGGCGAGATTCAGCAACGATGTAGACACTCCCATTGTGCTTGTTACGAACCTTGAGATAAACAAACTTGGCATTGACACACAAAGCAAGATTGCAAGGAAGATTCCATGGAGTAGTAGTCCACGCCACAAAAGCAGCGTTATCTTCATCGCCAATAACAGGGAACGTCACCATAGCATCAGGATCCGAAACTTCCTTGCACTTGTACTTAGCTTCGGAATTAGATAGTGGTGTCTTGAGACCAGTACTAAAAGGCATAACCTTGAAGCCTTTGTAGACAAGATTCTTATCAAAAAGCTGAGCAAAAACCCACCAAACACTCTCCATAAAGTTGAGATCCATGGTCTTGTAGTCCTCCTTGAAATCAATCCAACGCCCACTTCTAGTAATAACCTCCTCCCACCCTTCCACAAAGGTAGTCACAACGCTCCTACACTCTTCGTTATATTTATCAATCCCCATCTCAACCACTTGGGCTCTCCTCGTAATACCGAGCTTCTTTTCAATCTCGGTCTCGATGGGGAGGCCGTGACAGTCCCACCCGAAGCGACGCGTGACGTGGTGGCCGGTCATCGTCTGGTAGCGAGTTACGATGTCCTTAAGGGTACTGGCGAGGATGTGACCGTAGTGAGGAAGACCGGTGGCGAAAGGAGGCCCGTCGTAGAAGATGAACTCCGGGAGATGCTCCGTTCGTTTCAGCTGCGTCTTGAACGCATCGATCTGATTCCAGAATGACAGGACTTTCTCTTCCTCTCGAGGGAACGAGAAATCCTTACCTTCTCCCACTTCTTCCATGGCGGCGGCGGCGGCAGAGAGAGAGAGAAAACTCACGTACAAAAAAATAGGGTTTTTATGAGATCCCTGGCCGTAAAACCAGAGAATGGAATCTGTTATTTATATAGCATTACAATAACTTAGGGACAAAGTCACTTGGAGAACAAGTAAAGCTTGAAAAACAAGTATATTTAAGACTTTACATAATGGCATCACCATAATATTCATAACACTTCCTCTTGATATCTATTATGCGCGTAAGATGCTGTCTCGTTAAAACCTCACCAGGAAAACCCAATAGGAAAAACCATGGTTAAAGGAAAAAGAGTGCAACGTGCCATGACTTCCCCTCATGTGTACATACGTCGAGATCTTTGAGACAACGTAGTTCAATAAGATGAGTGATCTTCTTGAAAGTAGCAGGGGTAGCGTCTTGGTGAATGAAACATCCAAATATTTACTCGAACGAACTTGTAGGAAACGAACTTCGCCATTCTTCAGTAGTGCATGAGTCTTCATGATCTGACCATTTCTTGGATTCTTTTTATCTCCAAAACTTTAGAACAATGATAGATTTTCATCTCCCAAATTGTAACATTCTCTTTGGGTGTCTATCTTTTGTGTGTTCTTTGTTGTCTCGTTAAAATT
>NC_027753.1:6421565-6423407 GCF_000695525.1 Brassica oleracea var. oleracea
ACACATATTTCACATTTCTTCTCCGGAAAGCAATTTCTTCAGGATATGCATTCCAATCAGAGAAATCTCCTTTTGAAATTGAGAATATTGTAATACTCTTTCCATTAGAGTATCAAGATCCGTAGATTTCTGGTCCACAATTCTTATTTGATATAGACAGTATTTTCTTGGTCTATTTGGACTTCAAACCAAACTTCTTACATACAATCGTCTAGACATTTGTCTCGTACATACGAATAACTCATTCGTAACTATGAAAGTTACTATTATGATTTTTTTTCTTGTCATATGAAATTACATCTTTTGGTTATGAAAAAGAATAGTAATTTGCTCAATAACACTTTAAATATGGTACTTCAAGACCAAACATATATGAGCATCTTAAATAAAATCCTTCATGGATCTTTATGATAACATCTAATTTTAGATCTCCGATTTGGAATACATAAAGACAATATTGTATTGTCAAGAATTTTCTTCCAAAATATAATTTTCTATAACTCTTCAGGGGTTTTTGATTATATTCAAATCAATGATTCAAATATTTCATATATCCCATAAACATATTTCGATCGAATATGATTTTGATATCATCAATCCTTATGATTTTGATATCATCAATCCTTCAGGGATTCTATCTTTTAGGGATTCTATCTCTTAGGGACTATCAGTTTCAAGTTGGTTGTATAATTTAAGTTCTTCCTTTATTGTCAGACTAATAAGGAACATAAAAGTAGTTGCACCTACCACATAAGACTATGTTACTTCACAATCAATTCCATATTGATCTTTCTTTGGTCCAATTCTATCCCACTTGTTTAACACCTTCTAGTGTATGGACTACTGGTCCAAAAACCTCTCTCTTTCACAAGAGTTTTTATCTTTGTCTATTGCTTCTTTTTGATTTGGCCAATCATCTCTTTGTGTACACTTTTCAATAGACTTTCTTTCATGATCTTCTTTCTCATTCATCATATCAACTGCTACTTTTTTAGTCATAAATATTATCTATTCGTTCCATTTTATTCTATACATGACATAACTTATTGAGATCTCTTCATTGTCTTAGGTACCTGAATTTTTTCAGTCATATTTAATGTCTCTTCCGGAGATCATTCAAAAACTTTATTTCCTCGTGACCATTATTAATTTATGCTCCTTTTCATTTGTGAGGATTCTTATCTTTGGAACCACATGTCTACCACGCTTCAGGCGTGACTTGCAGTTTGATATTGTTCTTATAGAACATCTATTCTTATTGGAGCATTTACAGCTGGTATATGTGACTCGATCACTATATTTATTTGGGGTTAGCAAATTTGTCTGGCAACTGCTTTACTAAGCACTATAATTGAATTATCTTTTGGACTTGTATTTTACATTTTCTTTAGTCTGAGGATCAATGATAACTTATATCAATATATTTTCTTTTTCAGCTGTTTATTTTCTCCCATTTATGTTGGAAATGCTGATTCACTCTTAGCATTCAAATCGAGCCTTACTTATCGTCGGAACCTCCGTCGGAATTCGGCGTGTTTTCTTGTAGTGTTAGATATAAAATTAAGAACTGCAAAAGAAAAAAATGATTAAAAAAAAAGACATAAACACAAATCGACTGCATATTTTGGTTTACAGAAATGAGAGAAACTACATTAAATATATGTAAAATTACTATTTTTCACTTAAAAAAAGACGGCTTATCTCCATAATGTAACATTACCGTTTTATAAAAAAAATAAAAAACATTTTATATAATTTCGAAAATAATAAATATATGTAAACATACAGCATAAAAAATGGAAATACTACATTAAACATATGTAAGATTACCATTTTACATTT
>NC_027753.1:6426203-6439074 GCF_000695525.1 Brassica oleracea var. oleracea
AAAAAACAATATTCAAAAGAATAGTTATATACTTAATATTTGAAAATCAAAGATATTTTTTTCTAAAATTGTACTTACCTGGCCAAGGAGATCAACCATCTTTTTACGGATCGATCGATTGTTGAGCATGTGGTCGATCCGAAAAATACTCTGCAGTTTAATTAAATATATAAAACATTTATTCCAACACTCACCAGATAGTTTTGCTAAATATGATAACTAGATAGCCAACAAAATTACAAAACAATATGTTAATTTAACGTGTTAAAATTTAAAAATAAATTTTAATTATGACTTGCATCTTAACATTTATATAAATATATATCATAACCTAAATATAAATAATTTAACAACTTAAATTAAAAAAAAAAAAAAATCCCGGACGTAGCCCGGATTAATCCCTAGTCTATACTAATAAAATAGACTATCCGAGGCTCCAGGAGGTGTCCACAACATCGTATAATCCTTCTTCTAAAAGAAGCCACGTGGCATAAATAAATCATATTACCAAAAATATTAAACTAATGTATAGGTTTACATTTTGAAATATTGATATATTGTATAGTTTTACAATTTAATATTACTGATGATTATAATTTCGAAAATAATAAATAATATGTAAATATATAACATAAGAAATGGAAATACTACATTAAAATGTAAGATTACCATTTTACTTTTTAAAAAATACTATTTTACTTAAAAATCATATCACTAAAGTTTTACATATTTGAAATATTGATATATTGTATAGTTTTACAATTTAATATTACTGATAAATATCATTTCGAAAATAATAAATAATATGTAAATATATAACATAAGAAATGGAAATATTACATTAAACATGTAAGATTACCATTTTACATTAAAATTTACTATTTCTACTTAAAAAATCATATCACGAAAATATTAAACTAATGTATAGTTAAAATGTAAGATTACCATTTTACTTTTAAAAAATTACTATTTTACTTAAAAATCATTTCACTTAAGTTTTACATTTTTGAAATATTGATATATTGTATAGTTTTACAATTTAATATTACTGATGATTATAATTTCGAAAATAATAAATAATATGTAAATATATAACATAAGAAATGAAAATACTACATTAAGAATGTAAGATTACCATTTTACATTTTTAAATTACCATTTTTACTTAAAAAAATCACATCACCAAAAATATTGATCTAATGTATAGTTTTACATTTTTGGAATAATGATATAATGTATAGTATACATTTTAATATCACTGCTAAAAATAATTTGCAAAATAATAAATAATATGTAAATATACAACAAAAGAAATGAAAATACTACATTAAACATATGTGAAATTACTATTTTACATTAAAAAAGTTACCATTTTTCACTAAAAAATGCTTATCTCCATAATGTAAAATTCTCATTTAATTAAAAGAGCAAAAATCTATATATAAAGAGACTTATACCTCCCTTTCGAACAAAACATCAACATCGACTCACACCAATGCCCAACAAATCTCTAAGGTTATCTCTCTTTGAAAAAACCCTTGCAGCAACGTCTCACCCACTAGGTATATGGAAACCCATTTTCGCTTTTGCTTAAAGCACCGAACTTGAAGCTTGGATTTTGTGGTTACCCTTCTTAGCTTTCTGAAGGTTCACAGAACAATGTAACGGAGGGCCGTGCTTCAAGAACTGCTTTACAGACTGCGAGAGCTGTTCTTGCTGGTGGTGCAGCAGCAAAATCTGAAGCACTGAAGGTATAAAATCATAGCTATGAACCATATCTTTTAAGTTTTCTTTTATGTTCTTTGTATCAAGTCTTCAGTAAGAATTGCTGCTTTTGACTTTTCCAGGAAGAAGTATTAGCAACGGGTCTTCTCGAAGACAATCCCTTGGCGGAGGTAATATTAACAAACAAGCTACACTATGCTTAAGTCTCCCTTTGCTTACTTAACAGAGCTTCACTTTCATATTGGGAAAGCGCTTTTGGTGAGCTAAGTGCAATCAAAAGCACAACAACGACAGCTCATACGGGACACACGGTATAATGGTAACTCTACGTATCAAAAGGTACTTTCCACAGTTGATTCTATAGTGTTTGTCATTTTCTACTACTTTGTATGTTATTTTGCCCCTCATGATTCAATACTTTGTGTGTTAGTCTGTTTGATGGACTCTTGCATTCCATGGAAAACTAGAGAGCTACGGGTCAGATCACAAAATTTTACTAGCTACCAGCATAAATTCCAAAATAGTTGGAGGTGAGAAAACTATAGCATTCTCATCTCTCCGACATTTAGGAATTAGGAATAATTTTTAGCCACTTTAAAATACACTGGTAACTGTTATATCTCACACCCTCTCTATTTTCAGGCTCATCAGAAAATTGATAAGACTAAGAGAAAGAGGTTATGCAGAATCTTGGACTGTAAGAAACTATCAGTAGGCGCAAACAAGAACGCTGCACAGAGTCGGCTGCTTCCACTGAGAGTGATGGTGCATATCCTTTTTGATGGAGCAAGCACGAGCTGCGATATCTACAACAACAAACACTATTACTACAAACGAAACAGTAGTTTTGAGAAGAAGCTTTACAAGAAGAAGAAGATGTAGAAAAAGTTGAAATTAAACCTAACTCAGACCTGTACTCCTTTGAGGTCTGAGTTATGTTAATCATTTAAGAAAGCTCTTAGAGAAAGAGGTTATTCGTAGCGCAGAAAGGTTTATGTTAATCATTAAACATTTATCTTAAAATGTAAATAAACAATTTAAAAATGGAAAAGGTACATTAAGCCTTAAACATTTATCTTAAAATGTAAAATATAGATATTAAGTAAATATATAATATATACGAAAATAATATTAATAAGTAAATACATAATATAAAAAATGGAAAAGTACATTAAGCATTAAACATCTATCTTAAAATGTAAATAAAAAAATAAAAAATAAAAATACTACATTAGACATGCATCTTAAAATGTAAAAACTAAATACATGTAAGTATACATTTAAATATGTAAATATATAATATACAAAAAGTAATAATAAGCAAGTACATAACTTAAAAGAAAAAAATACTACATTAAAAAGTAATATATAATATAAAAAATGAAAATACTACATTAGTCAAAACATAGTTGGTATAAATTAATCTATCAATAACAAGAATCCAAAAAAATGTAAAAGAATTATCTTTTCATTGTAAACATTGCATTAGTTTTTTGTTAAATTTTTATGGATTTATCATTTTATAATTAATTATCTGTTTTTCATATTAAAAACTAAATGTTTTTCATAAACCGTCCACATAAATATAAAAAACTATTTTTCAAAAGAAACCACTTGGTATTAAAAATAGATAATAAATAAACATACAATATAGAAAAAATAATAAGTAAAAATATAATATCATAAACAAAAATATTACATAAAACTTCTATGGTAATATTATGGTAATATTATCATTTGATATAAGAAAAATAAAAATATACATTAAGTAAATATTCAATATAAGAAATATAAATATTACATTAAAAATCTGTCTTAATATTATCATTTAATATAAAAACAAGAAAATCAAAATAAGTAAATATACAATACAAGAAGAAATAAACAATAAGTAAATATACAATATAAGAAATATAAATATCATATTAAATATTTAGCGTAATATTAGAATTAGCAAATATACAATATAGAAAAATAAAAAATAAATATATAATATAAGAAAAAAAAAGGTACATTAAAAATCTATCTGCAAAATGTAAAATAAAATACACAGTAAGTAATATTACATTACAAATCTATCTTAAAAATATCATTTAATATAAAAATAAAAAAAAATTAGAATAAATAAATATACCATAGAAGAAAAAATAATCAATAAATACATATACAATATAAGAAATAGAAATATTACGTTAAACCTCTAGCGTAATATTAGAATTAGTAAATGTACAATATAGAAAAATAAATAAATATATATATATATAATCTAAGAAATAAAAAGGTACATTAAAAATCTATGTGCAAAATGTAAAATAAAATACACAGTAAGTAATATTACATTGCAAATCTATCTTAAAAATATCATTTAATATAAAAATAAGAAAATTAGAATAAATAAATATACCATATAAGAAAAAATAATCAATAAATAAATATAAAAGATAAAAAATATAAATATTACATTAAACATCTAGCGTAATATTAGAATTAGTAAATGTACAATATAGAAAAATAAATAAATATATATAGAATATAAAAAATAGAAAAAATAAATTAAAAATCTATCTGCTAAATGTATGATAAAAATAAATAATAACTAAATATTATATTTAAAATTTATTATAATATATCATTTGATATCAAAGCAATAAAATAGAATAAATAAATATATAATATAAAAATAGTTTGATAACTAACTTTGAAAATCAATATAAAAACAAGGAAAAATAAATAATAAGTAAATATACAATATAAGAAATGGAAAAACTAAATTACACATCGATCTGAAAAATGTATAATAAAATAAATAGTAAGTAAATATAATTATTACAATAAGCATCTAGCGAAATATTAAAATAAATAAATATATAATATAAGAGAAATTAATAATAAATAAATATATAATATAAGAAATATAAATATATATTAAACATCTATCATAATATTATAATTTGATATTATGTAAAAAATTAGAATATGTATATATACAATATGAGAAATATAAAAAAATTATTAAATATAAAATATTTCAATAGAAAATCTAAATTAAACATATATCTAAAAATGTATATTAAAAATAATAAATAAATAATAAATATATAATATAAAAATAGAAATATTACATTAAACATCTATCATAATATTAAAATAAATATATATATAATTTGAAAATACATATAAAAAACAAAAAAAATAAAATAAAACTACATTAAACATCTATCAAAAAATTTTATATTAAAATAAATGAAAATTAAATATACAGTATAAAAATATAAATCTTACATTAAACATTTATCATTATATTACCATTACATATAAAAACAAGAAAATTAGATTCAGTAAATAAAATATAAAAAATAGAAAAACTACATTAAACATTTACTTAAAAAATTTATAATTTTACATTTTTATTATTTCCAAATATTTTTATAAGTAACTGTATAATATAAAATAAATAATAAGTAAAATATACATGATAAGATATAAATATTACATTAAACACTTATCGTAATATTATCATTTAATATAAAGCAAAAAAAAAATAAAATAAGTAAATATACAATATAAGAAAAATAAACAATAAGTAAATATACAATATATAAAAATAAACAAACATATATCTGCAAAATTTATAATAAAACAAATAACCTGTAAATATACAATATAAGAAAATATAAATATTACATTAAACATCTATTGTAATATTTGAATAAGTAAATATGCAATATAACAATATACATGATAAGATATAAATATTACATTAAACACTTATCGTAATATTATCATTTAATATAAAGCAAAAAAAAAATAAAATAAGTAAATATACAATATAAGAAAAATAAACAATAAGTAAATATACAATATAAGAAATAAGAATATTACATTAAACATCTAGCGTAGTATTAGTATAAGTAAATATACAATATAGAAGAAATAAATAATAAAAAATATATAATAGAAAAATATAATATTAACTATCTATTTGAAAATGTTAAATAAAATAAATAATAAGTAAATATTATATTAAATATATTTTAGTATTATCATTTGATATAAAACATTAAGAATAGTAAGATAATTAACATTTGAAAATCAATATAGTTCCGCGCGTAGAACGGATTAATTCCTAGTATAAACTATAGTTTAATCTGACGTTGTCCCGTTTTTTCATAATTATATAACAGTAGAAAACATTATATTAACCTAAAATATAAGAAGTGTGTATTCTTTCCTTAAATAAAAGCTATGAAATTACCTAATATGATTTACATATATATGATAATTAATGATTATGAATAATAAAGATTTGATAACAATTTTTGCATTCTTCTTCATTTTTGTTTAATTTTATATTATTAAAAAAAGTAAACAATCACATTAACCATATAATAAAAAAGTTATATTTTTTCTTATATGTTATTTTGAATTTTTTTAAATGACTTTAAATTACAAAAATGAGGAAACCTTATATTTTATATTCTTTTTTAAAACGACTAAAATACAAAAATGAGGACAACTTATATGTTATATTTTTCTTATATGTTAGATTTTTTATTATATGTTATATTTTGAATTTTTTTAAATGACTTTAAATTACAAAAATGAGGAAACCTTATATTTTATATTCTTTTTTAAAACGACTAAAATACAAAAATGAGGACAACTTATATGTTATATTTTTCTTATATGTTAGATTTTTTATTATATGTTATATTTTGAATTTTTTAAAACGACTTTAAATTAGAAAAATGTAAGTTTTCCTTAAGTATACGACTAAAAACATTAAAATGACATGTATCAATTTCATGGTTGATTTGAAAGCTTTCAAAACCTTGTGGAAGATAAAAGTCAAAATAATTCAACTGTGTAAACAATACTGTTCACTTTTATCAGGAATGTGTTCGAAGGAAAAACTAAGGTTTTCATGTCATAATTTGTTTAATTTCCACTAGAGAACATTATATTATTTTATTAACCTAAAATATAAGAAGAGTGTATTTTTTCCTTAAATAAAAGATAAGGAATTACCTAATATGATTTACATATATAAAACAATTAATGATTATGAATAATAAAGATTTGATAACAATTTTTGCATCCCTCTTCATTTTTTTTAAATTTTATATTATTAAAAAAATAAACAATCACATTAACCATATAATGAACAATTATATTTTTCTGATATGTTGAATTTTTTAAAATGACTTTAAATTACAAAAATGAGGAAATCTTATATGTTATATATTTTTTTAAACGACTTTAAAGTACAAAAATGAAGACACCTAATATGTTAGATTTTTTTTTATCTGTTATATTTTGAAATTTTTAAACGACAATAAATTACAAAAATGTAAGTTTTCCTTAAATATACGACTAAAAACATTAAAATGACATGTATCGATTCGATTGTTGATTTGAAAGTTTTCAAAACCATATGGAATATAAAAGTCAAAATAATTCAACTGTGAAAACAATACTGTTCACTTTTTTCAAGAATCTGTTCGGTGGAAAAATAAGGTTTTTATGTCATAATTTGTTTAATGTCCAATCCGATCAACCCATGATATATTAATTATAGTTTTGTTCCATAATTTTTAATAAAAAATTATCCGATCCATCGGAAATAAATTATATAATAACAACAAAAAATATTGTATATGTATAAATAAAATGATCAAATATATAAAATAAATTATCGATAATATATACAAATAATGTGCATATCTTATCCTAGTAAGTGAGTATTATACATGTCTCTTTATTTTTCTTTTCTTTGCAACATTACTTTTCTGAATTTTGTTTGGGGAATCATACAAACGGTAAGACATGATTAACTAATCATGTCGTTTCACAACATTTTGAGCCCAACTTCATATTCCACTGAATCTAAATTGACTAAATTATGGATTGCTTTTAGCAAGCCTACTTAGTTAACCCACTTGAAATTAGGTTTAAATCATTTCTTCCCATTGATAAAATCCAATAAATCAAAATGATTTGATGCATAATCAGTAATTCAAACAATATAAATATAGATATAGTAGGGTACAAAAAAAAAACTCACAGTTTTCTTAAACTATAAAATACTTATAAAGATATTTCAAAGTAGATTTATGAAACTAATCATGTGCTTTTTAAAAAAAAAAAAAAAGACACAGGTTAAAATAAAACTTAAACTACTACGAAATGGTTTTACCAAACTGGTTATTCTATTTTATTTTATTTTATTTTTATAAGTAATATATGAACGTATGTTACTTCACAAAATATATAAATTTAATATATAAATATCATGCATATTAAATTTTAAATAATTATTCTACTAAACTAAAGTATTATAACTTCATTCAAAATTAAGATCATACATTATAATATTGATTAAGCCTAAAATAACTATTATATTTCTAAAATGTGAGATCATTTATGATACATGTCATTTCCTAAATATTTCTAAAATTTTGAATTCTCCTAATTATTTAATTCTAATAGTTTCATTATAAATTAAATAACTTTCTTTATTTATTATATAAAATTTATTATTCTAATACATACTATTTTTAGATAACGACGTTTATCACATACTAAATAATAGCTTATGTAACTTAAATATACATTCAGAAATTTATCTTACTGAAAAATAACATTATTGGGATAATCACAAATTATGCTTGATTTTTTTTAAACCTTGAAAATTCTAATTCTACTTTTTTTTCTTTTAACTCGATAAACAAATAAAGAGATTTATCTTTCACTCTCTTGAATTTATATTTTATAAAATTATTGGTTTGAAATAATAACATAATTATAAAAGTATTTGTTGAGTGTACTTATTGGTTTGAAATAAATTTGGATCAGATTCGGTTTGGAACTTTGGATCCGGATAATTTAGGTAGACTCGACTCCTTTGAAAACGATACTTTTTCTAAAAAACTGCTATATCTTATTTCCCACCAAGCGTACCAACTCCAGTTTTTAATTAGGTCTGCGCCTCGAGGTATCTCAAGTCTCGTTGTTGACTTAAAGCTCCTCACATGTCTTGTCTTTGCTCCTGGCTCTCTTGCTCTCTCATCTCTCTCTCTCTATCGCCGTAGACTATGGCCACCGTCACCGATACGCCAATCCGAATTGGAGTAATGGGATGTGCAGTAATCGCTAGAACAGTCTCCCGTGCCATCGACCTCGCTCCAAACGCCACTATCGCAGCCGTTGCAAGCCGCTCTTTAGAGAAAGCCAAAACGTTTGCTACCGCCAATGGCTACCAGCAATCTGTGAAGATCCACGGTTCCTACGAGTCGATTCTTGAAGATCCAGATGTTGATGCTCTTTACATTCCTCTTCCAGCTAGCCTCCATGTCGAGTGGGCTATACGTGCTGCCGAGAGTGGAAAGCACATCCTTCTGGAGAAGCCAGTGGCTATGAACGTATCAGAGTTCGATAAGATTGTCGCGGCTTGTGAAAAGAACGGTGTTCAGATTATGGATGGTACCATGTGGGCTCATCATCCTAGAACGGCTAAGCTTAAGGAGTTCCTCTTCGATTCAGACCGTTTTGGTCAGCTCAAAAACGTAAGTACTCCATCAAAATACTATTCCGCTATTCCTTTGATTGTCAGATACAAAAGCTCTTGTTCTCAGATCAGTGGTATAAAGTTTGGAATCATGATATATATTATATACATAGTAGATGTTTTGGGTTTTTCTATTTTACCAAAAATCTCACTAATCATCAAATCAAGATTTTAGGAATTTGATTTTTGTTTTAAAAAACTAGTTTTATCTGTGTTTCCTATTTTATTTCAAAACATATAATCTACTTTTCATATAATAGACACTTGGTATAAAGCGGACGAATATTTCTAAATTTTAAGATAAGAAGTAAAAAATTTTTTTTAATAAATTCTTACTATGTAAGAAGAAATCGTTCTTTAAAAAATATAAAAATATTTTAAATGATTTAATAAAATTATAAAAAAGACTTTTAAAAATGGAGATAAATATATAGAAGTTTTAAAATTATTTTGCAAATGAATGAAATTTGGTATGTTATAATCTAAGAAAAATAATTTAAGAAAATCAGTTTCACAAAAAAAATATAGAAGGAAAACAATATTTAAAAGTTTTAAACTAAATCTACGTCCACTGAAAGGCATACAGTTTACTTCATATAGAAGATCCCGTTTCGATGATTAGTTTCTGGCTAGTGTAAAATGTCAAACAATACTACGTTACTCTACTTTGCTTCTCAGATTCCTAAGCAAACAACATAACTTATGTGGTTGCTTCTTCTCTTGAAAGTCTTCCTTATTGGACATGCACTGCAGATAAATAGTTGCTTCTCATTAGCTGTGGATGAAGATTTTCTTAAAAACAACATCCGTGTGAAACCGAATCTTGATGGTCTCGGTGCGCTCGGAGACCTCGGATGGTACGCAATCCGAGCAGCTCTTTTCGCCAACAACTTCGAGCTTCCCAAAATCGTCGCAGCCTCACCAGGGACTGTTCTGAACGAGTCAGGAGTGATTCTCTCGTGCGGAGCGTCTCTGAGCTGGGAAGACGGACGAACCGCAAGCATATACTGCTCTTTTTTGGCAAACGTAGGGATGGAGATAACTGCCGTTGGAACAAACGGCACACTTTGTGTTCAAGACTTTGTTATCCCATTTGAGGAGACCCGAGCGACGTTCACCACTTGTTTGAAATCTGGGTTCAATGATCCATGGGTTAGTCGCCCGACCGAACACTCGGTTAAGACAGAGATCCCGCAAGAGGCGTGCATGGTGAGAGAATTTGCTAGGTTGGTTGGAGAGATCAAGAACAAAGGTGCAAAGCCTGACGGGTTTTGGCCAAACATTAGCCGGAAGACGCAGCTGGTGGTTGATGCTATCAAAGAGTCTGTTGATAAAAACTGTCAACAGATTAGTCTCTCTGGTCGTTGAAGAAAAAAAAAAGGCTCAAATTATATTTTCTTGTTTCCAAAAACTTTGTTCATTCCATGGTGGCTTTTCAGGTTTCTCCAAACTTCTTTGTTTGTTTCGTTTCGTTTCGTTTCTTTCTTCGTTTTTTTGATAATAATAAACTCTTGGAGGGGGAAAAAAACTAAATCATCAAAGTTACAAGCAAGAGAAAATGGCCAAAGAAAAGTTGTACGAGAATTAGACGCAACTGCGAGAAGAGAAATAATGTTTGTTTTGTGGTTTGGTCTTTCTTGTATGGTTTTTACATAGTATCCTATTTTCTATTATCTTTCAAATAAAATGGACTTTAACTCGAAATGCCCCTCTCTCTCCATTAGAAATGCTGAATTCACCCTGTAATAAAAAAGAATATATTTTTTATTTTTTTTTAAATATAAAATCGGGTAAAACGTGGTTAAAGACGCTAGGGACCTTAATGAAACCAACTTATTACCAACCCGACCTGCTCTACCCGACCCAACCAAACTGAACCGGATCCTATTCTCTAAACGAAGCGTTTTGTCTCTCTCCCTCTCCACCTAAATCTAAATCCCGTCTCGTTCCTCTCCGGCTTCTCTCTTGCGATTGCGACGAAACCCTAGCCTCCGTGCGTTGTGGCTTTCTTCGTCGTCCTCCTTCGTCTAAATCAAGAATCCATTAATCTCTCCGTAGACGTCCTCTCTCCCTCTTATTTCTCGGGTCTCAACTCTCTAGAATCGAGAACCGCTTCGTAGAATCGAGAACCGCTTCGTTTCTTCTTCTTTCTCCGACGAAATTCTAGTCTCCATCTTCGTTCCTTTCGTAAGTGAGTAGTTTCCTCTGAGTATTGCATTGTTGAGATGTAATAATTGATGTTTGCTATGCGGTTTGCATTTGGAGTAATTGACGGTGACTTGTGTTCTTAACAGCGTTTCTAACTTCTTGTACAGGAAATGAAGGGCCGAAAAAGAAAGAATCCATCTACTACGTGCGTTGGAGTCTCCAGTAGAACTAGAGCTAGAAAGGCGGTCTCAGCTGGGAATGAGCCGGCAAGAGAAACGACTGTAGTTTCTCTCTCTGTTGATTCAGAAAGTGATGACATGTCTGATGTATCATCTAAGGTAGTTTTTGCACTCGTTTCATTGTCAGTGTGAAAGTATACTAGTTTCAGTAGTAACAAATGACTAATACATATATATTATGACTGCAGGCAAGGCAACCACCACAGCCCCTTGAATTATACTTCAAGAGCACAGAGTTCACGAAGACTTGCAAGATTCAAACCAAGTGCTTTGTGAAGAATACAGTGGACGTGATTAAGAAGCTTAAGGAGGAGGTTAAATGGTTCACAACCCATCCTCAATTTCGTCACTTCTTCCACATGCCTGATGAACAATACCTGAAGCTCCAAGGAATGTGGATGTTACTCTTGCGCACCATTTCGACTGAAGAAGAAGATGTTGCATGGTTTAGTCTGAATGGTGTTCCCATCCGCTATTCTATGAGGGAGCATGCCCTCATCTCGGGCTTAGACTGCCATGAGTATCCAAGGAAATATTTGAAGCTCGGGAGTACGAAGTTTGTGGATTATTACTTCGGTGGACTAAAGAAGATCACCATAACAGATGTGGAGCAGAAGCTGTTGTCTATGAAGACGCCATGCAATGATAGATTGAAGATGGCTGTCTTGTTCTTCCTTGGTCGGGTTATCAGAGGACAGGCAAAGGATTCCGGACCAGTAGATCCGTTCATCTTAAGGATCGTGGAAGATTTGGATGTTTGCAGAACATTTCCATGGGGTCGTTTGACATTTGAAGATGCAATAAAGAACATTAAGCATATGATGGAGCTTCTGAAGGGTGAAGTGCACCCGGCATGCGGCTTTCCTGGATTCATAATTCCATTAGAGGTAAAGCATACAATCTAGTCAAATATGAGTTGTTTTATAACCGTAAATCTGACAGCGCTACAATATTTGTGTAGATTTTGGCTTTTGAGTGTATTCCTAAGCTGGGGAAAACATTTCGACTATCTGCAGACACACCTTCTGAAGATTGTCCTAGGATGTGCAAGAGCCGCTTTACAAAGAGTAGCATGAAGGGCTATCCTTTGGAAGATATATATGCTGCACTTGGACACACAAAGGTATATGTATATATACTTTGTAGTAGAAACTAGAAGAATATAATAAAATTTAAACTGATTTTCCTTTTC
>NC_027753.1:6439362-6455670 GCF_000695525.1 Brassica oleracea var. oleracea
TTTGCTCTAATTTCTTCTGGTATAACCCAATCAGACATATGAGGAACAGGATATATTGTCCGGTGATAAGCCAAAGCCCATTGCTCTACCAAATAGTACTTAGAACAATACTCAGATAGATGGAGTTCCTTTCCCGCTTTCTCAGTCATGAATGTGGCAGCAGCTACTGCATGAACACATGGATATTTGTCTTTATCAAATTGCCCACAGGTGCACATGTTCATAGCCATGTCCACGGTATAACGCTTCCCGTCACTACCATGCACACTGTACTCGAGATGGAAGCTGTTTAACTCATCAACCCGAAGAAACCCTGCATCAACACATCTTTTAGTCATTTCCTCCTCCACTATAGGCACAAGCTTCAGTGCGGGTGGCATTTCAGCTGCCTCTTTCCTGTGCTTGTTAAACCATTTAGCAATTTTTCCAATGATAAAATCAAACATTGGAAGTAAGGTGAACTTTCTTGCGTCCTTAATAACACCGTTAAAAGATTCTGCTGAATTGGTGGTGTCAACATTGTACCTAACTCCTTCAAAGTAACATCTAGCCCATTTCTTTTGTTCACAACTTCTCTCAAGATACTCCGCTGCACTAGGATATTTTCTGCCAAAAGCGTTATAAAGGACCAAGAACTCCGCCTCTGTATAAGCGTGTGCGCACTCCATAAACTTAAATGCACATGTTTCTCTGTTGTTACGGACGTAGCCTTTAACATTTTGAGACAGATGCCATATACAATAACCATGAGCGGCCTGAGGGAACACTTGATGTACTGCCTTGATCAAGCCTTTGTTTCTGTCCGAAAGAAACACCAATCCAGGGAGATCCGATATCACTGATTTCAACTGTTCCATAAACCATAGCCAACTCTCATATTTCTCACCATCAGCAACACCAAACGCAATTGGGTAGTGGTGATGATTGGGATCCTGAGCAGTCGCAACAAATAACACTCCACCATAAACAGTCTTCAGGTGTGTTGCATCCACAACGAGGACTTTTCTCATCGCGCGGGATCCTTCTATGCTAGCTCCCAAAGCCCAAAACAGATACTTAAATTTTTTGCCCTCATCCACAACCACACGAGTTATTGTGTCAGGATTCACCTGCTCCAGCATGTGCATATAACAATATAATAAAGAATAACTCTCTTCAGGAGTTCCGCGCACTTTATTAGCAGCTAGTCTTCTTCCTCTATATGCCGTTGTGTATGATACTTCCACAGCAACTCTCTGATGAACCAAATCGATCAGAGCATTGGGACGTGGTGTGTCAAAACTTCCAGGATAATCTTGGGCCAGGATAGATGCAACGATTTGTTGTGTGCCTCTCCTTCTATTAGGCAGTGTTCTTGTGGTAACAACAGAACATCTATGCTGCTTGATGTAACTTCTAACTGACCAAAGATCTGAATTCGTTAACTTTGCAACACGCACAAACCACTTGCAGCCTTCTTTGGCTCCTCGGCATTTTATCACATATCTCTTAGTATCCGACTTAATTACCTCATACTCAAAACACTTCACATGTGACGCCGCCTGAATATGAGTTTGCGCTTCCTCCTTGGTTCTAAATTCTTGATCTAAAACCAAATCCATATCATCATCCCACTCCTTATAGACAACTGGTGTGACTTCAACTGAGGGTCCTGCTTCTCTTTCGGTGGCATTCTCATGCATCTCAATGTCTTCGTAAAGTGTAAGCACACCACCAGTACCTTCATTATCAGTTGCATCGTTCTCAGTACCTTCTTCATCACCACCCTCTGTCTCAATAGCCTCTGTATCAATAGCTTCTGTATCAGTAGCCTCTCTATCAGTAGCCCCTCTTTCAGTAGCCTCTCTATCAGTGGCCTCTCTATCAGTAGCCCCTCTTTCAGTAGCCTCTCTATCAGTGGCCTCTCTATCAGTAGCCCCTCTTTCAGTAGCCTCTCTATCAGTGGCCTCTCTATCAGTAGCCCCTCTTTCAGTAGCCTCTCTATCAGTGGCCTCTCTATCAGTAGCCCCTCTTTCAGTAGCCTCTCTATCAGTGGCCTCTCTATCAGTAGCCCCTCTTTCAGTAGCCTCTCTATCAGTGGCCTCTCTATCAGTAGCCCCTCTTTCAGTAGCCTCTCTATCAGTGGCCTCTCTATCAGTAGCCCCTCTTTCAGTAGCCTCTCTATCAGTGGCCTCTCTATCAGTAGCCCCTCTTTCAGTAGCCTCTCTATCAGTGGCCTCTCTATCAGTAGCCCCTCTTTCAGTAGCCTCTCTATCAGTGGCCTCTCTATCAGTAGCCCCTCTTTCAGTAGCCTCTCTATCCGATAGACTGCCATAGAAATCAGTGTCATCATCCCTTTTGTTGAACTCCACATGTAGAACACTTCTACAATTCTCTTGATTTACTTGCATTAGATAACAAAAAACGTCTTCATCTTCCCAGATATATGATGGCTTGTTCGAATACATTACCATTGGAAAGTAACTAATCTTCGCTTCCATCTTATAGTCATCTACCTTTATCTTTCTGCAAATACGCTCAACCAAAACAGAGCGTGTGATCTCATCCACTGATTTCTTCAACACAATAGTGTGAATTTCATCTTTCCCGTCACCATCTCCCGAAATCCATTTCATTTCAACCCCATCTTTAATATAATATCCTCCATAATCAAAACAAATGATTGTACAATGCGGATTTTGCATTTTCCTGAAATAAAATGAATTATAATTAGAATTAGCATTATTAAGAAGTTTAAATTTAATTCTCACGTAATATTTTACTGTTAGCATTCTTACTAATACTAATTTTTTCAATACTATATATATAGTAAAACCAGTAATACTAGTAATATTTGTAAACATAGTAATACCAGTAGTATCAGTAATACCACGTTGCCTTAGTAAAACGGGTTATCTTAGTAATACCCAGAAATTATCCTTGCACAAATTAATCAAGTTTTTAGTCCGATTTTGTTCGGATTTTACATTACCCATGTTATATAATTCATATTAATGAAATTACACCGAAGAAATCATCAAAACGGGCTCAAAACGTACATAAAATATACCCTAAAACCAATAAATACAGTTTACAAAATCCTTTTAAATCTCTTAAAATTTGCATTCAACCTTTCTTTTGTTACACTAGCCGATATATACACTTATTTTTATAAGTATTCCAGCAAAAATTTAATCAAAAACGGACATAAATTAAACCCGAAATTCATATACACAGTTTTTAAATTCATTTTTTCTCTTTCAAATTTTCATCAATTCTTACTTTTTTAGGTTACCCATGGTTTACACAAACATTTAAAAGATATTTCACACAAAATTTCATGAAAAACGGACAAGAATTACCTGATGTTAAAGCTTCAAAATCGCCAATGAAGGATGAGGAAGAAGAGCTCTTCACGCTGACAGAGGAGAGAGGAGAGGAAACATGAAGACATGTGGGCCAAGGTAAATCTGATTGGTTAAGGTTGTTTGTGGACCCCATTTGGTTGTTGTGTTTGGTTGAGTGTATTTAATTGAAAAATTAAATGAATTAATGAGGTGGAGAAGAAATATATTAAAGAAAGAAAGGTTAGTATAGGGAATTCAAAGACAAAGGGATAATGGGAAAAGAGAAGGGACAAGAAGAATGAATTTTTTTCCATAAGGGCATTTGGAGTTAGTCCCCAAATAAAATACCATCCTGTATATTAGCTTTGACCCAA
The DNA here is from genome assembly GCF_000695525.1 of Brassica oleracea var. oleracea. Taxonomy (NCBI): domain Eukaryota; kingdom Viridiplantae; phylum Streptophyta; class Magnoliopsida; order Brassicales; family Brassicaceae; genus Brassica; species Brassica oleracea. The sequence continues at coordinate 6,443,063 of NC_027753.1, forward strand.
TTTACAAATAAAACTATTAACATGTGAACCGAGTCACTATGCACAATGTATTGAACTTGATCAAAAAAAAATCTATAAAGAGCTAGAACACACAAAAGTCCTTAGCATTTCCCTCTTCTTCTTAAGTTGGTTTACTTTGCTTCCGATGAAGTAATGGACTTGGTTTAATATTCTTGTACTTAGAATTGAATGTGCCAAGAATAGGCTCATCCATTTGGTGCTTTGTCGCCTCTGCTTGTGATGCCGAACTTCTGATTGTTAAAGCTGCTTCTGTTGCGGTTTCAATCCCGGGCGTTAGACCAGTACTTGTGCTCTCCAATTCCCAAAGCTTCATTTCACTTCTTAGCACGATTGGCGTTGAGTTTCGAGGACTGCTCAGCGACATTATGTGTTGTTTATGTGTTATGTTTGCTCCTATCTTATGGTGTTATATCTCATTGCTTTGCTTTGCTATGGTAGCAGCATATGTTTTAGCCGGTTTGGCTTTGTTATTGCTTAATGTAAACAATTTCTCCAGCAATGGGGACTAATGATTTATAAAGCTGTTGTTTGATAAAAAAAAAAAGAATTGAATGTGCCATAGATGCTTACAATGATTTCTCATGTGGTCCAGCCATTAGATGTGGGGTACTTATTTAACATAAGTCCCAATAAAACACTTTTAGTTTGACTACAGAACTGAATCTTAGGACATTTCTTTGTTTAACTACTTTTTAATACAAAAAGAAAGATAAGATAAGAGCCAACAACGATGTTTCTTGGTAGTTTACAGCTAAAGTGCTTGTAAACCAAGTAGCTCTGGATAATTAATTGAACTTGCTCACTAAGCTACATAGAATAAATAAAAGACCAAAAAGAAAGGCATTTCAAGAAAAGTCAATTCTTTTTTTGGATAATAGATTATCTTTTCTCTTTAGTCTCTTCAGAAGAAACTTTTTGGTTCGTTTCTTTGCTTCATAGCTTTTGTCATATTCTGATTCTGAGAATTACTTCGACTCTAGTCACTAATCCACCGGTTGATTCTTTCAGATTTGCATATAAAGCATTGGATTTTTACCATTTTTTCTGCCTCAAGAATCGAAAAAATGAAAATCTTTCTTAGGTGTTTCAAACCCAAATTCTACAAGAAATGGTTAGCTTTCTTTGTTCTTTGCCGAATGAGTGTTGAGGTATTTTCATTAACTATTGTTGTTGAAATGAAATACAGTAAATCTGCAACAAGTTACATGAAGATTCGGCTAGAAATAGTAAGGAAAAGAAGGATTGCAATGATTAAGTTTTTGAAAATGGACATTGTGGAATTTCTCAAGAATGGCCTTGATTATGATGCTTATAGAAGAGTAAGAACTCACTTACCCTTCTTTCTATAATCATGACCCTAATAAGCTTCCTCTGTTATTGAGGGGTTTTAATCTGTTAATTACATGTTATCCAAGGCAGAAGTATTACTTGAAGAGCTTAGAATCATATCGTGTTATGACATCCTTGAACGATTCTGCGATTGTATCTCAGAAAATCTCTCTCTTATGCTGAAGAAAAGGTTCTTAACTTTTTTCCCTTTTAATTTTTTTTCACTACAAAAGCTCTCAATGTTATTTTGGTTTCCTTTTAGGGAATGTCCTGAAGAATGCAGAGAAGCAGTTTCCTCTTTGATATATGCAGCTGCATGGGTTCCTGATGTTCCTGAACTTAAGGATCAGCGGGCCGTGTTTATACGTAGATTTGGAAATTTCAGTGCTTCTTCTGTAAATCACGAGGTTGGTTTATTGCACTTAATAGTCTAGGGTTTGCTTCTTGCATGTATTGACAATATATTATCTTTCTTGAAACCTTGCAGCTCGTTGATAAAACTGAACTGCGAAGAAGACCATCACGTGAGCTTAGGATTCAAACAGTGAAAGACATTGCAAAAGAGTTTTCGATTGATTGGGATCCTACAGCTTTGAACCTGTTGCTGCTTAGACAAACTTCTGCTCTGCAAGTAAGTTTGTATACCTACCTACCAAACTCTCAGCCTTTGTTGTTCTAATGTCTGGAAAATATGTGTAGATTGAGGATAAGGTCGAGACAGGAGCTGATGATCCGAAGATTGAGAGAAAGAAAAGTATTGTCAATGATCAAAGTGAGAATGAGTCGGTTCTTTCACAGGCTTGGACAAGAGATTCATTGTCAAACCGTAGTTTAAGTTCGACTTCAAACTCAAGTTTCGGTTCTCCAAGAAGAGACACTGAAAAGAAGAAGATTTTGCCTTACGGAATAATCTTCTCCTTCAGACACGAAACCAGGAGCTCGAAACGATGAGGAAACACAAGAGGAGAAGAAGAGTACAGATCAAGAAAACTCGAGGTTACTTAAGCCACAATGCAGCGAAAATGAAGCGTCTTCAACAAGAAAGAACGATAGAACGTCGTCCTTTCAGAGACCTGAGCTCTTGGATTATGATGATGTAGTGGCTCGGCTTGCAGCTCTTCGCCGGAGATAAGGGCTTCTAATTGTAATTAGCTAATTAGAATTCATTAACTATGTAAAGTATATATCGTTGTTAGCTTGAAAATAGTATACTAGTTGAAAAATGTTTGATCAATTACATTTATATTCTTTATTTAACTGATTGAATTAAGATTATTATTTAACTTTAGTATTTAATTTTTATAATTTTTTGAAGAAAATAGTTTGTTTTTTTAACTATTGTATATTTTAGTCAAAACATTATACATTTTAAAATAGAATGAATATGATTATACTTTTGTTTTCGTGACAAAAGCATTGTACTAGTTTTATCGATTGAATATTAAGCATAAAGCTTCTTCGTATGCTTGACAAGTAGACGACAGCGAACAAGGATGGTGAAGCCAAAGCCGGGATCTACAGAAAATGAACCTAAACTGTTCCCATGGGTCCCATGAAAAGCATCTTCTCCGACAATTTAATTATAAACCACCTTTGCTTATTTAATTTTGCTTATCTTCCATAAAATTTAGTAATTTACACACCTAGAAAACAAAACAACTTCCATGATTTTGACTTTTGAGTAGTGGAAACGTTTCGATTAATAGCAAAAATCAAAACAGCTTCCATGAAATTCACAATAGCCTTTTCTATATTTAACCTATGTTTAGTGTATTTAAAAATAAATTTTGTCGTTAGTAATCAGATTTTGAATTGTAGCAAAGTTAGATTAATAGCCAAAATATTGGTCGGGCTCATCCATAAATCCTAGAGATTAGTTTAGCTTAGGCTTGAATCCTCCAAATTAAAAAATGCAAAAAAGAAAACAATTTTAAAAGTGAAAACGTTATATTCGTTCTTCACCTTTAACTTTGTCCACGTCATTACCAAGAGTAGCCGAACGACAAATGGAAATCTCAAGGGAGAAAAAAAAGAAAAGAAAAGCTTAATTTGCCTTTTCTGACCACTAAACCGACGTCGTATAACCTTCCTCAATTATTCTTACAAAACTTAACTCGAAAGCTCCCCCGAGTTTCAACTTTTTGTTCTCTCGTATCTCTTTTGTCCTGTGATTTGATTAGATCGATCCGAAACTGTAACTGGAGAGAGAGAGAAGGAAGAAGAAGATATGGGTTGTGCTCAATCCAAGATCGAGAACGAAGAAGCCGTTACTCGCTGCAAAGAGCGCAAACAGTTCATGAAAGACGCCGTCGTCGCCCGTAACGCCTTCGCCGCCGCGCACTCCGCTTACGCCATGGCCCTCAAGAACACCGGAGCCGCTCTCTCCGATTACGCTCACGGCGAGTTTCTCGTCTCCAATCACCACCACTCTTCCTCCGCCGCCGCCGCAGCTTCCTCTCTTCCCACCGCCGTATCTCCTCCTCCGCCTTCCTCCGCCGCCGCGATTTCTAACTCCGTCGCGTCGTCCTCCTCCGCCGCCGGCGAGATCCCTCAGCCTATGCCGGATACCCTCCCGCCGCCGCCTCCTCCGCCGCCGCCTCCTCTCCAGAGGGCTGCCACCATGCCGGAGATGAACGGTAGATCCGGCGGTCCGTCGGGGAGTGGACTCAGCGGGACTATAATTGAGGAGGACGACGACGGCGACGATGACTCCGAGGTGGAGAATCACGACCGGTTGGTTAGGAAGTCGAAGAGCCGCGGTGGTAGCAGTAGAGGCAGGCCGATGATTGATGACGATCGCCACCACCACCATAACCAAGAAGCTCCTCCTCCGCCTCTGCCTCAATCCATGGCGGCGAATCCAAGGCCGATTCCACCGCCACGTCAGCATCAGCAACAAGAGCACTTGGTGTACGATTACTTCTTCGCGAGTGAGAACATACCTGGAACTACCTTAGAAGACACTCCTCCTCCGCAGGCCAAACCTGCGCCTCCTCAGCCAGCTTCACCGTCCTCAGAGGAAGATGATGAACTAGAAGAGGAGGAGGATGAGCCGGTGGTTGAACGGAAACCTCCCGTGGTCGAGGAAAGGCCGAAGAGAGTGGAGGAACCGAGTGTGGAGCTTGAAAAAGTTGCTAACTTTAGAGGAGGGATGAAGAAGCCCATCGGCGGAGAGAGGAGGGGAGGAGGGAGGTTTCCGGCGACGGCGACGGCGACGAACTTGGCTAATGTATTCAATGAGCTTGATGATAATTTCTTGAAAGCTTCTGAAAGTGCACACGAGGTTTCCAAGATGCTTGAAGCCACCAGGCTCCATTACCACTCTAATTTTGCTGATAACAGAGGTATAGTTAGTTAGTTAGTGATCTCTATCCTCCAGTAAGATTCTATCATTAGCTAATGATCATGTGTTTTTGTTTTGTAGGCCATATTGATCACTCTGCTAGAGTGATGCGTGTTATTACATGGAACAGATCGTTTAGAGGATTACCAAATACTGATGTTGGGAAAGATGATTTTGATTCTGAGGAGAATGAAACTCATGCTACTGTTCTTGACAAGTTGCTAGCATGGGAGAAGAAGCTCTACGACGAAGTTAAGGTAAAAAAAAATATATCAAACATCTCTCCTTTTATTGCTTGTGTTTGTCTCTTGAGGAAAGATTCTTGCAGCCATGTTTAGTCCCCTTTGGTAAATCTTAGCATAGATGATGTGTCTGTTATTTGACCAAAAAAAAAAGAAAAGATGATGCGTCTGTTAAGGGCCTGCGGATTCGGTTTGAACGGTTAGTTCGGTTCGGGTTATTTGGTTTTTGGTTAGTTCGGTTAGCACAATATTTGGCTGCATTAAACCGATTTAGCATTCAGATAGTTCGGTTAATGAAAATTATACTGAAATTAACCGAGTTTTTGGTTAAAAAAATTCTGTTACTTCGATTAGTTCGGTTATTTAGGTTCGGAATTTTTGTTAGGGTCAGTATGGTTTGTTTACAGTTTTTGCAAAACATAGAAAACCGAACTAAACCGAACCGCACCTATAACCATTTTTAATTCTATCAAACTTGAACCGAAAAATTCAGTGCAGTTTAGCATGTTCGGTTCGGGACAAACTCCCACCACTAATGTGTACATTGGAAGTTTGATTTTGGAATAAACTTTTGTTGTATTTAGTCTGGTGAGCTCATGAAGATCGAGTACCAGAGAAAGGTCGCTCATCTAAACCGGGTAAAGAAGCGAGGTGGCCACTCAGATTCACTAGAGAGAGCCAAAGCAGCAGTTAGTCAGCTGCATACACGATACATCGTCGACATGCAGTCCATGGACTCCACAGTCTCAGAGATCAACCGTCTTCGAGACGAACAACTCTACGTCAAGCTCCTCCACCTCGTCGAGGCGTAAGTTATAAATCATATTCCTTATGATCTTTTAAACGATATGATTCTGAGTTTTTTTTTTATTGTTACAGAATGGGTAAGATGTGGGAGATGATGCAAATGCATCACCAGAGACAAGCCGAGATCTCCAAAGTATTGAAATCACTAGACATATCGCAGGCGGTTAAAGAAACAAACGATCACCACCACGAACGCACCATCCAGCTCCTGGCCGTGGTCCAAGAGTGGCACACGCAGTTTTGCAGGATGATAGACAATCAAAAGATGTATATAAAGTCACTCGGCGGGTGGCTGAAGCTGAATCTCATCCCTATAGAGAGCACGCTCAAGGAGAAAGTATCTTCGCCGCCACGTGTCCCAAACCCCGCTATACAGAAGCTTCTCCACATTTGGTACGACCGGTTAGACAAGATCCCCGACGAGATGGCGAGGACGGCGATCATCAATTTCGCGGCGGTTGTGAGCACGATAATGCAGCAGCAAGAGGAGGAGATGAAGCTGAGGGATAGGTGCGGGGAGACGAGGAAGGAGCTGGGGAGGAAGATCAGGCAGTTTGAGGATTGGTACCATAAGTACATGCAGAAGAGAGGGCCTGAGGATATGAATGCGGACGGGTCTGAAGCGGACAACGAGCATAAGGATGAGGTTGTCGTGAGGCAGTTCAACGTGGAGCAGATTAAGAAGAGGTTGGAGGAAGAGGAAGAGGCTTACCAAAGGCAAAGCCAACAAGTTAGAGAGAAGTCTATTGCTAGTCTTAGAACTCGTCTTCCCGAGCTGTTTCAGGCAATGTCTGAGGTTGCATATTCCTGTTCGGGTATGTATAGAGCGGTTGTTGCGTATGTGACTCAGCGGCAAAGCCAAAACGAAAGGCATCAGAAATCATCAAGCCAGGGACAAACTTCGGTAAGAACCGATGTAAGAGCAGAGTGATGTCTTTGTTTTTTCCTTTGGTCTGAATTTTTCAGTACCCCCATATACAGCTTATAGCATATAGTTATCATTGTTTCTTTAAAAAATATTATGTTTTGGGGTTTTATAAGGTTTGTTACGTCTGAGATATATTTATAGACTTGATTCCTAGTGAATCGTTCTTGGTTAATAAGAGTCTTAGTACTGATAGTGTTGCAGTTGTAATTTTGTACAGGGATAAATCTTTGTAATGACTATTTGCAAACCTATTATACAGTACTTCTACGTAGGTTTGGACACATTATCTGGAACCAAAAGAGGCTAAAGAGCTGAACCAAATTAGGAGATTTAATTTGGTTTTGGATAAAAAAGTAATTGAATCAAATCACAATTGAATAGAATCTGAATGAATATTCAAAATATTATAAAAATTTAATATTTAGTTATATTTAAATTTAAAATCATTAAAATATTCAAAAGTATAATTTTAAACTTGAAAATTTTAGGTTAGAAATAAGTAATAACTGAATATTCTAATGTTTTTGAAGTATTCCGAATGTCCTCCATTAAAAATGAACATTTTATGGGAAATTGCTTATAAACGAATAACATATTAAAATCAACCAAAATTATTTTACTCTCTTCGTTTCGTAAAAAATGCAAAAGTGACATTTTTTACACATATTAAGAAAATGATTGAAATGACTAATATTATTTTAGATAAATAAAATTAATTATAAAATCAATGTATTTTTATTTATTATTGAGGTAGAAGTTGCATTGGAATTTTAAAATGACACTCACTCTTTTTGTAACAAAAAAAACAAAATATTAAAATGACGCTTAATATGAAACAGAGAGTATATTCTAAACATATTCTGTTGAAAGTCTTGACATAATTGTATGTTTGATTTCACTTAATGTTCAAATAAATCAAATAAGTATTTAGTAAAGAGCATTAATTATTCTAAAAGCAAATGTAACACAACAAACAAATATGTTTCTTCCATGACTTTGTAAAAACTCTTTACAAGTGCTAAAATAGCAATCATAAAGAGAAAAATCAAAATCACAACAACAAGCTCCACAGCTATATTATTCGACACACATTGACACTAACACAACATTCATGAGCACATTAAAAAAACGATCATCTATATTATTCGACACACATTGACACTAACACAACATTCATGAGCACATTAAAAAAACGATCATCTAAAAACTTTAAAGGAGTGGTTAGTGCAAGTGAACCCACCATCAACCATCAGATTATCTCCACTCACATACCGCGACTCATCACTAGCCAGAAACAAAACCGCGTTCGCCACGTCATCAACCGTCAACTCAACACCTTTCAGATTCGCGTTCGCAGCGGCGAAACTCCTGAAACCAGCGACCACGCCTTCCGTCCTCTCATCCTCAGGCAAATGAGCCAGCGCGAGGTTGGTCAAAACCGCGTAAGGCGAAACGCAGTTCACGCGTATCCCGTGCTGTCCTAGCTCTGCCGCAACGCTCCTAGTCAAACCTAGAACCGCGTGCTTGGAGCCGACGTAAGCGTGCGGACCAACGCCTCCGACAACGCCGCCAACGCTGCATAAAGAGACTATCGAGCCTTTCTTGGCGGGGATCATCACACGCGCCGCATGTTTCATCCCTAGGAAAGCTCCTTTCACGTTGACGTTGAAGACCATCTCGAACTCGGTTAAACTGTTGTTGCGGATGTCCGGACACGGTGCTTCGCTTACTCCTGCGTTGTTGATGAGTATGTCAAGTGTCCCGAAACGCTTGACGGCGAAGTCAACAGCGTTACTGATGTCGTCTTCTTGTGTGACGTCACCGTGGATGAAACAAGCTGACTCCTCCGAGTTGGCTAACAGAGTTTTGAGAACTTTGTCTCCGAGATCGTCTTGGACGTCGACGATGCAGACTTTGGCACCGTGCTTGTGGAACAGACGAGCGATGCTTTCGCCTATCCCTGTGGCTCCTCCGGTTATCAACGCCACTTTACCCAAAAGCCTGTTGTTCATACAGGCGCACGCTTGTTGAAAGTGTTCATATCAATGTGCTATAATAATTATAATAATATTTATTTTATCAATAATTAAATAATAATAATAACTTCATTATTAAAGACCGAAGAGATCGAAAGTCGAAACCAATAGAGATCAAAAGATTCGGTATGAGATAGAAAACATCCGAATCAGACAAAACACAACTGAACAGATCTCAAATCTGTTGTTCATCCGACCAAAAGACACTAGTGTAATGAAAATACATTCGATTTTGTTACTGGAAAATTGACTACACGGCATATAAAATTCAGAATTCAAATAAATAATTAAATGAAGATCGAAAGAGAGCAACTGATAAAAGAGCATTCAGAGAATATAAGAAGCAGAGATGAAAAAGAAGAAGTGAAAAGGTGAGACCTTTGAGTAGGGAGAGAAGAATGTTGAATGTTTTCAGTTGACATGATGATGATGATGATAGATTCTGATCTTCTCTCTTCTCTCTTCTTCTCCTTAATATGCGCCTCTTGGAAACCCTACTCAAACGCTTCTCTACTCTCTATATCTCTCTCTGTGGCTTTGGTTAGTTAGATCAGCTCTGACACGTTTTTGTACAAATCCGAGTCTTAATTACACCCACCCACACAAGTCAAAGACCAAAAGAAGAATCTAAATATATATATATATATATCATTGACTACAGAAAGAAAGCCCATTTGTTGGCCCACGAGTTGAATCTGTGGCGACAAATGGAGAGAAAGATGAGAGAGAACACTCTGAGTTCTTCTTATTCTTCTTCTTGTGACTTTCTTACTCGGAGTTGCGTTTATCCTCGGCAACTCTGCCTTTATTAATCAAAAGATAAAGCCAAGAGTCGAGACCATGTGCAGAAACCACCCGGACGGACCCACCCCGCTTTGCTATGTCCTGGTATGGGCCTTAAGCCCATTAGATAAAAACGTGTTTTAGATTTATTTTTACAAGTTGATTCATCGCGAATCAAATTACCAAATTATTTGTGTTTAGGGCATATAATAAACTTTTATTTTATACACGGCTGGTCTTGAACATATTTTTTTTACAATTTGAGGTCATTTATACTAAAAATACAAATTTACTATTATTTAAACATGAATTTGAAAAGCTTGTTTAAAATTTATTGTCACTGAATTTAACATTTCATATACTACTATGAAATTCACTATTATTAAATATTTTAAGTTGTGGGTTATAAAAATGTTAACTGATTTTAGATTGGTCGGATGAAACTTTTTAGTTAAAAGTAAATAAAATTTTAAATTTTATATGGTTTTAGATGAAAGTTTAGAATGATTTAACAAAAATTAGATTAAATTTTATAATTTATATAAAATTATTTAAAATTATAAATTAAATCAATTTAAAGACACCCCCTAAACATTCACTTTAGTTTCCTTTTTTAGAACAAAAACACTCACTTTCACTACAGTTCCTAAAATCTGATGGCTTGAAATAATCATTATTATATTATTATTTTATTTATTTGTTAAATATCTATATTTAGAACTTTACAGCGTAGTAATCATTGACATAAATATTATTATTTAAGTACTAAATAATTAAATATGTGTAAATATTAATTTTATAGAAAAAAAATCAATAAGTTTTGAGGCTGGTTTTACTTTCATATCTCGGCATCCCTTATATATTAACTGAGAAGCATTTGAAACAGTAGAACTTTAATTTTGTATTAATTAAAAAAAACTCCAAATCCTAGGTGGTACTCTAAATGCCTTCTAAATTTCATTTCAAAGAATTCTAGAGCATCTAATATAAAGTATAGTTTAATCTAATGGTGTCACATTATTCCATAATTATATATTTAATGTCCACTAGAGAACATTATATTAACCTAAAATATAAGAAGTGTGTATTCTTTCCTTAAATAAAAGCTGCAGAATTACCTAATATGATTTACATATATATATGATAATTAATGATTATGAAAAATAAAGATTTGATAACAATTTTTGCATCCTTCTTTATTTTTATTTAATTGTATGTTATTAAAAAAAATAAACAATCACATTAACCATATAATAAAAAAATTAGATTTTTTCTTATATGTTATATTTTGAATTTTTTAAAATGACTTTAAATTACAAAAATGAGGAAACCTTATAAGTTATATATATTTTTTAAAACGAGTTTAAAATACAAAAATGAAGACACCTTATATGTTAGAATTTTCTTATATGTTATATTTTAAATTTTTTTAAAACGACTTTAAATTACAAAAATGTAAGTTTTCCTTAAGTATACGACTAAAAACATTAAAATGACATGTATCAATTCGATGGTTGATTTGAAAGCTTTCAAAACCATATGGAAGATAAAAGTCAAAATAATTTAACTGTGGAAACAATACTGTTCATTTTTTTCAAGAATGTGTTCGATGTAAAAAATAAGGTTTTTATGTCATAATTTGTTTAATGTCCACAATAGAACATTATATTAACCTAAAATATACGAAATGTGTATTCTTTCCTTAAATAAAAGCTACAGAATTACCTAATATGATTTACATATATATGACAATTAATGATTATGAATAATAAAGATTTGATAATAATTTTTGCATCCTTCTTCATTTTTGTTTAAATTTATATTATTAAAAAAAAATTAAACAATCACATTAACCATATAATAAAAAAATTAGATTTTTTCTTATCTATTATATTTTGAATTTTTTAAAACAACTTTAAATTACAAAAATGTAAGTTTTCCTTAAGTATACGACTAAAAACATTAAAATGACATGTATCAATTCGATGGTTGATTTGAAAGCTTTCAAAACCATATGGAAGATAAAAGTCAAAATAATTCAACTGTGAAAACAATAATGTTCACTTTTTCAAGAATGTGTTTGAGGGAAAATATAAGGTTTTTATGTCATATTTTGTTTAATGTCCACTAGAGAACATTATATTAACCTAAAATATAAGAAGTGTGTATTATTTCCCTAAATAAAAGCTACGAAATTACCTAATATGATTTACATATATATGGCGATTAATTATTATGAATAATAAAGATTTGATAACAATTTCTGCATCATTCTTCATTTTGTTTAATTTTATATTATTAAAAAAATAAACAATCACATGAACCATATAATATAAAAAATTAGATTTTTTCTTATATGTTATATTTTGAATTTTTTAAAATGACTTTAAATTACAAAATTTTTTAAAATGACTTTAAATTACAAAAATGAGGAAACCTTATATGTTATATTTGTTTTTTAAAAGCGACTTTAAAATACAAAAATGAGATATATATATAAATAAAATGATCAAATATATAAAAGAAACTATCGATAACATATACAAATAAACTCACCCTGCGCAAGGCGCAGTTTTTATTATAGTATCCCCTATATATTATTTGTGAAACATTACAACTTCTTTTTGTAGCCACATGTCATCACTAATATGATTCTTAGAATTACTAGAGAAATAGGTTGGTCCATCTAATTATATAATAAACTTTTTATTAAACTAAACATAAATTCATTATTAATGTCAATTATTATTTCCTTAAATAAAGATTACGGAATTGCCTAATGTGGGTAAAGTATATATGACAATTAATGATTTTGAATAAAAAAGATCTGATAAAAAAAATGTATCTTCTATCAAATTTGTTTAATTTAAAACTATTAAAATAACTTTAAAAAAACAAAATAACCATATTATAAAAATTTAGATTTTTCTGTATATTTTATATTTTGATTTTTAAAAAATGACTATAAATTACTAAAATTGTTAAAAGTCTCACATTCAAATTTTGCGATCCATGGTTTAAAATTTTTGTTATGACAAAATACAAATGATTACAAAATCATATAAGTAAAAGTCTAATTTAATTAATCATTAAGATTTAAAATATATATGTATATATAT
>NC_027753.1:6455723-6466350 GCF_000695525.1 Brassica oleracea var. oleracea
ATATATATGTATATATATCATTCTAAATTAAACTATAAACCATATTTAATAAATAAACATTTTAACTTAAAAATTTACTTTGAATAAAACTGTTTTGATAAAATTTTTGAACTAACATTGATTAATTTTTTTAAATTATAAATTACTAAAATTATTAACCGTACAATGAAAATTTTGTTATCAGTAATTTAAAGTTTTTGCTATTAAAGATACACATGATCAAAAAAACAAATGAGTAAAAAACACCATTAAAAAAAAATAGACATTAATATTAAAAATATACTATGTATGTTAATATCATTTAAATTTAATTACATATCCTATCAAATTTTTTTAAAAAATTGTTTGTATTAATAAAATTGATTTATACGTTCGCACCAATTTTATTATATATGTAATAATTACTGACTTTTAATTATTTAATATATATTTATTATTTCATAATATGTAAGAACATATAATACATAAAATAATTTATATATATAATTTTTATTCCGCGCAAGGTGCGGATCTTAATCTAGTATAGTATTAAAGTCGGATATTACTTCGGTTTCTACTGGACTGACGTATATTAAATAAAATTTTGGCGGTATCCGTGACAACATATACATTAGTTCATGCAAACTAAACACTGTTTTCTGAAATAAACACACAAAATGACGTGGTTTTGTTGAATTCACGATGTTACTTAGAATTTGACACGTTTTAAAAAGTTCAAAAGTTCGGATAGTATTTTTGAATTATAATCAAGTTCCAGTATTATTTAACATGGATTACTTGTTCAAACGACGACTAAAATGGTTGAGGTTGGAATTTTCCCGTTTAGTTACACCATTGTTATTTTAATTATTGGACTAATCACGTACGTTTTTTCTTATTTTTGTGATTTAAGAGAAAAAATGAATAATACAGAAATCATAGTAACCACTTGTTTTCGTCTCTAAAATGATTGATACCCATTTGTAAACCTTTGAGATCAAACAACATCGATCGTTTTATAAAACATTCAGACGAGTAGACTTTCAAAAGAACCACAAAACTATTTCTACTTTGATTTTTTGGACAACGAAAGGCTATTATATTACTCAAGCTTGAGGTGGTCTGGATAGCCAGACCGGAATAGAACAACCAATAAAACATAAATTTCTATAGAAAGACACTATTTCTACTTTCATAAAAGGGAACAAATGACCATGAATATATAAAACTATAGTTTTTGATTACATGATGACGATAATGATGTTGTTATTTGCGGAGGTATGAAGAAGAAGGAAGCCATTGATATTCATGCTGATGATACCTACACTTGAAAGATCTTGGATGCTTCCACGGTGAACACACACACTTCTTCTTTCCACCGGTATCTTCACGGTGACCCACGGTGGCTACAACTTCTGTTGCCACGGTAGAAGTGTGGAATCTCTCCGGAGCAATAAAAAGAGGAAGAATCTTTTTGTAACACATTTATTTGTCTTGCACTCAAAATAAAAAAAAACGAAGATTTTGTATGGTTTTATCAAAAGAAAGACTATAAAATACTAGTCACTCATTTAAAAAAATGGTAGTGGGTGGCCACTTTCTCTCGAGAGAAAATGTAAAAGTTATGGTGGCCAAACGCCGTATTTATCTGGGTTAGCAGTGGATTCGAACTCAAAAATTTTAGAGACCCACAGAACGTCCTGTGTTATCCGACCACTGACGCATGGTTTACTAGTCACTCATTTCGACCTTAATGATATTTTAATCACATATATCTCCTTCTTTATGTATTGTGTAAATGATATGTTAGCGTAACAAACATTTGGAAACGTCATACGGGGCTAGTGGTTTTCATGCACGTCTTGAGATTTATACAAAAACCATGAGGTCAGAAATTTGCTTGATATAAAAATTATAAAAAAATCACGTCTTGAGATTTATACAAAAACCATGAGGTCAGAAATTTGTTTGATATGAAAATTATAAATGTGAGTTTAGTAGTCATCGATTATCGATTGTAAATATAATTTTTCTTACCAAAAATGTGAGCATATATGAAACAAAAGGGTTAGGAGAAAGATATATGGTAAAGAGGAATTGAAGTGATTGGACAGAATAAGCGGTGGGAGTGGGCGGATTAAGACATCGCATGCCATCTCTTCGTCACTCATCTTCTGTAGATAAACTTACCTTTTTGAAGTAACATATGATATATAACACGACGGGATGTGATAGCTCGTTTGGTAAGGACCTTGGGGGCCAACTGTCATGCTCCCGGGTTCGACGCCAGGCGGAGGAGAACTGCCCATCCTGTCATCAAATGCGGTACTGGGTGTTGGGCCTTGTCCCCAGTCCAGATAAAGCCCTCACGGGTGAAGTGGACCGCTGCCCGGGCCCAGGGAATAATAAATTTAACATTTCATTAAAAAAAAAAAAAAAAAAAAACATATGATATATAACATCTACAAAACTATAGTTTTACTCCTTTTTATATGATTTGGTTTTGAACTTCCAGTGGCCTTTCGTTAAAGATTTTTGTGATTGGCACTAGAAGCGTTTCTTCGAAAATGATTTAATCATAATACTCAAGTTTTTTGTTTTAAAATAAAAAGTATGCAGCGAGAAGATGTTAGTCATGAAATACAAAAATGTAAGATTTTATAGTTTTGTGTGGTTTAGAAGTGTGATGTTTTAAGCCTTATCTCAAGGTTAAAAGGAGCAGCTAGATTTTTCTTTCTTATTTTGGATATGATTTTAAAAGTTTTTGGCCCACTTTGAACACTTGAAGCAAAACAGTATTTTATTCTTTTGCAGTTCTACTTTCTAGTAGAATTATTCTCTAGGAAATCTGGTACAAACATAAACCAGATTTTTTATATTTATCAGAAAAGAAAAAAGAAGCGTTTGTTGCTTTTTATGCTTCTTATATCTCTCTTTAGATATGGTTGATATGTACGGTGAAAGACTTGGTAATATATTGGTATATATTTAGGTGGAAGGAGAGATATTGGTCTTTGGATGGTTCTCAGGTTTCTTGGAATTCGAAAACGGATTATGGAAGGGGCTTGCAGATGTGGTCTTTGGTCACATCAAACCGAAGACAGCCACATCGCTCATTAGTTGGATTTGGATATGGAGTTCATCAGCGGGTAATTGGACATAGATTACTTTTTGGACTTGGACATGGAGCTCAAAAGCGTGTACTTGGACATATGGTTTTGTTATGGATGGAATACTTTTATAAAGAACTTATTATGAGATTTATTAGATCAAGGCCTTATGTTTTAGAGTTTACCCGAGGCTATAAAAGATCAATTTTAATGGGTTTTATGAATTGGTATAATATTTTCTTTCTCATGATATGGAGCCGGAGACTTATAATTTATTTAAATTATAATTTTATACATATATTATTTTTACATAATATAGGTATTAAGGAGGAAGCCCGAGGTTTTTCCATGGGATCTTATATGGTATTTGGGAGAATAATGAATCACAAGAGAATGTTGGAGATTAGGAACTTGTTGCTAGAGACCATTCTAATATTTTATTTCATCACGGGACACACAAGTGTTTTCTTCGGAGGTTTCAAGGAAATTTATTATGGGATTGAGAGATAGTAAAGTTAATAAGCTTGATGGCATTAACATGGCGGAGAGCCTATATATTATGGGGGTTGGTGAATTCAGGGTATCATTACACCCAATTTAGACAGCTCAAGGGAGCCTTTCTATATATTTTTTAACTGAGAGCACTAAGTTAGAATTGTCGAGGAATGGGAAGTAAGTGAACTATAAGGTATTTAAGGGAGATATGACATAAACATAAGTCTGATTTTTATTTTTATCGGAGACAAAGCAAGAGTTTGAGTTTGTTCAGGAATTTCAATCTCATTTTGTATTTGATAATCTGGTCACAGTGGATCCAATGGGGCGGAGTGGTGGACTAGCGCTTTATTACAATAATGAGTATCAGGTTAATGTTTTATATTCAAGTAATCGAATGATAGATGTGGAAGCAGTGGCTCCTGGGAAAACGATATATATGCATTTGTGTATGGAGATCCAGTTCAAGACCTACGAGAACAAGTGTGGGAACGCTTAACTAGATATGGAATTTCGCGATCCGAACCTTGGTTTATTATTGGTGATTTAAATGAGATCACATGAAATCATGAAAAAGATGGTGGAGCTTTGAGAAGTGCGAACTCATATGTTCTTTTTAATAATATGATAAGGAATTGTGGATTACTGGAGTTTCCTGTCAAGGGAAATAAGTTGTCATGGCAAAGAAGAAGGGGAAAAGGCAAAGGGGCAGTAATGGTTAGATGTCGTTTAGATCGTGCATTAGCGAATGAGGAGTGTCACACTCTATTCCCATATTCTTATACAGAATATTTAGGGATGGTGGCATCGGATCACCGCCCAGTGGTGGCATCAGATCACCGCCCAGTGGTGGCTTACTTAGAAGATAAAGTCCCCCGGAGAAAAAGGCAGTTTAGATTTGATAAGAGATGGGTTGGACAAGAAGGCCTTATGGAATCAATTACAATGGGATGATCAGATTGTAGTGAAGGAACATGAACTGGTATAGTGACAAAAATTAGTAATTGCCGCCACGAAATATCCAAATGGAGGAAAAATAATCCACCCTATGGGAAGGAAAAAATACCAGACTTACAGAAAGCTCTCGAAGAGGTACAAACAGATGATACTAGGTCTCAGGAGGATATTCTAGAGGTGTCTAGGAAGTTGCAAGAGGCATACAAGGACGAAGAGGAGTATTGGCATCAGAAAAGTAGAAATATGTGGTATTCATCTGGAGACCTCAACACAAAATTCTATCACGCTTTAACTAAACAACGAAGGGTCCGTAATAGGATCGTAGGGCTACATGATGTTGAGGGAAATTGGATTACAGAGGATAATGGAGTAGAGAAAGTTGCGGTAGACTATTTTGAAGAATTTTTTACTACAACTTCTCCATCGGAGTTTGACGATTTTCTCTCAGGGGTAACACCGAGCATAACTCCACAGATGAATCAACGATTATTGAGGATAGCGACAGAGGATGAGGTCAGATAGGCTCTGTTTATGATGCATCCAGAGAAGGCGCCAGGACCGGATGGCATGACAGCTCTCTTTTTTTCAACATTCATTGCATATTATTAAGAGTGATTTGGTGGAGATGGTGAATGATTTTTTGGTTTCTGGAGAAATGGATTCAAGGTTAAATATTACTAATATATGTATGATTCCAATGACAGAGAGACCTACAAGGATGATGGAGTTGCGACCTATCAGTCTATGTAATGTAGGGTATAAAATTATTTCGAAGGTTTTGTGTCAACGTTTGAAGTTATTGCTACCCTCTCTCGTATCAGAAACTCAATCGGCATTTGTGGCAGGACGGTTGATTTATGATAATAGTCTTATAGCACATGAAATGTTTCATGGATTACAGACTAATGAGGCGTGTAAAGGAAAATATATGGCAGTCAAAATGGATATGAGTAAGGCCTACGATAGGGTAGAATGGGAGTTTATTAAGGCATTACTACAGAAAATGGGGTTTCATGATCATTGGATTAAACTAATGATGGAGTGTATATCATCGGTTCAATATCGGGTCCTATTAAATGGCCAACCTCGGGGCCTCATTGTGCCACAAAGGGGTTTACGTCAAGGAGATCCTTTATCTCCCTATTTATTTATTCTGTGTACCGAGGCTTTGATATCAAATATTAAGAAGGCGGAGAGGGAGAAACAATTAACAGGAATAAAGGTGGCCAGAGCATGCCCTTCAATATCACATTTGCTTTTTGCGGACGATAGTCCCTTCTTTTGTAAAGCTCAAAAGCAAGAGTGTAAAACCATTCTCAGGATTTTAAAGGAGTATGAGATAGCTTCAGGTCAACTAACAAACTTTGATAAGTCTTCAATTCAATTTGGGCACAAGATCGAAGATTCTGTCAGACAGGAGTTAAGAGATATTTTGGGCATACAGAATTTGGGAGGAATGGGAAACTCTCTAGGCCTCCCAGAAAGTCTTGGGGGTTCTAAAATACAAGTTTTTGTCTTTGTACAGGATCGTCTAAATAATAGGATCATTGGCTGGACTTTTAAGTTCTTTAC
This sequence comes from Brassica oleracea var. oleracea, assembly GCF_000695525.1. NCBI lineage: Eukaryota > Viridiplantae > Streptophyta > Magnoliopsida > Brassicales > Brassicaceae > Brassica > Brassica oleracea. Next base: position 6,461,837 of record NC_027753.1, read on the forward strand.
GGAAGGAGCAAAGGAAGTGATCATCAAATCAGTGATTACGGCTTTGCCAAATCATGTGATGTCTTGCTATCGTTTAAACAAGGCTACTGGAAAAAAACTGACGAGTGCGGTAGCACAATTTTGGTGGAGTCCTGGAGGTAATACAAGAGGAATGCATTGGAAATCATGGGAAAGTATGTATTAGTAAGGACGATGGAGGTTTAGGGTTTAAAGATATCACTGATTTCAATACAGCGATGCTTGGTAAACAATTATGACGGCTGATAGAGAAGTCAAATACTTTATTTTCTCGAGTTTTCAAAGGTCGGTATTACAGGAATGCTGGATCCGCTTCGTTCATATTCTCCGTCATATGGCTGGCGGAGTATCATATCTGCTAGATCTCTGGTAAGCAAAGGACTAATCAAAAGGGTGGGAAAATGATCCTCTATTTCCGTATAGAATGATTCTTGGCTCCCAACCACTCGCCCGAGACCAGCTAATAAAAATCAACACAATCTTTACCCTGACCTTACAGTGGATTCCCTTATTGATCATCATTAGCGAATATGGAATTCACAGGCGCTTCGGGCTTTGGTGGATCCACAGGATGTGAAATTGATAGAAAGTATACCACTGAGTAAAACTCAGATGGCAGATAAAGAAGGATGGCATTTCACAAATAATGGAAAATATACGGTAAAATCTGGATATCAGGTTGAAAGGATATACGCAGATAAGGAAAAACAATACGGTATCAACCGAAAATTAAACATTTTCTATGGCAATTGGTGACAGGGTGCATAGCAGTTAAGAAGAATTTGCAAGCGCGAGGGATACATAGAGATACCTGTTGCGCAAGATGTGGAGCTGAGGAGGAATCGATCAACCATGTATTTTTTGAATGCCCTCCTGCACTTCAGATGTGGGCTCTTTCAAAGATTCCAACAAACCCAGCTATGTTCCCAACAAGCTCTCTCTTCGTGAACATGGATCATCTCTTTTGGAGAGTTGTTCCACAGATGGAGGACCATCAGTTTGCATGGATACTATGGTACATTTGGAAAGGAAGAAATAATAAAGTCTTTAGTAATCTGGATGTGAATCCTAAAGATACCCTTAAACTGGCAGAAACGGAATCTATACTTTGGGCTGAGACACAAATTTTGAATGACCAAAAGAGGATTCCACAGGTAGAGGCTACGATTCTTTCGTCAATTCCCGGAAGATGGTGTTTCACGGATGGTTCCTGGAAAGAGAACGATATTTTCTCAGGTCAAGGATGGTATAGTACTTTAGAAGGATTTGAGGGCTTGATGGGAGCAAGGAATGTCCGGGCTTCCCTCTCTCCCCTTCATGCAGAGATGGAAGCGCTACTATGGGCAATGGAATGCATGAGAAACTTACGACAATTTCAGGTACGTTTGCAACGGAATGTTCTCAATTGGTGGAGATGGTTTCAGAACCAGAAGAATGGCCAGCTTTTGCAAGTTACTTGGAAGATATAAACAGCCTGAAAGAGAGTTTTTTTCCGAGTAAAGATTATCTATGTACCAAGAACGCAGAACAAGAAGGCGGATAGCTTAGCACGCAGCGCTAGGAAGGAAACGTCATTTGTAGTTCACATGGATCAAGATCTCCCACTATGGTTCACAGAGTCAACATGAGTCTGTAAAGTTGTTGACAAAAAAAAAGTAGAATTATTTTTAAAAATGGAAAGAAATAGACGTTAAAAAAGGAAAGAAATATAAACGAATAAGAATGCAGTCAATTAGGGCCGAAGCCCGCAGTCCGAGCCCGCCCAGCCCTAAAAATTATCGGGTTTGAGCTTAGTTTTATAAGCCAAAAAAAAATTGGGTCTTTCGGGCATTTGGGTTTTGGATATTTTGGGCTTAAGCCCGTTTTGGTTAGGGCCGGCCCGAAAACCCGAAATTTATATTTTAGCGTAAATATTATCCTTCTTTCTTGTAATCGAAATTATTATTAGTATTGATATATTATTTTAATATTTTTATCCAAACTCTAATAAAGCAAATATAAAAATTGTTATGCACTTTATTGTTTCAGCATTACAAATGTTGCATTTTAAATTTCGCAAATGTACCTTCTTATTTCATATAAAGCATGTTTTGTTTTTAATTTCAAAATACAGAGTATGAAACGTTTGACCATGTTTATCATAAATTTTGTTCTTTTATATGTTTAGTTTTAATTGATATTTGATTATTTAAATCTTATCAATTTTTTTTTTGTTTATAATATGTTTTTAAATCATACGAAAAAATAAAATATTTTGATGAAGAAGAAAATTTTAAACTCACTTTATATATATATTTTTTAAATGAAACTGTTTTTAATGAAAACTAGGTGTTTGCCCAAAATAAAACTTAACATATTAACAATACATAATAAAAATCACTTACGTGACTTCTCAATTAATATATAGTATGATTTATCTCTTTAAAACCAATGATAAATTTGGTTAATGTAAACATGAAAACATGTATTAGGAAAATGGTAATCTAAGTAATTTTTCTCATAATTTTGTCAAATCACAAATCACACTTTCTCACTCATTTTTTATTTAGTGTTTAATATAAAACTTAAATGGGTTAAACAAACTATTTCTTCCTTTAAAACATACATATTTTAATTAAATCTGAATAATTAATAAGAAAATATAATTTTTAAATTTTTAAATAATGAAATGTTGTTATTTTAGGCATATATACTTAATATTAATGTGAGATCCAATATTATATCAAAATGAAATATTTTTATTTGTGTAAATGTTTTAAAATTTTTAGTATTGTACATTTTAAAAGTTTATTATAGAGCAAAATAACTTTTCATTATTTTAAAATAATTTATCTAACTTGCAATTTACCTTATATTTTCTGTCTTCGACTTTAACAGTTATAGAACAAGTCATTTTTTATTGATCTTTCTTACTCAATTTATCACAATGTTTTAAAAACACATAAAACTAATTAGTTCACATTATAATAACACAAAAAAACTGCATCTCGACAAATAAATAAAATTAAATACATAAGAATATAAAAGAACCAAGGATACAACAAACATATTTTATTATTCTTCTCTCATGTTTTTTTTTATTTTTGTCTCCTTTATTTTTTTTACTATTCAAAACACGCATGATAATTTTATTATAATCAAAGCTATATGAATTATATTAATAGAGTATTAACTCTAGGAAATTAATGTGAAAAATACTTTGATTGATTTAATTTTAAATGACTTACTTTATAATAATTTTAAATGAATTACTATATGATATAATTTTAAGTGACTTACCGTATAATAATTTTAATTCATTTGTTTATATTAATAGATGAATTAAATAACATTTCTTGATTAATATAATTTTTAATGACTTACCATATAATTTTTATGTTTTGAAATATAAATATATTATAATCATTTCTAAAAGTGATAACTTATCTATGATATCACATTGTCATTGAATAATGATGAGAATTTTTTTAAATTATATATTTGACTGTTTTCCATTCATTTGAAACATTTTAGAATATATATAGTGAATGAGTGAGTTTAATTAATATTATTAGGTTTACATTAATTAGTTTTCTGAAATATATGATTTATTGTATTCACTACTAATATAAATATATTAAAAACGTTTTTATAATTGTTTCTCTAGTATTATATGTATTTAAATGTATATTATCAATTTATATAATGTAATTTATGATATTTATTTTTTTCTATAAATAAATTATATTAATTCATCTCTTTTTTTTAAGGCTGATTTATTACGGCATTACAATTATGAGAAATATTACATAGACGATTTAACAACCGGCAATACTACATGCCTTATGAGGATCTACACCTAATTGCATCACCTGAGCCGTCCTACGAAGATCCACGCCTGACTGGATTTACTTGCACCATGTTGAAGATCCCTTGTAAGCATTTCTTCCGTAGTCTATAGAAATAAATCGCTCTTTCAGGGACTTTTAACCTTGATTTCCTTTATTCTGCAATAGATTGTATAGTTTGAGATTCGAACCCCAGACATGGGTGTAGAAGCTTTTAATCCTTCACCATTAATAAATTATATTAATTCATCTCTATTTTAGATGTTTAATTGTATGTTTGAAAACATATATTAGATTAGGTAATTCTAGGGTTAGTTTACTTTTAAAAACTTTAATTAAATAAATAAAAAAAATTAAACCATCAACCAATCAAATAATATTAATTCATCTATATATAAGATGTTTAATTGTATGTTTGAAAACATATATTAGATTAGGTAATTCTAGGGTTAGTTTCCTTTTAAAAAAATTAAATAAATAAAAAAAAAATTATTATATTATTTGGTGTTTATAGAATATGTTTCATAAAATTTAATTTTTCTAAGATATAATTCTATTAAATCTGATTAAAATATATATGATGTGTTAAGAAAATATAATAGTAATTACATTATAAATATGAAAAAAATATGAAAAAGCATTTCAATTCTTAGATAACTTCAACTAATT
>NC_027753.1:6466450-6468404 GCF_000695525.1 Brassica oleracea var. oleracea
CTTTAGCCACATGGATAGTCGGTGACTCTGATATCCGAAATGATTTACAATTTTAAAGAATATCTGATTTGATCCGTAGATAAAATAAATTTTAAAAATAATTGAAATTTTAATAATAATATTTTATTACAATAATAAAAATAAAATATTATTTAACTTTGTAAAATTTAATACCTAATATAATAAATTTAATTCATAAAATATTGTAAAACTTATATAAATTATAATATATATAACATATATATATATATATATATATATATATATATATATATATATATATAATTCTGTACATATATGTATATATATGCATATAACAGATCGAATTAGATATTTGTTCCTAATAATATTGGTATTTGAGATTTGCTTTTTTTTTATATTGTATTTTAGTATTTGATTTGCTTCGTAGAGTTACGGATATCCATATTTTTTTGTTCAAATCAAAACGGATAACGAATCAAATCAAAATTTATAAATATTTTGCCCAACTTTATACGTAAACAATAAAAATAATATATATATATATAGTTTAGCTTTTGATTTGTTATTTGTTTTGATTCGAACCAAAAATCCAAAGTTTTATTGGACCCATGCATGTGAGTTTTATATTAAAAAATATGAAATATATAGTGTGAACACATTTATGAATATAGTGTGAACGCGTTAGCATATTTATTATCAAATCGTTGTGAGGTTGCCCCATGTCTATTATAATGTGAATACATTTATTACTATGATTCTCCTTTAATATATAAGGGATATCAAAAATTATCCTATAAAATAGTTTTACGATTTCTTAAGTAGAAAATCGAGACAAAACCCTAATTTCCCACACACACAAAAAAAAACTAAAAACCGATACATAGTATTAAAGCTCGAGTGTAATTAGCATTTCCATTCTTAGATAACTTGAGATCTTAGGTATCTCACAATTTTTTAAGAGCATTTCCTCTCAAACTAGGGTTTTCTATCAAGGCGTCTCCCCAGTTCACTGAGTGTTAATCTCTCTCTCTCTCTCTCTCTCTCTCTCTCTCTCTCTCTCTCTTGGATAATTTCAATTAACTTGAGAAGCAAGTTAACTCATTAAAATGAAGTTTGATGGGTTAAGGAAAAAGGAAAACATATCGAGTTTAGGAATGTTTTCATATTATTATTAGGAAAAGATGTAGCTTTGTCCTATATAAATAGTTCTTATGGAGAGATGTTCTATCAAGAAGAGAAACACATTGAAAGATTTAGTTTTAAGAGTTTCCAAATCTAATAAGAAGAGAAGTTCTTATAATCTTTGTATTTGTGCAACTTTAATTGGTATCAGAGCTCCAGGTTTCGAAGATCGTTTACAAGAGAAGTTGTAACTCGATCAAAACATGGGAGACAATAACAATTCTCAAGGACGTGATAAAGGTCTTGAGATGAAGAAGGACATACGATGTCTGATGCTATCATCGACCAACTACACCGTATGGTCGGTGCGAATGAAAGTGATGCTTCGTTTATACGATGTTTGGGATACGATTGATCCAGGGAGCGATGATGCAAAGAAGAACAATATGGCGATTGCTCTAATCTTTCAATCAGTCCCGGAAGCGCTAATACTTCAGATAGGAGAACATGATACATCGAAGAAGATTTGGGAAGCTATCAAATCTCGTAACCTAGGTCCTGATCGCATGAGAGAAGCGAGGTTACATACTTTGATGTCTGAGTTTGACAAACTGAAGATGGCAGATACATACATGGTGGATGACTACGCAAGAAAACTTTCAGGCTTAGCATCGAGAGCAGCCGCGTTAGGAGAGATAATGGAAGCATCGAAGATGGTAAAGAAGTTTCTGAAGGAACTTCCAAGAACTAAATTCATTCACATTGTAGCTTCGTTAGAACAAGTGTTGGATCTAAATTCAACGGGATTCGAAGACATTGTTGGGAGATTGAAGGCTTTCGAAGAACGCAT
>NC_027753.1:6468483-6469808 GCF_000695525.1 Brassica oleracea var. oleracea
AACAACTCGCGAGGAAGAGGCAGAGGTAGAGGTTATGGTGGAAGAGGAAGAGGACGAGGAAGGTCTAATGGTTCTGATGGTCATAACAAAGGAGGAGAAGATTCAGACAAGACCAAGAAGGACTACTCTAAGGTTAGATGTTAGAGATGCGACAAGATGGAGCACTTCGTGTCACATTGTCCTACACAACCAAGAGAAGAAGCTAACCTCACGGAAACACAAGAAGCAGATGCATTATATATGCATGAAGTAGTATTCCTCAACGAAAAGATAGTGTTTCCGAAGAGGTTTGACGAGTGCGATTGAAATACGAGTATATGGTACCTTGACAATGGTGCAAGTAACCATATGACATGCACGAGAGAGTTCTTCTCAAACCTAGATGAGAGAATCAAAGGCAAAGTCAAATTCGGTGATGGATCAAACGTTGAGATTGTTAGGAAAGTATCGAGCATCACACACATTGGAGTTGGTACATGGTGACTTGTGCGGTCCGATATCACCATCAACACCAGCAGACAATAGATATGTATTTGTCTTAATTGATGATTACTCAAGATATATGTGGACGATGCTGCTAAGAGAGAAGAGTGAAGCGTTTGATCGGTTCAAAAAGTTCAAGGAGTACGTGGAGAATCAAACGAAGCTAAAAATCAAGACTTTTCGCACCGATAGAGGAGGAGAGTTCACATCTTCTGATTTCATTCGTTTTGTGAAGAAAACGGTGTAACTAGACATCTCACCGCACCGTATACACCGCAACAAAACGGTGTGGTCGAGAGACGAAATAGAACACTAATGGAGATGACAAGGAGTTTGATGAAAGCAATGAAGATTCATAATCAGCTATGGGGAGAAGCAGTACATCATTCAACGTATCTCATCAACCGCATTGCTACAAAGGCTTTGGAAAACAAAACTCCATACGAAGGCTTATATGTTAAGAAACCGAACATTGAGCATCTAAGGGTCTTTGGGTGTGTAGCTTTCACAAAAATCAATGCTCCACAAAAATCAATGCTCCACATCTCAGAAAGCTCGATGATCGATCAAGGATGGTGATCAATCTCGGGACAGAGCCTGGTTCAAAAGCTTATAGGCTCTATGATCCTGTCACGAAGAAGATTATTGTTAGTAGAGACGTAATCTTCGATGAGAAGAGAAGTTGGGACTGGTCTACAACAACAATGACTACAAACGATGAACCGAGAGCTTTCAAACTTCCTCATATCGATGTTACAGAAGAAGGAGATGGTGATGAGCATCAAGATCACCAACACCACGAAGAGCAAAACAATAATGAAGAAGAAGAAGTTGTAGATGCA
>NC_027753.1:6469913-6486426 GCF_000695525.1 Brassica oleracea var. oleracea
TCTTGCTCACCATAGATGGTGAACCAGAAAGTTACATCGAAGCTGTAGAGATACAAGCTTGGATCGATGCAATGAAGGCAGAGATCGAATCTATCATGAAAAGCAAGACATGGAAGCTCGTCAAGAAGCCGGCAGGTGTGAAACCGATAGGTTTGAAGTGGATCTATAAGATCAAGAGGAATGCAGATGGAACAGTGATCAAATACAAAGAAAGGCTAGTCGCAAAAGGCTATGTGCAACAACAAGGCATAGACTTTGACGAAGTGTTTGCACCAGTTGCTCGGATAGAAACCATACGACTACTCTTGGCGTTAGCAGCAACTAATGGATGGGAGATCCATCACTTAGATGTGAAAACTGCGTTCCTTAATGGAGACTTAAATGAGGATGTATACGTGACTCAACCATAAGGCTTTGTGGAGAAAGGAAAGGAGGATCATGTGTACAAACTTAGCAAAGTACTATACGGTTTGCGTCAAGCTCCGAGAGCTTGGAACATCAAACTCGACCGTGTTCTCAAGAAGATGGAGTTCACGAAGTGCACCAAGGAACCTGCGGTATATCAAAAGAAACAGAAGGGGGAGCTGTAGCTATATACGTTGATGACTTGTTTGTAACATGGTCTTCACTCAACGTTATCAAGCAATTCAAAGATGATATGTCAAGAAGATTTGAGATGTCAGACCTCGGGAAGCTTACATACTATCTTGGTATAAAAGTAACGCAAGGAGCTGATGGAATTCACATCAAACAAGAAGGATACACGCAAGGTATACTTTTCAAGACGAAGATGGAGTCATGTAACTATACTCACGTTCCGATGCACATGAGTTTGAAAGTATCAAAGGCAGAGGAGGAGCCTGAGATTGATGCACCATCGTATCGAAGCACCATAGGATGCTTAAGATATCTTCTTCATACATGACCGGACTTGGCGTTTTCGGTTGGTGTATTAAGCAGATATATGCAGAGTCCAAGAGAGAGTCATGGAGAAGCAGTGAAGCATCTACTACGATACATAAAGGGCACTACAGAGTATGGTCTCTTCTTCAAACAGGATGGACCAACGGAGATTACAGGTTACAGTGACAGCAGCCATAACATAGACGTTGATGATGGAAGAAGCACTACATGGATTATGTTCTACCTAGGAACATCGCCGATCACGTGGACATCGTGCAAGCAACCCACAGTGGCACTCTCTTCATGTGAGGCGGAGTTCATGGCAGCTACGGAAGCTACAAAACAAGCACTATGGTTAAAGGAGTTGATGGTCGAGATCATGAACAAAGAAGACAAGAAGGTCGTGTTGAAGAATGACAACAAGTCAGCGATAACCCTCACCAAGAACCCGGTGTTTCACGGTAGAAGCAAACACATACTCACGAAGTACCATTTCATTCGAGAATGTGTGGAGTTTGACTTGATCGAAGTGAAGCACGTACCTGGAGTGGAGCAGAAGGCAGACATACTCACTAAGCCATTGGCAAGGATCAAGTTCGAAGCAATGCACAAGTTCATCGGAGTTCAGAAGATCAACATACCTAAGATTCAAGTTAGAATTAAGGGGGAGAATGTTGGATAATTCCAATTAACTTGAGGAGCAAGTTAACTCATTAAAATGAAGTTTGATGGGTTAAGAAAAAAAGAAAAACATATCAAGCTTAGGAATGTTTCCATATTATTATTAGGAAAAGATGTAATTTCGTCCTATATAAAGAGTTCTTATACAGAGATGTTCCATCAAGAAGAGAAACACTTTGAAAAGTTTAGTTTTGAGAGAGTTTCTAAATCTAATAAGAAGAGAAGTTCTTATAATCTTTGTGTTTGTGCAACTTTAATTGGTATCAGAACAAGGTTATTTATCCAATAAGGCTTGGGATAACTGGGAAGACTTGCTTGGGAGAGACGAAACCATTCAAAGGATCATGTTACTCCTGAAGGATCATGCTGTGTCCTTGACGTGACGGGTATGACAGAGCTGAGGATGGACGGTCACCCTTTGAATATACGCCGGTGGAGGCCGTAGCTTAAATGACTGTAGCCTTTTTTGAGTCCCATGCATGGAATCAGCTTCTCTATACCGCTCTTCACGGTAAGGTTTAGTGTTTTTTAAAGGTCTAATAAAAGTGATTTTTTAAGGTAAGTGTGCTTCCAGAAATGTATTTTTTTTTTTAAATTGTTTATTATATATATATAGGTATCACATTTTTGTTTTGTTCTGTACAAATATACTAGGTGTTTGCCTGCAATTTTGCGGGTAATTATATTATATGAAGAAGTATATCCCATGTTTACATTGTTATAATTTTTGAATAATAATTAAAATTTTAAATATTAAAATTGTAATTTCAAATAGTTGGACAAGCAAAAATTTCAGTATAATTTTTTTAATTTCAAATAGTTGGATAAGCAATATTATAATTAATTTCAAAAAGTTAAAGTATTTTATTTAATTATATATAAATAATTGATAAAGAAAAAGAAATTGATAAAACATATATATTATTTCTCCAATTCTATAATTAGTTACCATAAATCATGATTTGTAATATTACTTGTGTTATTTGATAATTTATATTAATTAGTTATAAAGTTACTTTTTATTTTTTAGATCTGATTAAAATAAATAACTAATAAACATCAACAACCAATCAAATTATAACTATATTTTAAAACTTAACCTATTAACAATACATAAGAAAAAAATCACTTTGGTGACTTCTCAATTAATATGTAATATGATTTATCTCTTTAAAACCAATGATAAATTGGTTAATGTAAACATGAAAACATATATTAGGAAAATAGTAATCTTAGTAATTTTTCTCATAATTTTGTCAAATCACAAATCACACTTTCTCACTCATTTTTTATTTAGTGTTTACTATAAAACTTAAATGGGTTAAAAAAACTATTTATTCCTTTAAAACATACCTATTTTAATTAAATCTGAATAATTAATAAGAAAAAATATTTTTTAAATTTTTAAATAATGAAATGTTGTTATTTAGGCATATATACTTAATATTAATGTGAGATCCAATATTATATCAAAATAAAATATTTTTATTTGTGTAAATGTTTTAAAATTTTTAGTATCGTACATTTTAAAAGTTTATTATAGAGCAAAATAACTTTTCATTATTTTAAAATAATTTATCTAACTTGCAATTTACCTTATATTTTCTATCTTCGACTTTAACATTTATAGAACAAGTCATTTTTTATTGATCTTTCTTACTCAATTTATCACAATGTTTTAAAAACACATAAAACTAATTAGTTCACATTATAATAACACAAAAAAACTGCATCTCGACAAATAAATAAAATTAAATACATAAGAATATAAAAGAACCAAGGATACAACAAACATATTTTATTATTCTTCTCTCATGTTTTTCTATTTTTGTCTCCTTTATTTTTTTTACTATTCAAAACACACATGCTAATTTTATTATAATCAAAACTATATGAATTATATTAATAGAGTATTAACTCTAGGAAAAGCATGTGAAATATACTTTCATTGATTTAATTTTAAATGACTTACTATATAATAATTTTAAATGAATTACTATATAAAATAATTTGAAGTGACTTACCATATAATAATTTTAATTCATTTTTTATATTAATAGATGAATTAAATGATATTTCTTGATTAATATAATTTTTAATGACTTACCATATAATTTTTATGTTTTAAAATATAAAAATATTATAATCATTCCTAAAAGTGATAACTTATCTATGATATAACATTGTCATTGAAAAATGATGAGAATTTTTTTAAATTATATATTTAACTGTTTTCCATTCATTTGAAACATTTTAGAATATATATATATATAGTGAATGAGTGAGTTTAATTAAAAATGTTAGTTATTTTTCTGAAATCTATGATTTATTGTATTCACTACTAATATAAGTATATTAAAACGTTTTTATAATTGTTTCTCTAGTATCATATGTATTTAAATGTATATTATCAATTTATATAATGTAATTTATGATATTTAATTGTTTATATAAATAAATTATATTAATTCATCTTCTTTTTTTTTAACGCTGATTTATTATGACATTTCAATTATGAGAAATATTACATAGACGATCTACGCCTAATTGCATCACCTGAGCCGTCATACGAAGATTCACGCCTGGCTGGATTTACTTGCACCTTGTTGAAGATCCCTTGTAAGCCTTTCTTCCGTAGTCTGTAGAAATAAATCGCTCTTTCAGGGACTTGAAACCTGGATTTCATGTATTCTGCAGTAGATTGCATAGTCTGGGATTCGAACCCCAGACATGGGTGTAGAAACCTTTAAACCTTAACCATTAATAAATTATATTAATCCATCTCTATTTAAGATGTTTAATTGTATGTTTGGAAACATATATTATATTAGGTAATTCTAGGGTTAGTTTCATTTTAAAAAACGTTAATTAAATAAATAAAAATTTTAAAAACCATCAACCAATCAAATAACATTAATTCATCTGCATTTAAGATGTTTAATTGTATGTTTGGAAACATATATTAGATTAGGTAATTCTAGGGTTAGTTTCCTTTTAAAAATGTTAATTAAATAAATAAAAAATTAAAAACCATCAACCAATCAAATAAAATTCATATGTATTTAAAATGTTTAATTGTATGTTTGAAAACAGATATTAGATTAGGTAATTCTAGGGTTAGTTTTCTTTTAGAAACTTTAATTAAATAAATAAAAAATTAAAAACCATCAACCAATCAAATTATAACAGTTAATTAGAAAGTTCTTCTATGAGCGACACGTCAGCAAAAATCACTTAAGTGACTTCTCATTTAATATATAGGAGGATTTACGTGTATTAAAACGATGAAAGTGACAATGACAAATTATTTTTCAAAAAGCCCACAAAAGCCCGAAAAGCCCTATAGCCCTATAAGGGCCGGGCCGGCTTTGAATTCTAGGCCCATATATTTCCGGGCCAGACCGGGCCGGGCTCAAATATTTACGGGGCCAACCTGTATTGACACCCTTAAGTATACCTTTGTAATTAGATCAATTTTGGAAAATACTCAAATGAACTAAACTAGAAGTAATCTACCAGTAAACTAATTAGAGAAGGAAATATAAATAATCTTAATCAAATAACAAACAAAAAAAACTGAAAATAAGAACTCAAAGTAGAGAGGCTCCACAAATAACAACCACCATATAAAGACTACAATCTATGAACATTCCACGTAGAGCTTGATACAAAACAACTCCTCTTTCTAGAAGCTTCTCTGCATCAGACCAATTTTCACCATTACTACCATCTTTACTCTTAACTTCTTCTTCCGTTTCATGACTCATTCCTCCTCCAGAAGCTTCCATGGTGAGATGAGACATTACTATAGCACAATCTGTAAGCAGAAGTAACCAAAGAGGTCTCAAAGCTAAGATAGTGCCGGATCTTAAGATGTTCAATCGCGGGAGTAAAATCACAAATACAGCTATTGTGAGGGAGCTTAAACTCCGACTTCTTTCTGAGCTTATGATGCTAGCATTGAGTTTCTTGGAGCTGAAGAAACTCCTAGGTTGTTGAATTTGAGTCTTTACCGATCTTGCTTCTTCTGGTTTTGTTGGTTCTCTTTTAATTGGTCTTTGATGAGTGGTCGAGAGTTTTGGTTCTTCTCTTGGCTTTACTTCCTCTGTACTCATCATGAAATAAATTAGGGACAATAACCATTAATCAGTTCAGCTATTCTGTCAGTATACAATCATTTTATGATGTTTATACTGATCTAAGCACTAAATATAAAATTCTTTCCATCAAATATTTCTATATTTGTACACAAATGTACTATGAATCTGACATGTAAAGAGAAGAAACCATTTATTCGTATCCCAATAGAGCATGATTATTGGAGGGTTCTATTAAGAGCATGATTATTGGGGGTTCTTAGGGTGGGGTTCTTAGCGGAATATAAGAACCCGTCTTTTAACTTTTAACTAAAAAAGTTAAGAACCGGCTCCTATTTAAGAACCGGTTCTTAGATTTTTTAGTTAGAAGTTAAGAGACGGGTTCTTATATTCCGCTAAGAACCCCACCCTAAGAACCCCCAATAATCATGCTCTTAATAGAACCCTCCAATAATCATGCTCTATTGGGATACGAATAAATGGTTTCTTCTCTTTACATGTCAGATTCATAGTACATTTGGTACTAAGTTTTAATTACATGAGTTTTAAACATGTTAAATTCTAAGATAAATCATTTGACATGATTTGGGTATTATTAACCCAATAGTAGGATTCAATTCGAGTTTGTTTGGATGTTTCCATCTAAAACAAGATGATATCTAAATTACAATCTATAAACAAACACATTCATAGCTCATTGTATTTAAATTTCTGTGAACCCTAACAAAATGCAATGTGTAAATGCAAATTAAGTTTATGTTTGGTTTTGAGCTTAAAAATTACAAATTGAAACAAGAACATTATAATTTCACTTGGTGAAAGAAAAAAAATTATCACAACATGTAAAACGTAACACACAAAAAGGCATCATACATGAATAAATCAAAGATAGCAAATGTAGTTATAGTTTGTGTACCTTTGAATTGATACTTAAGAGACGGGCTTTCTTGAATCTGACGATGCTCAGATTGAGTTTGTGGCATGAAAGATTCGCTGTACGTACGTTGGTGAGAAGTTGATGATGAGGAAGAAAACGATGGCGATGAAGGATCAACATTATGTAATTGGCCTGTGATTAAAGCTAGGCGATCCGATCCTCTTTCCATAATTCTTCTTCTCCTTTCTTCTCTATCCATCACCATACAGTAAAAGAATAAATGAAAAAAAACGAATGTAAAAACAGATGATCAAATAAAAGAAGTTGCCAAAATTTAGAGCAAGAAACTTGTGTTATATGTTAAGCTTTTGAAACTCTCCAAATTTAAAGTTCTTAAAGTAGAAAGGAAGCTAAAGAATAGTTCTCTTAAGTCTAAATTTAGAATGTATAAAGATGAATTCTTCCCTATTTTAAAAATAATAATAAATCTGTAACTAAAGAAAACAAGAAAAAAAAGATAGGAGATGAAAAAGGAGAAAACGACCACGGTGGCCGTAAATTGAGCATTCATTATTCTTCACCTACATCATCACACTTTAAGGCTAAGCTCTATGATGAAACATATTGTTTTTGTTTCTTAGGCATTTTCCTTACACTGTTTATGGAATGCTTGCTGGATATGCTACACTTTTCTTTGCTTATATCCAGTTTGACTCATTTGCAAGTATGACAGAGGAGGTCACTTAAATGTAGAATACTGTTGCAATATCATCTTTTAAGTCATTAAATATAATTTATAAACTTTAATAGCTTCTACATTTTTGGTCAATTATAAACTATACATTAGCATATAAAATTATTAAGCTATGCAGTTTATATTATTTCAAAGTATCTTAGAAAACATATAAATATTATGTGATTACTATTAATATTTAGATTCGGTATTCAAAATTTCATAAAATTGTACTGTATAATGTTTATAGTCTCATTTATAAAACTTTATAAATATATTGCATAAAGTTTTTCAAAATTATACAAGATTATAAAGTTTTACAGAGCTATATACAATTCTAAATATATTTACAAGATCTTGTATGATTGTATAAACTTTATGGTTTTCTAAGGTTTCATAAACCTTCATAATCCTATTACAATATTTCATATTTCTATGCATTTCCATGTTAAATTAGAAATAAAATGGCTAGTTATCAGTTTTACAACGTACATTATAAAGCCTGTTGAGTTTTATCATATTACAAAATCCAAAGACACATATTTGAAAACTACTTTATAAAATTTTATAATAAAATCTCAAAATTTTCAGTTTTATCAAAATTATAACTCAAATCTTACAACCACAATAACATTTTCATGTTCGTCTTTATGCTTCTCATCATTGGCGCTCTCTATTGGTTGTGTATAGTCTCATTTTCAGCTTGTAATCTCTGAAGCAAACCAGTCTTATAGCGCTCTCTGTTCGTTGTGTATAGTCTCATTTTTGAATTGATATAACCCGAATTCAAATAATATGTAGTTACTTTATGGATTTTATGATTTTATTGGATCTCAACCTCTGCTTATCTCTATAATATTATTTGAAAAGTCAATTTTATATGTGTCACTCTCACGTTAAAAATATTACATTTAAAATACTATTTTTTTGTAATTTGGAATTAGACACTTTAGTTTATTTTAAATATATTTTTGGGAGTTCGCAAACACATATCAATATTTATAATAATTAAAATGTTTTAGAAATTCTAAATAATTTTATGCCATTAATTTATTAATTGGAAATTAAAATTTATTTTAAATAATTTTTAAAAAGAGAATTGAGATTTGTTTTGATACGATGATTATGGTTATACTAAGTTCCACAATGGTATTTTTGATTTGATTTGATCAATGAGTTATAACAGGGCTTTTAAGGGGAAGGCCCAACCTACAGTGGCAATTCCGTAAAACTCCCTACTCAGTCGTTCTTAATTCTTAAGCAAAAAACTATTTTTAATCTCTCTTTCTGTTAGCACACAGACCAGACGGAGCTAACGTTGTTCCTTGTTCGATCTCCGATTCACAGATTCAAGCGATAATACGAGATCCGAAGGGCACAACGCCCTTTCTTCCGCTGATTAATCTGCAATCATGGTGAGTAGTGACAATCTCTCCTTCTCTACTCTTTGATCCTCTTCAGATCTCGAGTGAATCCGCTACGATTCGATCTCGATTTCCTCTCTGATTTGAGTTAGGGATCGTGTAATCTCAGATCGCTTCGATTCGTATAATCTGATTTCGGAGTTGCGTTAGTGTTGTTGGTAGCATGAAATCGAGTGTAGTCTCTTGACATTTTGGTTTGTGGATCATGAAGATCTGGAATTGGGTTTTAGGCTTTTGATCTGTTTTTGTATTGGGTTTGGTAAAGTTTGTGTTTTTTTTTTTTTAATTTACGATCTTGGTTTGTACTGACTATATTGGTTTCTTTCTTTTGTGTTGAAACAGCCTCTCAGGCTTGAGATCAAGGTACTATTTTTACTTTGAGGACTTCTTGTAGATCATTCACTCTGGTTTTATTCTGTGTTAATATTTTTTTTTTCTGGATCAGAAAAAATTAGCTCAAAGGTCTGAGAGAGTGAAATCTGTGGATCTGCATCCTACAGAACCATGGTAATTTTCAAGCTTTTGATTGCGATGATATTCCTGCATCTTCTTTGTTGTAGTGATTGACAGACAGTTTTGTGGAGTTGGATCATTTTTTTGTTGCTTTTATAGTTTTTTCTTTTACATTTATTCACTGTTACTCATGATTTGGAACCTGATATCACACTTTATTTTGCAGGATTTTAGCAAGTTTGTATTCTGGAACCTTGTGTATTTGGAACTACCAGACACAGGTGTGTGAATAATTTGATTGTCTTTTTCTGTTTTCTTGTGCATATATTTTTCCGTGACCAATTTGTGAACCGAAAGAATGACTATTTTTCTCCTGATTCATGAAACTTATTGTAATCTTACTTTGATATTCTCAGGTGATGGCAAAATCTTTCGAGGTGACCGATTTACCAGGTATTCACATTTCGTTCTTTTGCTTCTTTAGTTATAGCGTTTGAGTTTTACTTCTTTCTTGTTGTATGTACTTGTAGTCTAGTTTAGTTTGTTACTTTTACTGATTTCTTGTATTATGACTTTGCAGTTCGGTCAGCCAAGTTTATTGCACGAAAGCAATGGGTTGTGGCTGGAGCTGATGACCTGTATATCCGTGTATACAATTACAATACCATGGACAAGGTTAAAGTGTTTGAGGCTCATTCAGACTACATCCGATGTGTGGCTGTTCATCCAACACTTCCATATGTTCTGTCATCGTCTGATGATATGCTCATAAAGCTTTGGGACTGGGAAAAGGGTTGGGCATGCACTCAGATATTCGAGGGACACTCGCACTATGTGATGCAAGTCACATTTAATCCAAAAGACACCAACACTTTTG
This sequence comes from Brassica oleracea var. oleracea, assembly GCF_000695525.1. Classification (NCBI taxonomy): domain Eukaryota; kingdom Viridiplantae; phylum Streptophyta; class Magnoliopsida; order Brassicales; family Brassicaceae; genus Brassica; species Brassica oleracea. The sequence continues at coordinate 6,479,959 of NC_027753.1, forward strand.
CCAGTGCATCACTTGATCGTACTATAAAGGTTCTGCAATGGTCTATGCTTGTAATTTGATTATAGCTTTGTCCGGATGGCTCTCAAAAGTTTTAGCTCATTCTATGTTTGCATTGCTTGTTCATCTTCAGATCTGGAATCTTGGTTCTCCAGACCCAAATTTTACTTTGGATGCCCATCAGAAAGGAGTCAATTGTGTGGATTATTTCACTGGTGGTGACAAGCCCTATCTAATTACAGGCTCTGACGATCACACTGCGAAGGTCTGCTTCATGTTCACTCCTCTGTTAGATGATACGTTTCTACGGGAGATTATGTGCTTTCAGGTTATTTACTAGTTGAATTTCTGGAATCAGGTTTGGGACTATCAAACAAAAAGTTGTGTCCAGACCCTGGACGGGCACACTCACAACGTATCTGCAGTATGTTTCCATCCAGAGCTTCCAATTATAATCACAGGTTCTGAAGACGGCACCGTTCGCATTTGGCATTCAACTACGTACAGGTATCATGATATGAACCTTTTGTTTATTGGAAATTTTGATAGTTTTGATAATTTAATGCTCTTGTATGCCTGCCCAAACCATGTTTAGTTGGGCTTCATTCTTGTGCATTTTTATGCTATTACCAATTTCTTGTGTTGTCCTTCCGTCTGTTATCCAAACTTACAAATGTCTGTTTTGACTTGCAGGCTAGAGAACACATTAAACTATGGCCTCGAGAGAGTTTGGGCCATTGGTTACGTTAAAAGTTCACGCCGGTAATTTTTTGGTGTTTGCTCCCTTTGATTAATAACTGATGCGTGTCAGAATTTATTTCTGGGAGTAGAATGTTCTTTTGTGTTAATACTAAAACAAACACCCAGTGAACCTTTTCTTCTGGTGTTAATTTTTTTGGAACCCTTGTGATTTTTTTTCTACTCCCTAACTTTGAGGATTTGTAAAGATTAGGGTTCAAAGATTGAGATCTCTACTTGTTCTAAAATTCAATTGAGTTGTCCTGCGGAACCATAAACCTTGTTGTTCTCACTTCACAGGGTTGTGATAGGATATGACGAAGGAACCATCATGGTTAAACTGGGACGAGAAGTTCCTGTTGCTAGCATGGACAATACTGGAAAAATCATATGGGCTAAGCATAATGAAATTCAAACTGCGAACATAAAAAGTATTGGTGCAGATTACGAGGTATTCTCCGTTCTTATTTCTCTTTTACTGTGCCAGAAGATGACCTATTTGTTTATTTGTTTACCTGATGGTGTTATGCTTTTCTTCTCTACCTTAGGTTACTGATGGAGAGAGGTTGCCCTTGGCTGTTAAAGAGCTTGGGACCTGTGATCTATATCCACAAGTGAGTATTATCATAAGTTTATTTGGGCAAAATATTTTCTGCACTCGGTCCAATGATTTTATAACGTTGTGGGTATCGCTAAGCCGTCAATATATATATCTGTTCCTGGCTTACCTTTTTCTAATATCTGGATATTCTGACTCTTAGAGCTTGAAGCACAATCCGAATGGGAGGTTTGTCGTAGTCTGTGGAGACGGGGAGTATATAATCTATACGGCTTTGGCTTGGAGAAATAGATCATTTGGTTCGGGACTGGAATTCGTTTGGTCGTCTGAGGGTGAGTGTGCGGTTAGAGAAAGCTCATCAAAGATTAAGACATTTAGCAAAAATTTCCAGGTTCGTATTCATCTTCTGTTTACTTGTCTAGGAGATCACTATTTTCGGATCTCGCTCATTCACAAAAGATGTTTTCAGGAAAAGAAGAGTATCCGCCCTACTTTCTCAGCTGAGAAGATCTTTGGAGGAACCTTGTTAGCTATGTGTTCAAATGATTTCATCTGCTTTTATGATTGGGCTGAATGTAGGCTTATTCAACGTATTGACGTCACTGTAAAGGTATCCCAGATAACTGCTCAGTTTGTTGTGAGAAGTTTACTTCAAGACATTTGATATAGTTGAAGCTAATGTCATTACCTTCAGTTGGAGGTTGTCCTCGTTTGTTTCTTCTCTAATTCTTAGTGTTCCCATGTAATGTTTGCAGAATCTATATTGGGCTGACAGTGGTGATTTAGTAGCCATTGCTAGTGACACGTCATTCTACATCTTGAAATACAACGTGAGGATCCTGTCCAACAAACACTTTTAATCTGTGAACTTCTATATGACATTCTTTGACTATCCAAGCGCTTACTACAATGTTCCTGTTTTACAGCGCGACTTAGTTTCCTCACATTTTGATAGTGGAAGATCTACGGAGGAAGAAGGTGTTGAGGATGCTTTTGAGGTTCTTCATGAGAATGACGAACGTGTTAGGACAGGTCTATGGGTTGGTGACTGTTTCATTTACAACAACTCTTCCTCGAAGCTTAACTATTGTGTCGGAGGCGAGGTATAATGCATATCTCTTGATTACTTTAGTTTGATCGTTGTTATGAAAATTGTTTTGATGATAGTTGCTAACATCTTAAATCTTAATACTAGGTAACCACAATGTATCATTTGGACCGACCAATGTATTTGTTGGGCTATCTTGCAAGTCAAAGTCGGGTCTTCTTGGTAGACAAAGAATTCAAGTAAGTGCCTTCATTTGGTAATGTTTATTTCAGATTTGATTAGAAGTTTCTGATGTCTATTCTCCTGTTTTCTTTGGGGGAATGGCAGTGTAATAGGGTACACCTTGCTGCTAAGCCTGATTGAGTACAAGACTCTTGTGATGCGAGGTGATCTAGAGAAAGCCAGTGTAATCTTACCTACAATTCCTAAAGATCAGCATAACAGGTACTTGTTATCAATTAGTATCTAAAGATCAGCCTAATTGTGATTATTTTCTCATAGAAATGTCGTGACTAGATCCATTCACTCTTATTCTAAGCGTAGCTGTACACCTATCAATGGTTGTTTCGTGGTCATTTCTTTTTATTTATTTCTGAAAATTTTCCAATTGTCAGTGTTGCTCATTTCTTGGAGTCACGAGGAATGATTGAAGAAGCTCTAGAAATTGCGACAGATCCTGACTACAGATTTGAGTTGGCCATACAACTGGGTAGACTTGAAATTGCTCAGGTGTGATGATTAAGATGCGTTGTTACTTCTTTTGTAGTGGTGATATATTAACGTGTTTTCAATTAAATGGTTGTAGGAAATCGCTGTAGAAGTACAGAGCGAGTCTAAATGGAAGCGATTAGGGGAGTTGGCGATGTCATCTGGGAAGGTATTAGAGTATTAAACTTGTCTATTCCTGTCTTCTAGATTTGTTTCTGTTGTAACTCTTTTGTGTGTTTGATGGCATCATGACAGCTGCAATTGGCAGAGGAGTGCATGAAGTATGCGATGGATCTGAGTGGTTTGTTACTGCTTTACTCTTCTTTGGGAGATGCTGAAGGTGTGTCAAAGCTTGCGACACTTGCTAAAGAACAAGGGAAGAACAATGTAGCCTATCTTTGCCTATTCATGCTCGGTAAATTGGAAGATTGTTTGGACTTGTTGGTGGAGAGGTAATACATTAGTAGTATTCACTTGGGAGTTCTCTTGAAAAATGAAATTCATTGACCTTTGCTTGTCTGTGTGACGATGTTATCTTTCTCCAGCAACCGGATACCTGAAGCTGCTCTGATGGCAAGATCATATCTTCCAAGCAAAGTATCTGAGATAGTAGCTCTTTGGAGGAAAGATCTCAGCAAGGTTATTTTTCTAATCTTTATTGTTAGCGTGCTGTTTGGGATTTAAGGAGAGATATGTTGACAATTTTCACTTGTCCTACAGATAAATTCAAAAGCAGCAGAATCTTTGGCTGATCCAGAGGAGTACTCAAATCTGTTTGATGATTGGCAAGTTGCTCTTTCCGTCGAAGCAAGAGCTGCGGAGACAAGGTAAGCAAGCAGCGTATCATTAGTACCTGCTGCATTCCTGCACTGATAGTTCCCTGTGTGAGTGAGATGTTTAGACCTCTTCTTCTAAATAAGACTGACTACTCTTCGTTTACAGGGGAGTTTATACAGCTGCAGAAAATTATCCTAGTCATGCTGATAGATCTTCCATGACCCTCGTGGAAGCCTTTAGAAACTTGCAAGTTGAGGAAGAGGGATCACTTGAAAATGGAGATATGGATCACGAGGTGACCCCTTTTCTTTTTTAATTAAGCGACACTCTCATCTATCCTGTGTAATTTGTTAACCAACAACTGCTCTTTTTTTAATACTTCTCAGGAGGTGGTAGCAGAAGAAAACGGAGATGAAGAAAAGAATGAGGATGTAGAGGAACATCATCAAGAAGAACAAGAAGAAGAAGGAGTTGTTGTTGATGGTGACTCGACCGATGGAGCAGTGCTTGTTAACGGAAGTGAGGCTGAAGAAGAGTGGGGTACGAATAATGAAGGAAACCCATCAGCCTAATGATAGCAAGTCGGGTCAAGGCTGAATTGTTTTTTGTCTTTCTGGTGATTAATTTGATTCCCCCAAAAGATAATGCTGCCGCCTTTAGAACATCTTTTGTTCGTTTCCTTGATTCTGTGAATTCATTTGCCTTTAGGAACATAATACCATGGTTTTTAGAACTGAGTATCTGCTTCGTCTTTTTTTACGAGGTACATTGTTTCTAAGGTTTCAACGGTTCAATTTTTGAAACTTACCGAACTTGCTGGTTTCTTTGTGTGTGTGTTTGCAGTGCTTACACCACGTCAATAGAGTTTGGCAGCAACATGGAGATGTAGCAACTTTCTTTCTGAGGATTCATGTTGGTCAGAGATATTCGAGCAGCCTTTGAAGTGTTTTGAATTCATCTGTAATAAATAAGTCTTTTTGTTTTCTCTGAATATTTTAAGAATTTTTTTGATGATGGTTTAGATGAAAAGAGAGTTAAGTGGTACTGTTACTTTTTGTTGTTCATTTTGCACTGAGAGGGAGGTTCTTATTGTTGTTACATGGTTTTGTTTTTTTATTTTCTCTTACAAATAATCTTAATTTCATCTGATTGTTATCTTCTGGCCTGAAATGGTTTGTTTTAATGGTAGTGTTACTTTTTGTTGTTTATTTTGCACTGAGAGGGAGGTTCTTATTATTACATGGTTTTGTTTTTTATTTTCTCTTGGGAATAATCTTAATTTCATCTGATTGATATCTTCTGGCCTGAAATGTTTGTCTTGAACCGAATACACCAACTCGAGCGAACTGACCTTCTCAAAACCCTCAATCCATGCTCACGGGATGAAGGACTGAAACTCTAAGTCGAGAACAACGGATCGAGCAGCTCGGGTCGACTGCTGCAATCAATTGAGGTTCACGTTCGCTCAAGATCATACTTTTGAATATTTGCACATGTGGTCCTCGTAGTTTCGCATTGCTTCGCTTTGGACCTCAAGCTTCCAAATAGTGCTAATTTACTTTTATATTCACTCCAAAACTTTTGATTTGCTCTTCGACCCTTTTGTATGCAAATTTTATTTCTCCATAAATCTATGAATCCACATTTTATTTGTCCACAAATCTAATTTTTATTTGTCTACAAATCTATGCATCCACATTTTTATTTATCCACAAATCTATTTTTATATGCATCCACATTTACACAATCCACTTTTCTATGCTCGGATACTACTATTTTTGTTCTTCGACACACACCATCCACAACTCATTTATTTAAATTACACCATCCACAACTCATTTGTTTAAATTACACTGTCCATAATACTTTATTCCTTTAATTCAATTTTAAATTTTATAAATATTAATATATGAAAATAAATATATACATATAGATCTCAAAATATAGAAGAAAAAAAATTATAATTTACTATATAGATTGTATATCAATTTTTATATGATAATACGACATAATAATAAGAAAAATCTGTTAGGAACAAAAAAGACTTTTTTAAGAACTTCTAATTCGTTGGAAACTAGAAACCATTTTATACTAGCCACTAGATCTACTTTCCTTTCGAATCCGACGACCAATACTAAAGCCCATTGATAAATGCATTCGCCATCGTTGTTAAATAAAACAAAAAGTATGTTGTCTCCCAACCGTTAGATCTCTTTAAACACTTTCAAACTTGTGGCTCAGATTATTACATATCTATCTATAAACCAATCCCTGTATATTATTTAAAAAGCATTACAACTTCTTTTTTAGTCACATGTCATCATTAGAATGATTCTTACAATCATTAGAGAAATATGTTGGTCCATCTAATTATATAATAAGTTTTTTATTAAACTAACAATAAATTCATCATTAATGTACTTTATTATTTCCTTAAATAAAATTTACGGAATTGCCTAATGTGGCTAAAGTATATATGAGAATTAATGATTTTGAATAATAAAGATTTGATAAAAAATAGTGTATCTTCTATCATATTTGTTTAATTTTAAACTATTAAATAAATTAAACAACCACAATAACCAAATAATAATAATTTAGATTTTTATGTATATGTTATATTTTGAATTTTTACAAACGG
>NC_027753.1:6486603-6489689 GCF_000695525.1 Brassica oleracea var. oleracea
ACCATATAAAATACAATATTTTAGTTTCAAAATTTACTTTAAACAATTTTTTTGATAAAAGTTTTGAACATTGACAACTTATCTTTTTTAATTATAAATTACTAAAACTATTAAAATCCCACAATGAAAATTTTGTTATCAGTAATTTAAATTTTTTCTATAAAAGATACAAATGATCAAAAAAACTATATGAGTAGAAATCATCATTTAATAGATATTAATATTAAAAATATACTAAAATATATTATCTATGTTAGTATCATTTAAATTTAATTACATATCCTTTAAAATATAAAAAAATATTTTTTGGATTAATAAAATTGATTTATATGTTCGCACCAATTTAATTATATATTTAATAGTTACTGACTTTTAATTATTTAATATATATTTATTATTTCATAATATGTAAAAATATTTAATACATAAAATAATTTATATATATAATATTGATTCCGCGCAAGACGCGGATATTAACCTAGTCTTCTTTAATGCGAAAAAAGTTGACCGAAATATCCACAATTCAGTTACGAAAATCGTTCAGTCACTTTAACCTAATCAGAACCAAACTACTAATTTAGAGTGAGTGCAAAATGGGAAGCAAAAAGACAGCTGTGCCCAATAAAGTGTGCCTTCTGGTCAATGTGTTTCTATACGCTAAATGAACTCAAATGTGTCTTCTATTGTAAACAACTCAAGAAAAAACACATAAAATTGTTGCGAAAGTAATGGAAAAGTCTATCTTTATTCATAATATAGAGGTTTTCTATATAAGAGATTACACCGTCATAGATAAATGGAAAGATTATAAATCATAATCTCTTGGTTATGAGCCATCCACAATCTGGTTCATAACACTCTCCCTTGGATGCCATAACCATTTAGAGCTTGTAATGTGCTTTAATGTTGCATCACTAAAACCTTACCAGGAAAACCCAATTGGGACAAAACCATGGTGAAGGAAAAAGAGTACAACACACATTACTGCCCATGATTTGGACATTACTGAAGGTCCATTGGACCTCTCCAATTTTCTGCAATATGTGGGTGATGAAGATCTTGGGCATAATATGCTTCGTCCTCGGACATGATAGTTGGTTCTTCTTTACCATCGGCCATGCCACAATCTGATCGAACATATTGAGTCATCGACCTCAAATACACACACACGAAATCTTGGATGATGTTGTTGTGATATGTGTGTACCACTATGTGTAAAACATAACCTGTCTGAAAAACAAATCAACAAAACCAAATAACCCCTCTTTGGGCTGGTTAGTATAAAATAAACCAAAACTTCTTCATCGTCTTTCTTATGGACCAAACAAATCAACAAGACTTCTGCATTGTCCATCTCAGGACTAAATGGACTTCTTTANNNATATTGACGTGGGTTCATGATCCTCGCTTATATTCATAAATTCAAGTGCTACCTTGTATGCAAAATAAATCATCTTATGTCGACATTCCTTATTGGTTCCATTATGTTCCAGACATGATATAATCGATTGAGATTCATTATTATCAGGACCTTTAATACTTTGCAGCTTGGCGTCCCAAGCTACATTGTTTGGTACCTGTACCTTAGAGCCGACCGGCCTTATCTCCATGTCTGGGATGGTTTCCTTAGTAACCTCGGATTTGGATTTTGATTATCATTCTCTACACCTTTGTTTCCGAGGATTCTTATATTTTGGAACCTATTTGGTCTACCACTTTTCATACATTGTCTAGACTCTGTAGAAACTTGACTGTGTCTCTTCTTGGACATCAAATTTGTTAGTGCTTTACAAGCTGGTTTATATATGACTTAGTCATTCTTTTTCGGCTGGCATTTGATTAGCTTGCGTTGTAAATGTATAATCTTTGGACGTCTATTTCACATTCTTTAGTCCGAGGATCTTGCCAAGACATTGATGGTTGATTCCATTCTATTTCTTTCACCATTCTTTTACCAACTTTATTATTTTTCTCCTCTTGGTCTTAAAATAATCCGTGTACCTGACCTCAAATATAATCACCCATAGTTGGCTCAAAGTACTTTATTATTGTGGGAGAATCATATCCAACATATATCCCCATCCTCCTTTTGAGGTCTCATCTTAGTTCTCTGTGGTGGAGCAATTAGTACATAGACAGCACATCCAAATGTCTTATGATGGGGTATGTCTGGCTCTTGACCCGTTAATAATTGTGATAGGGGATATCTATGCTCACTAAATGGCATGATGCGTATTAAATTAGGTGCATGTAAATTTCGTGTGGCCCAAGCTGTGTATGAGAGTTTTGACCTCATAAGTTATGGTCTATCATTCAGCTATTTGCGTTTTAAAAGATTTCGGCCAAGCCGTTCTTGGTATGGACATGACATGTATCACAAAATTGTCACACTTACCCCCATGGACATACCATAATCATTTAAACGCTTGGGACATGTATTCACCAGTATTATCTAGACATATAGTCTTTATTATGAAAAAGAGGCTCGTAGCCATTTTACTGGTGATGGCCTAATGAATTTCCCTTGTGTACATGCTACACACGTGAGATTCTTTGGGATAACTCTTCTTATCTTTTAATGTGTGCCTTTTGAATATCAATTTTAGCATCATGTTTGGCCCAGGATGACCAATCCGGTCGTGCCATAAAATGTATATTTTCGCAGGATTTTAGCCTCTATCATACTGATTTATGCATAGTCTAGGTCAGTAGAGAATGCATGTATAGTTTTTATGACTTATTATGGCCTTGGTGATTTTATACATATATCTGAAGGAACTATTTGTTTCCTTCGCCCATTGTTTCAATATGGAAACCATTCATTCTTATATCTTTAAAGCTCAATAGGCTGCTTTTGCTCTTAGAGCTGGGTGAATATAAGGCATCATTGATTTCTATATGCATACTCTTAAGCAATAATATATTAGCCTAGCCATAGTCTTCTTTCAGATTGGCGATACCTTCTTTAGTACTTATATTGGCGTTTTTCAGTGTACTCATATAGAAAAATCATTCATTCATTTAATGTAAGCAGATAATGTAATAGAAATAAATTCAAGGAGATAAAAATCAGAGAAATCATACAA
>NC_027753.1:6490461-6518420 GCF_000695525.1 Brassica oleracea var. oleracea
CATAATAAGTCACACAGATTTATCAAGCAAGGGTATCGACCAAATAAGCAATTTCTATATGTTTTCATGCGGCCATATGGTTATAATGCAAACCTAGCATACTGATTATATATGTACACGAGTGGAATTATGGAACCTCAATTTAAAACGATCAGATCATGCAAATGTGATAATAATCAGATCATGCGCATAACATAAACATGTTGGTCAGGATGATATATGATGCAAACTGGCCACACGGCCAAGTAGATATGATGCACTCAATCTTAGCAATCGGATTCTATATGTGCAAGGGTAATATTAAAACATTCAATCAAGGTTTAACAATTAATCAATCAGTTTCAGGTATGAAATTTAGCTAGACTAACAATCAGATTCAATTAGGTTTTATCAAGACTAACAATTAGATCAATAATCAAAAATAATCAAACGGATTCAAGCATTACATAATTTAGGGTTTCGATCCAAAAATAGGGTTTCAATCATGAAAAACCAAAACAATCAGTTTCAAGGCTGATTCTATCAATTTTATTAATCAGTTTCAAGACTGCTATTTATCAGTTTCGAGGCTGATGTTAGCAAGATGGAATCAAGCAATCTGATTTTAGGAATACGCAAATTAGGGTTTAGGGTTTCAATTCGAAATTAGGGTTCTATCAATCAATCAGTTTCTAGCAAATAATCTTAAACCTCAGAACAGTTGATTATATCATGAAACTATCAACCTAGTATAATATGAAACCTCAAAACATTCAATTCGGTTTATGCAATACACAAATTCTATTTTAGGATTTATCAATTCGAATTAGGGTTTATATTATAACAGATTCTAACTTGCAGTATTAAACCTCAAATCATTCAATCAGGTTATAAAAACTATCAATCCTAACTCACACGGATTTAAACCTCAAAAAAACATTCAATCAATCAAATAAAACAATCAATGCACACGTACTTTAGGGTTTCACTTTGAACATTAGTTCATTCGATTCTGGGTTCTTAGAGTTTAGGTATACCCTAAACCTTTGATGAGTTGAATGGACCACCAAGAGAATGAGCTTAGGTAGACTAGTCCAAACTGGAACCTTACGCGGACTGGTCCAAACTGTTTCCTTGCAATCCGCGAGCTGAGATCAGATACTTGAGATCGAAAGTGATTAGGGTTTATCGATAGAGAGAGATCGATGGAGATTCAGATAGAGATCGAAAACTTAGCTTAGGTTGAGCTGAACGGGATCGTTGGTACGCGAGGTGGCTTTGCTTAAAAAAAACGAGATGCTTAAAATTTATTTCAGTTATTTATTTTGATGTTGGAACAAAAAGTCGAATCGAATAATGGACAGACGCAATGTAATGTATTTTTCAGAAAAGAGAAGGAAATATGAACCTCTGCGTGAAACAATAATAAGAAACTGACACATGTCCCAAAGAATAAAAAAAAATAATATCGATTAATACTTTTTTCTTCCCTTTCTACTTTTAGCCTCTTCGTCTCTCTCATCAGAGACCCCACACTTCGCTCCTCCCTCCGGCGATTCGGTTTATTTTCCTTCTCCTCCTCCTCCGGTAAGTCCTACGCCATTTTCTCTTTCTCTTTCTAGGGTTTTTGAAATCACTACTTACTTGTTCGATCGATTTCAAGCTCCGCGATAGATTCGACGGGTTCCTAATTCGAAAATGTGGTCGAAGCTTCCTTTCGTCTAGGGTTTTGATTTCATTACACGCAAAGAACTAACCTTTTTTATAGATTGAGCTAGAGGTTAACAGATTCGCTATTGTTGTAGATCTATAAACTCTCTTTTGTTCCTGTCTTTTAGTTACATGGAAAAAAAAAAAGAGAAAAAGTTTAGCTTTTGATTTTTGTGTGGTTTTGTAGGTGTTCTTTTAAGTGTGTGTTGATCTCTCAAACAGTTTTTTCAGATGGGAGACTCAGAAAGCGCGCAGCCACCTTCTAAAAAGAGAGGTGCTTTGAAGCAGCTCTCTCGTGAGAATCCAGATGATGATGATGTTGATACTGCTGAACTTGAGAGTGGGACTTTCAAGAAAGCCAGCGATGAGGTTTTGGCTAGTAGGAGAATCGTCAGAATCAAGCGCAAAGAGCCTTCTGCTGCGCCTCCCACAGCAACAACCAATCCCTTTGCTGGAATTCAACTGCTCCCTGCTACTACTACTACTACTACTACTGCACCTGCTTCAGCCACTGTGGCTGAGTCTAAGTTGGCTCCAGCTGAAGCTGTAGTTGAGGACGATCAAAAGACTAATGATACTGAAGAGGACGGTGAAGAAGTTGAGAGTAAGAAGATTGATGATGTCAAAGACTCTGCTGAGGAAGAGACTAAAGATGAGAATCAGTGTGTAAAGACATCTGATGACCAAACTACTCATGATGATGTAGACAAGACTGTCCAAGGAACAGACCAAACTGTGGATCTTCCTGATAAGGAATCAGGTGGTGATCAAACTGATGGAAAGGAAAAAGAAGGTGATGAAGCAGACAAGAACGGTGATAATAATGGCTCTTTGAGTTCGTTCCAACAGCATTCAAGTAGCAAAAACGCATTCACCGGACTCGCCACTACAGAGTCTTCTGCTCCTAAGTTCTCATTTGGTGATGGGTCTGGATCTCCCTTTGGTTTTGGCCTTCCAAGCAGCAACAGCCCTTCTCTTTTCGGTGCTTCCCTTACCAAGAAGAGTGAAGGCAGTGGGTTTCCTCCAAAGCAAGAGGTTTCAGTAGAAACAGGAGAAGAGAACGAGGAAGCTGCCTTCTCAGCTGATTCGATCATGTTCGAGTATCTTGACGGAGGATGGAGAGAGCGTGGTAAAGGAGAAGTCAAGGTAAACGTCTCAAGCAACGGTGGTAAAGCAAGGCTGGTCATGAGAGCTAAAGGGAACTACAGGTTGATCTTAAACGCGAGTCTCTACCCTGAAATGAAACTTGCAAGCATGGACAAGAAAGGAATCACATTCGCCTGTGTGAATAGTGAAGGCAGAGATGGTCTCTCTACGTTTGCGCTCAAGTTCAAAGACCCAACGATCGTGGAAGAGTTTCGTGTAGCTGTTGACAAACATAAGGGTAGTAAACCAATTGAAACAGCTGCTCTATTGAAGACACCTGAGAACTCTCCTACAGCTACAGATGCTTGAAGAAAGGTTAAGAAACATGTAGAAACACTTCTCGTTACCTTTATGTCTTTTGCTTTGTTACGTTCGGGTAGTTGAATTTTGAGGCAGAGAAAATTAGAGATTTGAAGAAGGCTGTTGTTGTTGTTTCTTTTCTACAGTTGTTGAGACTTTGTGGGTTACCTTGTGAGACTTATATTTGCTTCTTAATCTCTTTATATGAACCGTTTGTATGCCTCCTTATATCTGTGTTTGATCCTGTTTTGTAAGGTCGTTCTTGAGAGTAGGAGAGATAGGTTTTACAACTTGACAGGACTAGACCGAAACAGACCAGCCACCTCTACACTGCTAAAATCAGTGCGAGATAATATAGGTCTTAAACATTCATATGTCACTTACTATTAGTGGGCCTAGGCCCAAGGGTACTGGAATGTGACCTGCAAATTCTCTTACTCGTAACTTGTAAGCCCAATGTTGGTAATTAATAATTTTGTCATCCAATCCCTTGGGAGAAGTGATAGTATACATTGTTGGAAAACAAATATTTGCCAAAGGATATATACTTATACATAAATTTAATTACGAAAGAGATTAAGTTTTGTTGTTGAATAATATTAATAGTTCAATAAAAGATAATAATGTACAAAAAATGTTTATAAAGTTCATAAATCTGAATCCGAATCTATTTAGGTTAATATTTATATTGATTGACATTTATAAAAACAAATTTAGTTAGATTTTGATACAGTTTTTTTTTGCTTAGCTGTTAATATCATATAGATGAAAACGTTTACAAAAGGATTTCATAAACTAAACTTTGCAAGCATGGCAAAAATAGAGAAAAAAAACATCTCATGATTATTTGATAGTAATTTTTTTTTTTTTTAAAAAATTTGACATGTGTTAAAATATCTCATGATTAATAAAAAATATAATATGATAGAAAAAATATTTTTTTTAAAAATAAATATTTAATAATATTTTCTCTACTTTTTCCTTTTTAAAAATATTTGTCAAAAAATATTTAATACTAATTTTCCTTTTCTAAATTTCTAAAGAAAATATAATTGTATAAAATTATTTGATACTAATTCTCCTTTTCTAAAAGCTTAAACATAAGAAAATTGTAAGAGAATGTTTAATAGTACTAGTTTTCCTTTCTTCAAATCCTAATAAAAAAAGATTTGTAGAATAATTATTTCAAATTTCTTTATGAATAATCAACTTTCATATTTAAATAGTTAATTTTCTTTTTCTTTTAAATCATAAACCAAAAGGAACTACAGTTATTCACATCTATATATGTGATTAAGCACTCTCATATTTTGTCACTTCTCATACTTTGACACCAAACATAATAACTAGAGATACAAGAAAAATACTAAATGAGTTTTTACTGCATGTTCTTTTACATCTTCGCATGTTCTACTCTTTTTTGGGGGGTGTCAAATCTTGAGGAAATAACTAGATATCCTGATTTTCACATTAAATTGATTTTGATCTCTTAAAGAAAAAATATATAATTGTCATATTACCCGTAAGTTAGTTATTGCCACAGTTATACTTATACGTTTGTACATGTTGTTGTGCGTAAGTTAATGAGGGAAGTTAATATGACTATTATGCTTATGTGTGTTTGTTCTTATCTAAATATAAAATTGGTTATTTTGTTGTAGGTTATGCTACTAAGAAATTTAAATAAAAGAGAATGACTTTGCAATGAAATGTTGTAGGTCCTGCTACTAAGAAATTTAAATAAAAGAGAAGGACTTTGCAATAGACAATGTTACTAATAACTCAACCTAAGCAACATGACTATCGAAGAAGAAATCCTAACCGGAAGTTATCTGGAAAAAAAAAAGATTTTTATTCCTAGAAGAAGTCTTATACCCAACAGATGCAGATGTAGGATGGTTTTTCAAACCGAAATGACGTCAATTTCCTATACGAGTGTGTTATGCAATGACTATCAACAAGAATTAAGATCAAAGCTTAAAAGGTTGGTCTATATTTATCAAGTTCAGTCTTACAACTATACATCACATATCACATAGTCACTACAACTACAGAGCTTCAAATTTTTAAAACATAACGACAGTTGTGTACTACAAAATATCTATAAAAAAGTTTCAATAATATATTATATATAAAAAAATTTTAAAGTCACACCATGGATGTTAAAGTAAACAAATTTTATGTTTTATCTAGCAATATATTTGATATTTAGCAGACTATCAATAATACATATTGACTGGTATTGTGTAATTTTAACATTTTAAATTATGTTATTTTGAAAAATAATTAAAAGTGAAGTATTTAGAAAAAAATAAAAATATTAATACGCTATTTAAAACACCATGATTACTGAAATAGAAATATGAATCAAATTTTATGTAAGAAACAAATTATTATTACTAAAATAAGACCAATACATAATGAAAAAAATCCAAGAACAAATTTAAAAAAATATTTTAATTATTTGTATGTGTTCGTGTAATTAAAACATTAAATAAAACATGTGTAACGCACGGGTCCATATCTAGTAAAATATAAAATAGAGAACTGTTATTTTTTTTTCTATAAACAGTAGAAAAAACAATTTTTCTTTCAAAATAAGAAATAAAGGTGGATTAGAAAACTTTTACCACCAAATACTATTATAGAAGTTATAATAGCAAAGATTTAAAAATGCTCCAAACAAAGAACAGTGAGAAAAGACAAGGGGTAGTGAGAACTTTTAGAAGTTATTTGGTACTCGGGGCTGGTCTCCCAGTGTGAGAAATGCAGTTGATCCAAACTCTATCTTGTCGCGGACAGTTATAAAGAAAACGATAAGTCATAGTGATAAAAAACCAGAGCGTTGCAGTGAGAGATCAAAGTAAGGCATTTAAACATTACTGAAAATAAAAAGTTATAAACTAAGTTGCCACTGTAGGTAAAAACACCAAAGAGCCCTTCATCTTTTTCTATCACTTGTGAGTGACGGCGATCTTCAGATTCGGGGAGGTCTTCAAATATTCTCGTCGAAGCTTGTCTTCGTACCTGGAATATATCAAACCCCTTTATCAGACTCTTGATAACAAAAACTAAAAAAGCATATACTTAAATCACATACCAAAGCTTTTGTGCAAGGTTGTACCTAATTAACAAAAACAATAGTGTTAATACTTTGTTATGACATCAACACAAAAGCAATGCGTTAGCGAAACAAATCTACAGAGGGAACATTAATTTACTTGTGTCGGAAAGGGTACGTAGCAGCTATTTCCGGTGTCGTAGCGCCTGCAGGATAAGAAGATTTAATCAGCATATCTTACTTTCAGATATTCTTCATCATAAGTATACACTATTTTTCATCATCACCTTCTGTGCTTCATTAGCAGAAGCAAACTCAACAAACCCACAGCTCACATGCTCACCACAGTGGTCTACAATAAGTCGAACACGAACAACTTGTACAACATCTTTGAAGATTTTGGAACTGTAAAAATGAAAGTTGTAATATCAGTCATCAAAAACTTGCTACAAGAACGAAATAGGTAATTAAAGGTGCTACTTACATATTTGAAATCAGCAATTCGTTATTGTTGTGAGAAAGATTGGCAAAAAAGAGTGTCTTTCTTCGAACGGCATTTTCCTGTATTTAGCAACCAAGTGTTTTAGGACTTTGTGACAACAGTTGTGTTATTAAATGCCTACGAGCAGGACATAATTTGAAAGATAACAAGAACAGGTACCTCAGCAAAATCGGGAGTTTCGTCAGCTCCTATCAAAAGGCTTTCTTGTCGAAGGTAGTCTTCGTACCTAGAATATTAAAAAAAAAAGTATCATCTATCAATGTATAGAAAAACAACTATAAACAAAGTGCCCATAACAAAAATTTAGTTAAATTCCTTACCAAACCTTGTGATCAATGCAATACCTAATCAACAAAAATAATAGCGTTAGTCTTCTGTATCAAAAACTCAAGCAACAAGTTGGAATCAGGTTTGCATAAACATACTTGAATCGGCCTTGAGCCTTCTCAGGAACATCAAGAAAAATCTTGCGACGGTGAAAATGTTCACCGTTTTTCTTTTCCAGCGCCTAAGTAAAAGAAGAATTTTTATCAGCAATCAAACTTTCAAATGACTACTAAAATACACTTTTAATCATTAAAATAAACTCCTCACCTTCTTTGCTTCATCAGCAGAAGCAAACTCAACAAAGCCAGTGCCCACATGATTGCCCATGAGGTTGCAAATAAGTCGAACATGAACAACTTGTCCAACATCTTTGAAGAAATCGATGCTGTCAGGAAAAAAAATATTAGTCTTGCTCCGAGAACAAAAGAGGAAATTAAAGGTGCTACTTACATATGTGATATTTCAGTTTTTTCGCGAGGGAGATTGGCAACATAGAGCGTCTTACTTCTTGAGGTGGCAACTGCCTGAATTTAACAGCCTAGTGTGTTAGCACGACTCAAAAGGAGAAAAGCACTTCAAAAAGAAGACTCATCCACAGAATAAGTAATCTTTACACTTTGTGGCAACAGTTGTACTGCTAAGCATTTCTTTTAAGCCTGACATATTTGAAGATCATAAGAAAAGCTACCTCAATAAAATCGGGAGTTTGATCAAATATTCACCATTCTTCTCTTGCAGCGCCTGCAGTATGAAAGAGATCGAATTCAAATGACTACCTATCATCAGTAGTATAAACTAAGCTCTCACCTTATTTGCATCATTCACAGAAGCAAAATAACAAAGCCATAGCCCACATGCTTGCCCGTGTGGTCTCCTATAAGTCGAACATAAGAAACTCCTCCAACATCTTTGAAGAAATCGATGCTGTCAGGAAAAAAAATATTAGTCTTGCTCCGAGAACAAAAGAGGAAATTAAAGGTGCTACTTACATATGTGATATTTCAGTTTTTTCGCGAGGGAGATTGGCAACATAGAGCGTCTTACTTCTTGAGGTGGCAACTGCCTGAATTTAACAGCCTAGTGTGTTAGCACGACTCAAAAGGAGAAAAGCACTTCAAAAAGAAGACTCATCCACAGAATAAGTAATCTTTACACTTTGTGGCAACAGTTGTACTGCTAAGCATTTCTTTTAAGCCTGACATATTTGAAGATCATAAGAAAAGCTACCTCAATAAAATCGGGAGTTTGATCAAATATTCACCATTCTTCTCTTGCAGCGCCTGCAGTATGAAAGAGATCGAATTCAAATGACTACCTATCATCAGTAGTATAAACTAAGCTCTCACCTTATTTGCATCATTCACAGAAGCAAAATAACAAAGCCATAGCCCACATGCTTGCCCGTGTGGTCTCCTATAAGTCGAACATAAGAAACTCCTCCAACATCTTTGAAGAAATCGATGCTGTCAGGAAAAAAAATATTAGTCTTGCTCCGAGAACAAAAGAGGAAATTAAAGGTGCTACTTACATATGTGATATTTCAGTTTTTTCGCGAGGGAGATTGGCAACATAGAGCGTCTTACTTCTTGAGGTGGCAACTGCCTGAATTTAACAGCCTAGTGTGTTAGCACGACTCAAAAGGAGAATCAAGATATTAAGAAGAGATACCTCAACAAAATCTGGATCTTCATCAAGTCCTTCAATTGTCTCCTGTTACAATGAATAAGAATAAGAGCAAGAAGATTACCTAAAACACAAACTTGTTATACAATATATTCAAAAGTATCTAACAGAAATTATACCTTGGCTGAGTTTAAAGCTGACTCATCAGACTTTGTCTCCAGCAACTCGACCTGGCTTTCACTCCTTGTCTCCTTCGCCTCGGATTTATGTCTCCCCAGAACCGGTTCAGTGTCCAAATCATCTTCCGGCTTTCGCTTACCCAGTGAATTAGCACTCGCCATGGGGAAGTTGAAACAGCGGCGCCTTATTTCCCTGGAGACTTGAGACTTGAGAGAGAAGAAAGCCAAGTTATTTGTATAACAATAATCTCGTTTGGGCCGGCCTTTTATTGGTTTAGGTTTTACGCGGGGATGCTTCTTTTATTGGTTCAGGGTTTTTAAGCACTCTAGTGTCCCGTCCAATGTTTCCACGAATGACAATTGTCTGAATTAACATAATAACCTTAAGTTTGTACTAATAAAAAAAAAATATATGCTTATGTGCCACTTAATTAGAATACCAATTTAGCTTACGTGGTAGTTTAAGAATCAACTAGATCATGACCCGCCCGGTCGGACGGGTTTTCATTCTTTTGCGAATGTGGGTTGCGTTTTTTTATTGTAATGCAAAATTTGCTATGAAACTTGTGTTTTGATTTTGTTGTGTACATTATGAAGTTAATTTTTTAAACAATTATTACATAATTGCTCAGTGAATTTATTATATTATGACGTCTAATATATTTTGTGTAATGGTTCAAAACATTTTCTGATATATATTATATTTCAGTTTGGTTTGTTTTCAGGACAAAGTTATAAATATAACACTATACAATATTACTATACTATGTAATATGAAGTGCTTGGTTTCGTCATTTTGTTTTTTGGAGCTTATCGTGGATGTGTAAAGATGATTTAGAAGATCAGTATTTATAGTTTAATTTTGGGGCAAGGAAACAAATGTACCACCCAAATATTCACTAAACCAATTAAGAAATCTATAATAAATACCAAATCACAGTATATGGTCACCGAGATATTAGACATAATTGAAACGACTTGGAGAAATGGTTTTTCATAAATTTTTTTATCTCAAAGTAAAATTCGAGATATCTATATCGGTTATGTAAATAATCATGTGCATCGAATATACTACACAAATATTCCCTATGGCAATTTCCTAATCTATAATAAATACCAAATCATGCAATATGGTCACCAAGATATTATGCATATTTGATACGACTTGTAGAAAGGGTTATTGTTAAGCAAAATTTGATGTTTCTGTTATGAAATATACCGAAATTATAGATGTATATATATAAATTATTAACAGAAATATACGAACTTCCAAATCGAAATGAGGTCCACCTTAAAAATCCACCTAGAAGAAGTTGTGTTGTTTCTAATTTAATAAGATAGATTCAAAAAAATGTTGGTCCAAATTCAATTACTAGGAAACATTATATTAACCCAAAATATAAGAAGCGCATATTCTTTCCTTAAATAAAAGCTACGGAATTACCTAATATGATTAATATATATATGACAATTAATGACTATGAATAATAAAGATTTTGATAACAATTTTTGCATCATTCTTTATTTTTTATTTAATTTTATATTATTAAAAAATTTAAACAATCACATTAACCATATAATAAAAATTTACATTTATTCTTATATGTTATATTTTGAAATTTTTTTAAATGACTTTAAATTAAAAATATGAGGAAACCTTATATGTTATATTTTAATTTTTTTAAAACGACTTTAAATTACAAAAATGAAGAAACCTTATATGTTATATTTTGAATTTTTTAAGACGACTTTAAATTACAAAAATGTAAGTTTTCCTTAAGCATACGACTAAAAGCATTAACATGATATCAATTCGATGGTTGATCTGAAACCTTTAAAACCATATAGAAGATAAATGTCAAAATTATTCAACCGTGGAAACAATACTTTTCACTTTTTTCAAAAATGTATTCAGTGGTAAAAAATAAGGTTTTTGTGTCATAATTTGTTTAATGTTCAATCCGATCAACCCATGATATATTAATTATAGTTTAATTTCACAATTTTTAATAAAAATTGATCCGGTCCATCGGAAAGAAATTATATAATAACAACAAAAAACATTGTATATGTATAAATAAAATGATCAAATATATAAAATTTGTCGATAATATATACAAATAAACTCACCCCGTGCAAGGCGCATGTATTCTCCTAGTGAGGGTTATTGGTTGTTGTATTTTAATGGATTTGAAAATCCGAACTAAATCTAGTGTTATTGGTTCTATGATTTTCAAATCTGTATTAAAATCATGTGTTATTGGTTTAATGATTCGTAAATTCTATATCTAATCATGTGTTATTCAATCGTACGGATTTACTAATAAATTTGATTTTATAATGGATTTGAATGAATTTGTCTGGATTTTTTTTGTTAAAAATATAAAGACTCAAATCCGAGGAAAAACCTCCGGATTTGTAAATACTAATCCGTTTTTTTTTTAATTTTGTATATTTTACTTGGATTTATAAATACTACATGTATTTCTAAATCAATCAAAATATATAAACCAATAACACCTCTAGTATCTATATTATTAAAGTTGAAGTACTTGTTCGATCTAGTACAAAGTCAATTTAAATATCTTGGGTTATATCTATATTATTAAAGTTTAAATACGTTTTCCGAACTAACATAACTGCAAAGTCAATTGTCGAATCTATGCCTTTCCTCATTCCCAATTTCTCGGAAATGGTCTTAGGTCTAACTGCTCCGATTCTAGGGTTTTTGAAATGACTACTTGTTCGATCGATTTCAAGCTCCGCGATAGATTTGATGGGTTCCTAATTCGTAAAAAATGTGGTCGAAGCTTCCTTTCATCTAGGGTTTTGATTTCAATTGTGAATGAATTACACGCAAAGAACTAACCTTTTTTATAGATTGAGCTAGAGGTTAACTGATTCACTATTGTTGTAGATCTATAAACAATAGCCCTTCTTCTCTTTTCGGCGCATCCATTATCAAGAAGAATGAAGGCAGTAGTGGGTTTCCTCCAAAGCAGGAGGTTTCAGTAGAAACAGGAGAAGAGAACGAGAAAGTTGCATTCTCAGCTGATTCGATCATGTTTGAGTTTCTAGACGGAGGATGGAGAGAGCGTGGTAAAGGAGAAGTCAAGGTAAACGTCTCAAGCAACGGTGGTAAAGCTAGGTTGGTCATGAGAGCTAAAGGGAACTACAGGTTGATCTTAAACGCGAGCCTCTACCCTGAAATGAAACTTGTGAGCATGGACAAAAAAGGAATCACATTCGCCTGTGTGAATAGTGAAGGCAGAGATGGTCTCTCTACATTTGCACTCAAGTTTAAAGACCCAACGATCCTGGAAGAGTTTCGTGTAGCTGTTGACAAACATAAGGGCAGTAAAACATTGAAACAGCTCCGGCTTTGAAGACACCTGAGAACTCTCCTACAGCTACAGATGCTTGAAGAAAGGTAAAAGAAACATGTAGAAGCACCTCTATGTGCCTTTGTGTCTTTGTTTTGTTACGTTCGAGTTAGGTGAATTTTGAGGCAGAGAAAGTTAGAGATTTGAAGAAGTTTGTTGTTGTTTCTTTTCTACAGTTGTTGAGACTTTGTGGGTTACTTTGAGACTTATATTTTCTTCTTGATCTCTTTATATAAACAATTTGTATGCTTCCTTAGATCTGTGTTTGTTCTTGTTTTGTAAAGCTTGTTCTTGAGAGATGGGTTTTACAACTTGACCTTGACCGGACTGGACCGGAACAGACCACCCAACGAACTATCCATTGTGCTAACTGCTAAATCAGTGCCAGATAATATGGGCCTTAAGCATTCATATGTGTAAATGATTCAGTAGACCCGGGAACTTGTTTTTCAGAGAAGCTCTTGCCACTCTTCTGTTAGAGCTCTTTAGTCCCATTCCTAACAACAGGGACTGAACTGAGGGAAGCCTTATGAGTCACTGAAACGACGGGTTCCTCCCTTGATTATCAAAAAGGCATTCTATCTGTGGCCACGTGCTACTGTGGAGCTTTTGAATCGACCACTTACTATTACTGGGTCTAGAACCAAGGCTATTGACATGTGACATTAAGTTTGGGCATTCACATTGTAAGCAGATATACGATAGAGATCCTACATTTACTATATGCAATATACTCTCCTCTGTTATAGGAAGTAGTTGTTAATATATAACTTAGTTTCCAAGTCTCGAGTCTGTATATAAGCATATGTCTATTCACGTTAATATGATAAGGCGAATACATTCATAACATGGTATCAAGAGCAAATCGACAACCCTAATTTTTTTCTTTTCTCTCTACGCCGTCACCCCTGTTTCTCCTCCTCTCTTATTCTCTTCTCTATCATCTCTCACCATGATGGCTCATCACAACAAAATCGTCGATAATACTCAACACTTGTTCAATGTTAACATGATTAACATCACAAAGCTCACATCCACAAACTTCATGACATGGAACCTGCAGGTCCATGCTCTCCTAGATGACTACAACTTGGCAGGATACGTTGACGGCTCCACCCCGGCGCCTGAAGAAACAATAACAGTTGACAACGTTGTCTCTGTCAATCCAGCCTACACAAAATGGCGCCGTCAGAACCATCTGATCTACAACGGTCTCATCGGATCTCTGTCTCCGTCCATTCAGGCGCTTGTCACCAATACCAAAAGCTCTCATGACGTCTGGAAATCCCTCAGTGCAACCTACGCAACTCCTTCTCATGGTCACATTCAACAACTCCGATTACAATTGAAACACTTCACCAAGGGCGACAAAAGCATTGATGAATACATGAGAGGGCTCACAACTCGCTTTGATCAACTTGGTCTCCTTGGTAAACCACTTGATCACGAAGATAAGATCGAGTACATCGTTGATGGTCTTCCCGAGGAATACAAATCTGTTGCTGACCAAGTGGAGGGCCGTGACACAACTCCCTCCATCATCGAAATCCATGAAAAACTGATCAACAAAGAAGCCAAACTTCTTGCGATGAATGCTCCTGTCTCAGCCGCAATTCCAATGACTGCTAATATCGCTTCCACACGACCAAAGCAGTATCATCAGCAGCAAAACAAAGGAAGCAACTCCAACTGAAACAACAACTACAAGACCAACGCCTCGATGCAGAAACAAGATGCACGCCCCACCAAAGGCTACCAGGGCAAGTGTCAAATCTGTGGAGTGTTCAGTCATAGCGCACGTCGATGCCCTCACATGCAACAGCAGTACACTAACACTGGTGTTTCCCCTTTTCGTCCATGGCAACCACGAGCTAACATGGCCCTAGCTGCTCAAAACCCGTCTACGGCGTGGCTTCTAGACTCAGGTGCACACCATCTCACAAGCGACCTGAACCAAATGTCTCTGCTTCAACCGTACGGTGGTGATGACTCTGTTATGATAGGAGATGGCTTTGGTCTCCCCATCACGCATACTGGTTCCATCTCTCTACCTTCCTATACATGCAATTTACGCTTGAATGATGTTCTCTGTGTACCAAACATAAAAATGAATTTAATCTCAGTTTATCGCCTATGTAATGCTAATAAGGTCTCGGTTGAATTTTTTCCTGCTTCCTTTCAGGTGAAGGATCTCAGCTCGGGGGTCCCGTTAATCCAAAGCAAGACCAAGGATGAGTTGTACGAGTGGCCAGCCAACCCCTCCACCCTCAAATCCTTCTTCGCCTCCTCACCACCACAAAGAACTCTACCCATTTGGCACTACCGGCTTGGCCACCCATCAGCCTCTATTCTTAAAAATGTTGTTTCAAATTTCTCTTTACCTTACAAGAAATATGTATCTCAAAGCACTTTGTGCTCAGACTGTGCTATCAATAAAACTCATAAGTTTCCCTTTCACCAAACCTCTATCTCTTCATCTCACCCTTTACAAATCATATTTACAGATCTCTGGTCTTCACCTGTTGTCTTAGTAGATCAATACAAGTATTATCTAGTACTTGTGGATCACTACAGCCGCTATACATGGATTTATCCACTCAAGCTGAAGTCACAAGTCCGAGATACATTCAAGCTCTTCAAAAACTTAGTCGAAAACCACTTCTCCACCAAGATAGGCACTCTTTACTCAGACAATGGAGGTGAATTTATAGCGCTTCGCCAACTCCTTGCTGAATCCGGCATCTCACACCTAACCTCTCCACCACACACACCGGAGCATAATGGAATTTCCAAACAGAAGCATATACACATTGTCGAGACGGGCCTCTCCATGCTCACTCACGCATCCATGCCAAAATCATACTGGTCATATGTCTTCTCCACCGCAACTTACCTGATAAACCGCATGCCCACTGCAGTTCTACATATGGACTCACCATTTCACAAACTTTTTGGAACACAACCAATTTACATGAAGCTGCGCGTATATGGAAGTCTCTGCTTTCCGTGACTCAGACCTTACACTACAAACAAACTTGAAGATAGATCAATGCCATGCGTCTTCATAGGATACTCTCCTACACAAAGCGGATATCTCTGCCTTCAACCTAACACTGGCCGCATATACATCTCACGCCATGTAAGGTTTGATGAGTCCGTCTTTCCTTTCAAAAAACTTCAACGACCAACCACACTCGCGGCTCCATCCCCACCTACACTCACATCACACCCCTCTCCACCAGTTACCATCATCCAAACAACAACTATCCCACAACCAACACCCACTATCAACCCACTGCCACCACTCGTGCAACAAACGGGGACTCCGAGCTCATGTCCTCATCAGTCAGGTCAGGTAAACTCTTCGACTCCTTCCATTGGTAATACTAAGGGTGGTAATCTGAGTGCAGAATTCTCAGCTGAGTCCTCCAACTCTCCTCATGTTTCGACTACGGTCTCAAGCTCCTCCCCATCAGTTCCTGATCAGCACCACACACCAACACCTTCTACTACACCAACTACTTCAGAGAGCCCTTCCCCACCGATTCCTCCAGCTCCAAACAACAACCATCCCATGGTCACACGTCGGAAGAACAACATCTCAAAACCCAACGTTAAATACAACTATGTTGCGGCCCTCACCAGCCACTCTCCAGCAGAACCAAACACCTTGACTCAAGCTCTCAAGGACAAACGATGGCGCGGTTCAATGTCCACAGAAATTGATGCATTTGCTCGCAATGAAACCTATGAGTTGGTTCCTTGTCAACCTCACTACAACGTCGTCGGCTGCCGCTGGATCTACAAGAATAAATTCAACTCCAACGGCACACATCGCTGCTGTAAGTCTTGTTTAGTATGGTCGTGATTACACAGAGACATTCAGCCCAGTCATAACTCAGACTCGTTCTAGACATAGCCGTTAGCAACTCATGGCCTATACAACAACTAGATGTCAACAATGCTTTCTTGCAAGGGATACTAACGGAGGAGGTTTATATGGATCAGCCACCAGGCTTTGTTGACCCTGACAAACCTGACTATGTCTGCAGACTTCACAAAGCCGTTTATGGCCTCAAACAGGCCCCAAGGGCCTGGTACACAGAGCTACACACGTTTCTACTTGGACTCGGCTTCGTCAATTCACTCGCAGACACATCACTGTTTGTACTGCGCCTTGAGAATCAGTTCATCTACCTCCTCATTTATGTTGACGACATCCTGATCACAGGCAACACAACTGCAGGCATTGCTCGTGTTCTCAAAATGCTTGCCGGTCGTTTCTCTGTAAAAGATGCAGAACAATTAAACTACTTCCTTGGGATCGAAGCTCATCGCACAACTCAGGGTCTGCATCTATCTCAGCGGAAATACATATTGGATCTTCTTCACAAGTATGATATGACAAACGCTAAACCAGTAACAACCCCCATGGCGTCCTCCCCAAAACTTCATCTCCACTCCGGCACTCCTCTTGTTGATGCCACCAAATACCGCCGCCTTATTGGGAGTCTACAATATCTTCAGTTTACTCGGCTAGACATAGCTTATGCTGTTAATAAGCTCAAATCATGCACATGCCAAAAGAATTCTAAGGTATCTAGCCGGCACCCCAACTCATGGCATTTTCTTTTCCGCATTAAACAGGCTGGTACTTCACGCCTACTCGGATGCAGACTGGGGCGGCGACAATGATGACTACATATCTACAAACGCTTATGTCATCTACCTCGGTCAACATCCCATCTATTGGACATCCAAGAAACATAACGGTGTCGCGAGGTCCTCAACTGAAGCTGAGTACAGAGCGGTCGCCAACACTGCCTCTGAGCTCAACTGGATCTGCAACGTTCTCTCAGAACTTGGCGTCACCTTATCTTCACCACCACTGGTCTTCTGTGACAATGTTGGGGCCACATTTCTGTGTGCCAACCCAGTCTTTCATTCCCGCATGAAGCACATCGCCATAGACTATCACTTCGTGCGCAATCAAGTTCAGCGAGGGGCTCTCAAGGTCGCACACGTTAACACTCGAGATCAACTCGCAGACGCACTTACCAAACCGTTAACTCGTGTCAAATTCTTAGATCTGCGCAACAAGATTGGAGTGAGACCTCCCTCTCCATCTTGAGGGGGCGGTAAGCAGATATATGATAGAGATCCTATATTTACTATATGAAATATACTCTCCTCTGTTATAGGAAGTAGTTGTTAATATGTAACTTAGTTTCCAAGTCTCGAGTCTGTATATAAGCGTATGTCTATTCACGTTAATATGATAAGACAAATACATTCATAACACACATAATCAGCTAGATAATTGATTCTTTTTGTTTGGGTCGGTCTTTTGGGTTCAGACCGATTTGTTCATAATTAAATACCTATAAAATACTTAAGAGTTTTTGGATACATGTTCGAGTCGGTTTGGATATTTATGATCCGAATTACCCAAACAGATTTAAAAGACTCAAATAATATCTGAAACTTAGAAAATACCTAAAAATATTTAAATACTCGAAATATCCAAATTTTTACCTGAAACCCAAATTAAAGATAATATAGTATATATTTTAGAAAAAATTTAGAGATGGTTTTTGTTTTGGTCAGATTTTTAATTATATTTTATTTTGTAGTTATGTGGTTTAATTTCCCAAAGTAAATCCTAGTTTATCCGTGCTTAGTGTAAAAGTTTTTTTTGGGTCAACTTCAAACTTTTTTATTAACCAAAACTTGAAATACAAAAATTAGACTTCATAATATGAGGCAAAGCACACTTTTGGCTTTGTTCCACTAACTTTGAATATATCTTCTTTTTTGGTATACATCATATGATGAAGAGAAAGACATCGATCATACGTGGCCTTTATTTGTGTGGTGAATTCACTACCTTGATATTGCAGCTAGAAAGAAAGTAGAGATTTTGTCTCGGCACGTTTTCCCTCTTCTCGTGGTTGTTAAAAACTAGTAACTAACACATGATTTTGTCACATTTTCCTTATTTCACCACGGTTGTTACAAAATTCCAAAATACACTATTATTAGCTCTTTTTTTTGGGTCAAAACTCAGCATTTTTTTTTTGATTTACTGGGAGCATATTCTATTTTTCAATGTTACTTAAAAAATTGATTATAGTTTGTGTAAAATGTAAATCGTGCTTTAATAGAGGTAAATGGTGTTGGACCCAATTTTGGTCCATATACTAATGGGCCGCGATCAAAGGCATAAGCTTTGAAAAACCGAAGCCCACAACAAAAATACGAAGATCTCGGGGCCGTTACGAACATCACGGGGTCGACTTACTATAAGGAGGAAGGAGGAACACGGAGGGAGATACGTTGAAAACCCTAGAGAGAACTACACACATACATCGACCTTGTTTTCTCCTGTTCTTAGATCCTTTCCTTTGCCGATCTCACTTGTGTAATTCAATCTAGTTCAACTTATTGTATTCGATCTTATTCATCAATAAAGTCCATTTTTGCTTACTGGAAACTGTTAACATCGTTGTGTTTTAAAGATATCGTTGCCTACATCTTTTGTCTTCCCTAGATCAAACTTCCGATCACTATCAAATACTTAGTGTAGATTTTAGGTTCTACATTTTGGCGCCGACTGTGGGGAAGATAAACGAAAAACATCTTTCCTAAGAAACCGATCTAAGTTTCCTAAGCGCGACTATGGATCCCAACCAAACCACCGGAACCACGCCTTCAAGAATCAACGACATCGATCCTATCGGACCCGACTCGGGAGCCGGAGTGACACCAACTGGGTTAACGGGAGCCAATGACGTGACCAAAACAGCCCAGACGCAACGAATTCCTCCAATCGGGACTTCGAGTCAAGATCGATCTCTTCCGATCAACCAGACATCGATCCCGGAACGAGCTGGAGCTCGAGTTTGGAACCGCCTCGGAGACAGACCATCCTCCGACGACCTGACGCTATCCCAATCCAGACCGATTTTGCCGACTCATCTAGCCCAAACTCGAGGAGAACTAACCGAACTCTGAGGAATGATGACAACTCTAATCGACGAGATTCGTAGTCAAAGGATCGCCAACCAAACCTTTGCTAACAGACTGGACCAAGCTGAAAGGGAACTCGCAGAGCATCGAGCTGCAAACATTCGAGAAAGAAATCAAACTTCCCTCGATCCATTAAGAGCGACGTCCAACCCCCAAAGCACCAGACTGGTCGCTACTCCAGAGATCCCAAACGCTCGATCTGGACGCTACACGGAAGAAAATTCACAACGACCCCCGCCGCAGGGCATGACCTACCGAAGCTTAAGCTATAGTGGATTGGACGAAATCGACACTGGGCCCCAACGCCCACAAAGCACTCCAATCCAATTCCAGAACGGATCAACGGAGAGGCAGGGGGAGCCAAGGACACGAATCCCACCACCGAACCATTCTATCTCCGAGAATCAAACTCCATCAGCGACGAGGACCTTCCATCAAGCGGGATTCGATAACCTAACGGAACAAGCTCAGAGACACGATCTTCGCGGTCCCGTCAATATCGACCCCCAAAGGGAAGACTTAGGGATCCCGAGCAAAACTGGGACGTTCCAGAATTATATTGAAAGGAGCGACGCCGAGCTCAAAAGGATACATGCGATCGTGCACATGGCAACGAGTTCCGCTCCCGATATCGACATGGTCATCGAGGAAACGAGAAGGACTCCATTCACAAACAGAATCGCCAGCGTAAGGCTTCATCACGTCGGGAAACTGAATTCCCCGAATACGCCAGAAACACAGACCCGATGGCCCATGTACGAGCCTTATGTTTAGCAATATCAAGAGCACACCTCACCGACAACGAAAAAGAAGCTGGTTGCAGCGGCTTCTTCGCCGAGAACCTCACCGGGGCCGCCCTCGAGTGGTTCGCAGGATTAGAAGAAAATTCAATCGACAATTTCACCCAGTTAGTATCTACGTTCCTCAAACAGTACTCAGTCTTCATAGAGACAAGAGTTACCGAAGCAGATCTCTGGAATCTCAAACAAGCGCCTTTCGAGCCATTAAGAGCATACATAAACAAATTCCGAGAAATCAAGTCCAAGATCTCACATCCGAACGAAGTCGCTGCCCTCGCGGCGTTAAAGAATGGCGTCTGGTTCTCATCCAAATTTAGGGAAGAACTGGCGGCCTCGTTGGATGACGCCCTACACCGAGCCTCTTATTTCACCACCCACGAGGAGGAGGTCGCATACTTGAAAGAACAGTATAGCGCGAACAAGAACAACTCAACCAAAAAGCCTGCTACTCCTAAAGAACCAACCACCAAAGGGCAACATTCCTATGCAATAAATAATTCACTGCAAAAGTCTTCAACATACGACCTCAGCAAATACTGTGCTTTCCATGATCGCAAGGGTCACTCAACTGAAGAATGTCGAGCCGCACTTCGCAATCAAAACGAAAATAAGAAAACCAATGAAAAAGCCGAAGAAGAAGAAGAAGAGCCAGCGACTCCGAAATCCAACCAGAAGGCCAAAGTCTCAACAAACAAAAATAGCAGGGAGATCGAGCAGGAATCACCGAGCTCTCCACCCCCAGCCCCGAAGAAAAGAGTCGACATGATTTCATGGGGGCAGAACAACAACGCAACCGACAAAATCAAGAGCCAGACCGAAGGAAAAATCCTTTTCGAGATCACAATAGCAATCCGCACATTGGAAAAAACCGATGAAGCCACTCCCCCTCCCAGTGTCAATCACTACAACCCAAACACAGAGTCACCTCGCGGAAAAATCCCCAACTTTAAACGAAAGAACAAATGACCAAAACTCGCGAGCTATTAGAAAAACCGATCGCCCTACAGATTCAGAAAAAAGACAGAATACAGACCCTTAATCACAATCTGTATGGGGGACAGAGACACTACCGACCACCACTGACTAAGAGATGGAATCTCCCGGCCCATTACAAAGGCAAAAAACAAATCAACTTCATTTATGGAGGCTCCAAGTTCTACAATTCAGTCAACTCGATCAAAGCGTACCAACGAAGAGCGGAAAACAGCGTAGGAATAAGAGAGCCCCTATCAGGTCCCGATTATGAAATTACTTTCGACGAAAACGAGACCGCAAATCACGATAAACCACACGACGATGCTCTCGTAATACGACTCGACATCGGCAGCTGCGAACAATCTCGAGTAATGATCGATACCGGAAGCTCGGCCGATGTCCTCTTCTACGACGCGTTCAAAAGAATGTGATTCACCAAAGCACTCCTAAAACAAGAACGAACACCCCTCATCGGATTCACAGGAGAGACCACCTATTCCCTCGGATCAATCGAACTCGCAGTAGCCGCCGGAGAAATCAGGAAAATCGTAGAATTCATCGTGATAGACCGTCCAGCCCCGTTCAACGCAATCCTTGAGAGGCCTTGGCTATACAACATGAAGGCAGTTCCTTCGACATATCACAAATGCCTGAAATTCCCAACCCGGAAAGGAGTCGAGACTATCAGAGGAAGTCAGAAGAGCTCCAGAACATGCTACCTCGCAAGCTTCAAAGACATCGAGCAACACCCCTAACCGAGCGGCCAGAACCAACAACAAACATACCCATGTACACGAACCACCGACCAACAGACCCTGTCTCAGGGAAAATAATCGAACTGTCGTGACTTGATTCCTCGTTGACGGTATGTAGGCAACTCACGACACGAGTCCAATCACCCTCCAACCACAAAACTCAGAAGAAGCACGTCGCAACACCCAAGCAACAACGGCACAAAAATATTAAACTGTCTTTCTTTTGAAAGTCTGTAACGAAACAAAGTCCGGCATATTAATATATATAGCTCGTTGATATCACAGTTTGAGCATATCAGATATCTTATAACTACAAATTGTAAAAGAGTAACAGTTGACCGAAAATCAATACTTTGATCAAGTCTTCGGTTGAGGCCAACTTCGCCAACGAGCGAGACAAAACTAGCTAACAAAATATTTTGTTACAACAAAACCATCGATGAAAGTATCTACAACAAATCGACTCACGGCACAAAAGATCGGCCTCACAAAAACTAAAAAATAATAAGCAAACAAACCGGGACTCACGACCCCTTCTTTATTAAATAATAATAAATAAAGCAACAAAAAGCAAAAAGGGAAAGCAGAAACAGAAAAGCCCTAAAACTACTCTTCGATGCCAAATTCGCCATCTTCGAACTGACCACCCAAGCACTTCGTTACATCGTCCGCCGTAGAGGGAACCTTAGCAAAGAAATCCTCTGGCAGATCCTCCAAAATCTGAGGCAGATCGAGCTTCCCAATGTAGAAATCCGAAACCGTCATCATATCAAGCTCGGATCCGAGCTTGACCTCCTTCGTTCGAAGTCGTAACAACTCATACAAAGCCATAAGATTGTTATTCATGATTTCCTTCAAGAGATCTATGTTCGCCATAACCTCCCTAAGACGAGCTTCACAATCAGTTGCGACCTTCTTCTTCTCCAACTTCTCCTTCAGAGATACCAACACGTCCAAATAGCTGTCCGCCAGAGCCTTTTTAGCGTCATAAGTTGCACGATGAAGGTCGTCAGAAAACTTATTGGCAGAAGATTCAACCTTCGCTTCCAAAAAGGAAACTTGCTCGAGGGCCGATTTCCTTTCATTACTCACAACTCGCAGACGAGCTTCGAGCGAAGCAGCCTGATTTCCCAATTTCTCGGCAGCGGCCAGTTGAGCAAAATTTGCTCGCTCCCGATCCTGAGCCATCTTCAAACCAAGCTTTAGTTCTCGAACGACCTTCTTTATGTCGTAAAGCTCGTCAGAGCGCGGGACATCTTGCAGGCGCTTTTCCAAAGTCGCCGTGAACTCGTTGTTAGCCTCCATAGCCTGAAACACAGTAAATCAGCACAGACAAAACAAACCAAAGATTCAACAAGGACCGAGTGTCAAAAAGAACGACCTTAGCATGAGCCACAGCCATCTTCACGTAGGCCTCACGCTCCGTCATATTCCGCAAAGAGGGAAGCAGACACCCAACAGGTTTGAAGTACCTCACCAAGTGAGCGACACTATCAGGTTCTTCCATAATAGGGCAATCCTTGGAGTGGGAAAACTGCCTTTGAAATGGCTTAGCAACAGCCGCCTCACCAAAACACTGAGACAATGGTCCGAACCATTAGTTTTAGCTTTCTTCGGGGGGCGATCACGTCCCTCCGAACCCGTCGGGCTGCTCGACTTAACACGAGCAGCAGATTTTTCACCCTTGAGGTCCTTAACCTCTTGGGTTGAATCCCTCAGGAGTCGGGTCTCCTCCCGAAGAACTTCCGTGAGCGCTTCGCTCACATCTCCGGATCGAATGCGTTCTGCATTAACACTACCAGTTCGAGTTCGTGCCCTATCAGAGTCGCGAGGATTCGATCTTCTCGAAGCCAAGTTGCTTTGACAAGCAAAAGTAAAACAGAACACAATGATTAATCCTGGAATAAAGTGAAGCTTTATAAGCATCAAGGCTTCGCCATATCTCAACGACCCAAACAAAAGAATCTCGAAGGCTAAGGAAACAAAGATATTCTGAAAACATTATACTTATCGCTTAAGAATATCCAAGATATCACGATCAAAGATCATGGAAAACAAAAGATATTAAACAAAAAAAAAGGAAGAGGATAAAAATTTAACTAGAAACGGAATCATCGGGAACAGACGACCCCCTGCCTTGAACCACTGAATCATCTGAAACTTGAGGAAGATCGAGCTCGGAAATCGACCAATCAGGCATGATGGCTGAAGCGACGAGATCCTCACAATCTCCCTCCATCTCCTTTAAACGAGCAAGCTCTGCATCCACAGTCGGACCCCCATCCTTGAGCTCGTTCAGAAGATTGATGTTGGCGGCCACTTCTTGCAGTCGGATCTCAGCAGACACTTCCTTCTTCTTGCTTGTCAATTTATCCTTCAAGGACTCAAGGATTTCCCGGTATCGTGTCGCGACACACAACGAGCAACGCGAGAAGCACGACGAATGTCCCGATCTCTCTCGACCTTGAGCGCCGCGATTGTCGCCTTCTGAGCAACCATCTGGGTCTTAAGAGCCTCGTTCTCCTGATGAAATCTCTTCCAATCCTCAGTCAATGCTTCGATCTTTTCGGCATCCTCTTCCCTTCTCGCTTGGTGGCTTCGAGTTCTTTCGAAAGCCTCTTGATCTTGGAACCAATGCTCTCAATCTCCTTGTCATTCCGAGAAGCCACGACGTGATTCTCCATCACCACGACGTATTCGTTAAAAGCTTCCATAACCTGGGAACGAACCAAGATAAGCAAACAAAAACTTGAAGCAAAATTGTAAAAAAAGGTGGAGAACTAACCTTAGAGCTCGCCAACGCGACTTTGGCGTAAGCTTCCTTCTCGGCTGAGGAAGTGTGGGACGGAAGACGGCAGCCCGCAGACTTCATGCGACCAGCGAGAGAAATTAGGTCACCTTGGGCCGCGAAAAAAGAACCATCTCCCTCAGGAGCAAACCTTGGACCGGGCAAGGCACCCTTCGACGACCGGCGTCGTTTGCGAGTCACCGCAACGGTCTCGTCTTCTGAGTCTGGGGTCAACGAGACAGGAGTTCACATCTCTCCCGAAACGTCTTCATCATCGGAGTCGTGAATAGAGATCAAGGGAGATTTTCCAGAAGATCGGCCCCTCGATGCAGACCCGGAAGTGCGGAACGACGACCTCCTCACAAGCTGTCTGGTCAATCGATCTGAAGACTGGGTCTGAACGGAAGGAGTCACTATAACTTCCTGAGAGTGTTCGGCCTCATCCTTGGAACCCCCAACCAAAGGAGCCCTGTCGGTCCCCTCCGGCATAGCAAAAACAGCTCGAATCCGAACTTGGTCAAACGTTGACCAGTTCGAACGATCTCCCCGAAGAATACGGATCGAACCACGAGTCTCATCTGACATTGAGGAGCTTCCAGAAGGAGCTGAATCGATCAGAGAAAAATGAGGAGTTGAGTCACCAATTCCCCAAAGAGAAAAATCGACACATAGACAAAAGAAAACTAACCGATATTATCGGTCCAACGCCGAGGAAGTCGAGAGAAGTCGAATTCACCCATGGATGCTCGATTCATCTTGAAAACAAAAAACTGTTCGCGCCACTTCTCATCGCGATAAGGGATGTCCTCGTTGACGTGGCGACCTGGGCGCGGAGACATGAGGAAGGTACCAGGATTCTGCTGGTTCCGCTTCACCAGAATGAGCTGTCGAAACTCATTAAGGCCAAAAGAAAGACCTTCCTTCCTAGGCCTAACCAAGAAGGCAATAAGATACCTAAGAAAGTTTGGTAGGATCTGAGTGAGCGATAACCCAAGCTCTGCCAGAATCTCAAGTATTGGCTCCGGGATCGGGAAGATAAGACCACATGAGTGAAAAAAGAAAGATAGGCTCCGTAGTAGCCTTCTCGCACGGTTTTGGGAGTCTCATGCGCACCGGCCAAGTCAAGAATGACGGAGCGATCGATCCCATACGCCTTGTAAAGGTCCTCGAGATCATCGGCTTTAGTAGTCGGATGAGGGAAATTGAACGACGAAGACATCTCAAGCTGAACGAACAGATAGTTTCAGAGCAAAGGAAAGAGACGAGAAAGAGGAAATGAAATTGAGGCAAAAAGAAAATCATATACGTATATATAAGCCACCTTAACGGCTCTATCATCACTTTCAAGAAAAACAATGATGACCTAGTCTTCACTCTACCGGCAGCTAAAGATAGCTGTTACTGATTAAAATAATAATAAAAATGCGCCAACAAACGGTTTTCTCAAAAGCCATCATTAAATCAAATCCGAGCAATATCGGTTACCAAGCGACGAGACCCGGGTTAAATGATAACCGCCTCTTTAATTTTCAACCAAATCAAAAGAGGTTGGGGGACAAATGTTGGACCCAATTTTTGTCCATATACTATTGGTCCGCGATCAAAGGCATGAGCCTTGAAAAGCCGAAGCCCACAACAAGAATACGAGCTCGAAGACGATCTGTCGAGATTGCGGAGATCGTGCATCAAGAGACGAAGATCTTGGGGCCATTACAAACATCACGGGGTCGACTTACTTACTATAAAGGAGGAAGGAGGAACACAGAGGGAGATACGTTGAAAACCCTAGAGAGAGCTACACACATACATCGACCTTGTTTTCTCCTGTTCTTAGATCTTTTCCTTTACCGATCTCACTTGTGTAATTCGATCAAGTTCAACTTATTGTATTCGATCTTATTAATCAATAAAGTCCATTTTTACCTATTGGAAACTGTTTACATCGTTGTGTTCTAAAGATATTGTTGCCAACATCTTTTGTCTTCCCTAGATCAAACTTCCGATCACTATCAAATACTTAGTGTAGATTTTAGGTTCTACAAATGGGCTCCAGCTAGAGTTTTCGCCATGGGTTCGATTCCCCTTGGCTACCTATAGATGCTTTAAAAGGCAAAATAATTCTGATTTCTATGGTCTTCCCGGTGATTAGCACTTGGACCTATAAAGACTTTGGATCACACCAAGATCATTAGTCGTGGCATATGTCTGTCTGCTCATAATTAGTTTTTCATAAAGTACAGATTGTGAGATACTACGATTTCTAGTTTTGATCATTTATAATCAGGCTCATGTGTCTATTCAGCTGAATAAGATTAATACATTTGTTTCCGCAACTTTCTTTCTTGCAGAAAACAAATGATTGTTAGTATATAGATTAATTTCTTAAGAACATTTTTTAATAGTTACCCGAAAAGGAAAACATGAGAGAAAATTAAATAGGAAAAGGAAATGAAGATAAAATTTGGAACTAAAAAGCACCTACAATAATAGCCAACTACTACAATCTGTATGAAAACTATGGCTTTGAAAATCGATTAATAAAATCAACCAACAAAATCAAATAAAATGAAATGGGTTTCTCATGGATCAAATTCAAATCTGACTCTACCCAACTGAACTGGGCGGTTAACTCCAATTCAGGTGTATTTCTTTTAATTTTATTCTTAGGATCTCAAATGGTGTAACTGTCGCCTTCTACAAGAGGAACCTAAGCTTGTATGCTACCGAGACTCTTACGTTTTTTTTTGGTAATCATGTTAAAGAGACCTCCACTACAAGAAAACAACGGTATTCTGACGGACATTCCGACGGAAAATGAAATCCTCGGAATATCCCGAGGAATTTCCGAGGATATTCTGAGGAAACACAAAATTTGGTTTCCTCGGAATTTCCTCGGAATATACCGACGGAATTCCGAGGAAATATCAATCCGTCGGAATATTCTCATGGAATACCGAGGAAAAATGTATTCCTCGGAAAAAACCGATGAATTCCGAGGATATATTATAGCCGTTAGAGAGCCGTTGGGGGATTTTAAAAATTTCGAGGAAATTCTGAGGAAAGAGCCGTTGCCGTCGGTATTCCGTCGGAATTTCCTCGGTCTGTCTGCAGGATTTCAACTATACCAACGAGGTATACCAACGAGGTATAACCGAATTCATGGGGTTAGTTCACCAACAACTGGAAGCAAAAACATGTATTTTAAGATGTCCTTGCTCTAATTGTAAAAATAGAAAGGTTATTAAAGAGTGAGATGTTTGGACTCATCTATATTTGAGTGGGTTTACACGAAGTTACAAAATTTGGTATCATCATGGGGAAACTGATTATGAATATGGTAGTACTAGCGAACCTCAGCTAGCGGTTAGATTAGAAGAACCAATTAGAACGGATGTAGATTAT
>NC_027753.1:6519155-6520111 GCF_000695525.1 Brassica oleracea var. oleracea
GATGGTGAGATCAGACATCCTTCAGATGCAAAAACGTGGAAGCATTTCCAATCAAAGTATCCCGACTTTGCGTATGAGAGAAGAAATGTCTATCTTGGTGCATGTACTGATGGTTTCAGCCCGTTTGGCACGAGTGGAAGACAATATTCTCTATGGCCAGTCATTCTTGCACCATACAACCTACCCCCAAACTTGTGCTTGCGACGAGAGTTTTTGTTTCTCTCGATTCTCGTTCCCGGACCAGAGCATCCTAAGAGATTACTTGATGTGTTTCTTCAGCCACTAATATATGAGTTGCAACAACTATGGGCTTTTTCCGGTAGATGCTGTTGGAGACCTACATAACTGGCACAAAAAATGTATTTTCTGGGATCTGCCATACTGGGAGGATCATCTGCTAAGACATAATTTAGATGTCATGCATATTGAGAAGAACTTTTTTGACAATCTCATGAACACGATTCTTAATGTTCAAGGTAAAACAAAGGATAATTTGAAGTCAAGACTGGATTTAGTCGATATATGTGCTCGTTCAGAACTTCATGTTGATGAGAATGGTAGGGCTCCTTTTCCCATATACCGACTTGATGCAGAGGGAAAAGATGCGTTCTTTGATTGGATTTCAAACGATGTGGAATTTCCAGACAGTTACGCATCTAATTTGCGTAACTGTATCGACAGAAAGGATGAAAAGTTTACTGGCTTGAAAAGCCACGATTGCCATGTAATGATACCACGAAATGTTCATGAAGCAATTGCAGGGATAAATGGTTTCTTCCGCGATTTATGCACGAGATCAGTGACTCTTGAAGGTATTGAAAATTTGAAGACTAACATAGCCGTGATTCAATGCAACCTTGAGAAGATATTTCCTCCCTCATTTTTTGATGTTATGGAGCATCTTGTTATTCACCTGGCAAGAGAATTGGAACTTGGTGGTCCTGTGCAGTATAGAT